>NW_006434369.1:460162-547944 GCF_000325575.1 Pteropus alecto
GAGAGAGAGAGAGAGAGAGAGAGAGAGAGAGAGAAATCGAACACCCAGTGCTGCTATAACCAGAGGAGAAGGAAAAAGGAAGAGAATGTAATGTTGGCAAGCCATTGAAAGCATCATTTTTGCCTCAACAGGGGATAGAATGGAATTTCCTGCCACTTATCCAAGCCAATTTTAGACAGCAGAAAATGAGGAATGATCTCTGACATCATGGGGCTTACAGACTGGGAGAGAATATAAAGTTTAATTGAATAATTACAAATTTTAATCAAGGAAGCAAACCTTTTATATTTATATATATGTAAGTATGATATATAGAGAGATCTATCTACCTGTTTATCTATATCATATATCTAGATAGAAAAATAGATACAGTTCCTTACAGGGACATGAATTTACCTAATTGTGGGACACACTTAAGTAGTTTCTATAAGGATAATAGTGGAGCTTGAGATTTATACAGCAGGCAGTTGAGAAAAGAAAATGGATTTAAAGTGGTGGGGAGCGGGGATGTTGGGGCGGGGAGAACAAGCTGGAAGCGTGAGTCAAAGCCCATGAGGATGGAGTGAAATCAAAGTCTGCTTTTGTTGTCTTTGACATTGGTGGTACAAGTGGCCCACAGAATCTGGGGCTCTTCATCACAGAGCTGACTAATAAGCATGTACACCTGGCCCAGAAGTTGGAGAATCTGAAGATGGATGTAGGGGAATGTGGAGCAGTTACAGAACGGTGTGCTATTTCACAGAAAGGAGATGAGCCAGCAATTAGCAGCAATACATGTGAGCTACAAAGCAGCTGCCACTTCACTTCTGCACTCTCGATCTCCCATAAAAACCTCTTTTTGTGCCTCACCCTAATTGAAAACTTATAGGAAAGAGAATTCTGGGAAACGGTTTAGCAGAATTAAATTGAAAACACATTACAAGGCCACTCAATATTGTTAGAAAGCAGGTTTGCTGCCAGCAATAAAAGATGGTGAATGGGATGGACCCAAAGAGGCTTCGAGGATGCTGGTCATGTCCCGTTTTTAAAATCTGGATGCTGGTTAAACAGGTGTGTTCACTGTGTGAACATTCTTTGAATGGTGCACATATGATTTATGTATTTTCTCTGTGTAGGTTAAACATCAATAAAAAGTAAGCAAAAGACAATAAAGAATCCCAATAATCATAAACATGGTGAGAATTATGAGTAAGTAAAGATACCATGAGGGCTAATAAATAAATGGAGCTCACCTAATAAGGGGCTCAGGAAAAAAATACTCTATGTAGTTAATTTTTAAGATAAAATGATGCTTAAGCAGCAGCTGTTCAGGTGAAGGTGGTACAGATAGTTATTCAGATGACAATTGAGAGTGCATTATGAGCATAGCTGAATTGAGGAGAACAGTAGGAGAGGAGGGAGATACGAGGCTTGAAGATGTAGAGACCAAATAATGGTGTCTTAGTCTGCTCTAAGTCTGTATGGCTGCCATAACAAAATATCATGACTGAGTGGCTTAAACAACAGAAATTTATTTTTTCACAGTTCTAAAACTAAATCTAAAAGCTCTATCTTCAAATATCGTCACATTGGGGTTAGGCCTTCAACATATGAATTCTAGGAGCAGAAAATTTAGTCCCTAGCAAATCGAGAGCTCTGTCTGAGATGTAAAATATTTTTCACTCTGTCTTAAGTACGAGAATAACGTATTTAAGGCTTTTATGTGTGGGAGTGATCTCTTTTGAGGTTTTGAAAGACCACTCTGCTTGTAGACTGGAGAGGGTGAAGAGTAAAAGCAAAGATATTAGAAGGAAGTTGAAGTGCTTTAGGATGAGGTAGGAAACGACTGAATAGATTAGATGGATCAGATAGTGCTGTAAATTGGTACAAACAGCACAGAAGAACCTTGGTATGAATCCAGGCTCTCCCACCTAACAACTGATGCTTTGGAGCAATTAATTGCTTAATCTATGTATTAATTTTCTCATTTGTAAAATTGAGATCATCATGGAATATGTTCCATAAGATATTATAGGTTCGATTCCTTGGGACACAGTCACCATAAAGAAATTGTGTGTAGGAAGTGTCTTAGAGAGTGCTGTTTGTGGGGGATAAAAGAAGCAGGATTGAGCAGGGAACAAATTTAAGAGTGATAAAGTCACGGCAAAGGTCTCAGCCAATTTTAATGAGAGCCCTGGAGTAGGATGGTGTGCCTCCCCCAGAATCCTTTCAGATTGGAGTGACAGGGTTTGCATTTAAATTTGTGTACCAACAGAGCTTTGGGAAGGGCTGTAACATAGGGTAAGGCCCTTTAGACAAAGGCGAGTCCTAAAGAAGGTCTGCTAAGAAGTGTAGGCTGCAAACACTACCAACAGCTGAGGGAATGAGTGCTTCAGTCATGGAGAGGGAAATCTGTGTGACACAGCTCTCTATAGCCTCCTTACAGGGTTTTTGAGAGAATTAAATAAGCTAAGGCCTCAATGATGCTTAGCAGTGCCTACTGATTATCTGAGCTATCTATGTTAAAAAATGATGATTATTTCTATGAAATGATAAGGATAGGCTTCCAGAATATATTCTTAAGGGATAAAAACATGGAGCAGAATACTTATATAATACGTAGTATGCTTATACTTTTTTTCTTTTTGGAAGAAAAAAGAGGAGTGCATTTGGTAGTATTTGCAAAAAGAAACTAAAGAGCAATATTAAAAAAAACTAATGAAAGTAATTATTTATGGAAAATGTGTGTTTTTGGAGGGGGATAAAAGGTGTAGCTTCTCACTCCCGCTCTGAGTTATATTTGAACAATAAGTGCAGTGTGGGAAAGGTTCAGGTGTGAAAGCAAAACTTCTATGTAAAAAACTTTCCATATACTTTTGAAATTTTGATAATAAAAATGCATAATCTAATTTCAAAATAATTACTAAGATATTAAAATTGAATTGGAAATACCAACAGAAACTAATGGTTTTTGAAAATAACAGTAAAAGAGCCTAGAAGCAATATTGCCCCAATATAGCTAAAGGCCCATAGAGACCAGAGTTTGTTTTCTAATACTATTTCCCACCTACGAAATCAGGCTCCTGTGAGAAATGCATTATATATATATTTGTATTCATGACATTTTTGAAAATGTCATGATTGTCTACACAAAAGTCATAAGGCATCTGCAAGCAATTACTAGACATTAATTAGTGAAGATAAGGTCAAAGAATACAAGGATACAATAAAAAGCACTTGTATATTTCATAATCTCAATGAAGAATTAGGAATTTAAAAAAGTAAAAATACCTAGAAATGTTAAAATGTTCGGGACAGATATAACAATATACATGCTCAATTGTATGTTTGTATATTAGTTGAAAACAATTGGAAAATTGGAAAATACAATTTTAAAACTTATTTTTACAGTAGCATCAAAAAATACTTAAGATATAAAAAAGGTACACTATTCCCACACTAAAAACTGAAAAAAGTCCTAAATTAAAGGAGACAATAAATGTATTTGCATGTTAAGAAATAAATTCTGCACAAATTGATCTACAGATTCAATTAAATCAAAATCATAATATCAGCAAACATTTTTGTAGAAATCGAGTTTTTCAAATTTATATAAAAAGTCAAAAGCTGAAGAGTAGCCAAAGCAATCTTAAAAATGGAAAATAAAATTGAAGACTTAAACTACTTGACTTCCAGACTTACTATAAAGTTACCGTAATCAAGACAAAGTGATATTGTAATAAAAATAGATACATAGAAGAATGGAACAGAATAGAGTCTAGAAGCAGGCAGACACTTTTAAAACAAATTGATTTTGACAAAGGCACTAAAGCAATTTATTGGGGAAAGAAAAATTCCTTCCACAAATGGTGCAATTACAATGGAATAAATAGATGAAAAACTTGGATATGTTAATAACTACAACAAGAAAAAAACACTCAATTTTTACTTCAAATCCTATGTAAAAAAATAATTTGAGATAGATCATAGTCCTAATGTGCAAGTTAAAACTATGAGCTTTTAAAAGAAAGTAAAAGAGATTATGTTTACACTTAGGGTGTAGGATATATGTATATCCACACACACACAGATACACATACACACTAGGTATGGTATATAAATATAAGTAAATATATACACACACACACATATGCATGATAAACATAAATGGGTGTTGATATCTTTAGTTATCACAGAAATACAAATTAAAATCACAAAGAAATGATAATGTGCACAGTACAAAGACTAAAGTTTAAAAGATCAACCATACCAAATGTTGGCATGGATGAAATACAACCAGCACTGCCATACATTCATGGTAGGAATAGAAAAGAATGCATCTACTCTATTATCTACTCTTAAGATATATACTGAAGAGAAATGAAACATATGTACACAAAAGGACTTATTCATAGATGCTTCATTTATAACAATCATAAACAAAAGACAACCAAAATATCCATCAAGAGGTACATCGGTAAACAAATTGTGCTACAGTCATCGAATGCAATACTACTTCGCAACAAAAAGTAACAAATTACTGATACATGCAACAATATACTTGGCATTATGCTGAGCAAAAGTATCTGGACAGGCAAATATATGATTCAAATATATGGCATTCTAAAATAGTCAAAAGTATTTTATGAAGGGAAAGGACAAAAATGTGGTTGCCTCTGTAGGCAGAATATTTTTCAAAGGGGCAGGAGGCAACTTTTTAGGGGTGCTGGAAATGTGTGTATTAAACATCTATAAAAACATTTGTCAGACTCATAGAATTTTATACTTAAGGATTTACATTGAATGCCCTGCATGTAAATTTTACTTCTAAAAAGGAAGCACAAACACATGGCAATCTCTGGTTATTAGGTCTGCTTTTTCACAGTATATGTTTTAGCAATTCTGAAGGTACTTTTTAGGCTTGAGTAAATGAGTGACATGTTAAGAATAAAGGGAGATAAGTTTCTTACTGTTGGAGAAAGAAGTTACAAATACAATCATGAGGAAATAAATTGACAAATCCAGGAGGTAAGATATAATGCAAGACATCACTAGCCAGATCCCTTCAAAAAGTTAATATTGTGGAACACACACACACACACACACACATGTGCACGCACACACAGAAAACACACTTAAAAAGTAGTGATAGTGGGGTCATGCTTGGTTAAAAGTTTTCTAAGAGGTAAAATATCTAGATATAATGCATGGTTCTGGATTGCATTCTGGCATGGACAAACCAATTTTAAAGTACATATCTGGCTTAATAAGGAAAACTAAAATATAATCTTGCAGTAGATAAGAAACAGGTACACAGTAGGTTACAGATCATGACCTGAAAGAAACAGGTTATAAGATAGCATGTATAGTGTAACATTATTTTGGTAAATATTATTATTTTATATGATATATGTATGTGTGTGTGTATATATGTATATATGTGTATATGTGTGTGTGTGTGTGTGTGTGTGTGTGTATATATATATATAGATATATTCTAACTTTCTACAATGTACTTTACTGATTTTTGTAAAAAAAAAAAAAGTGAAGATGGTGAGCAATATAAAGTGGGGTTATAGGAAACAGGACAAATTCCAAGGAGGAGAAGAGAGGAGAGGGAGAAAGGGGCAAAGATATTATTTAACTAAATAATGGCTGAGAACTTCCCAAAACTTGATAGAGATTTGAACATCCAAATGCATAAATCCCAAATTTCCCCCAAATTTTAACCCCAAATTATCTTCTCTAAGATGTATTATGATAAAACTGTCTAAAATCAAAGACAAAGAGAGACTCTTGAAAGCAGTAAGAGAAGGTTGTCACTTACAACAGGAATCCCATAAAACTACCAGAAGATTTTTCAGCAGTTACATCATAGGCCAGGAAACAGTGAGGTAATATATTCAAAGTGCTGAAAGAAAAAAAAAATTGACAAACAAAAATACTTTATCTAGCAAAACTGTCATTCAAAAATGAAGGAGAGATAAACACTTTGAGAGACAAACAAAAGCTTATGGAGTTCCTCACATTACAAGAAATGCTGAAATGTATTCTCCAAGAAAAAATGAAAAGATACTAATTAGTAACATGAAAACACATGAAAATATAAAATACACTAGTGAAAATATATATATTCAAATTCAGAATATTCTAATACTATAATATAGTGAAATGTTAATCACTTAACTCTAGTATAAAGTGACAGAAATATTAAAAGTAGCTATGCTACAACAATTTGTTAATGAATACACAATATAATAACATGTAAATTGTATTATCAAAAACATAAAATGTGGGAGTAGGGAGAAAAGGGTACAGCTTATATAGGTAATCAAACTTACCAGCTTAAAAGAGTTGTATTTATAAGATGTTTCATGTAGGCTTTGGGGTAACCGAACAGCAAACACTATGAGATAAAAGGAATAAAAAGGAATAAAAGTATACCGATAAGAAAAATCATCAATGCACAGAGGAATGCAGCAAGAGAGGAAGAATGGAATAAAAGAACAATAAAACAATAAGAAAACAATTAAGAAATAGCATTAGTAAGTTTTCACCTATCAATAATTAGTATAAATGTAAATTGATTAAATTATTCAATCAAAAGGCACAGAGTGACCGAATGGATTAAAAAAATAAGACCTAACTATATGCTGCCTACAAGAGACTCACTTTAAGAATATAGATAGGCTGAAAGTGAAAAAATAAGAAAAGATACACTAAGAATAATAATCAAAAGAGAGTAGGAGTATCTGTACTTATATCAGACAAAATAAACTTTAAGTCAAAATTATAAAAAGAGACAAAGAATGTTATTATGTGATGATAAAGGGGTTAGTGAATCAAGAGCATAAAATGATTGCAAATTATTCACCCAATACTGAAAGACCTAAATATATGAAGCAAAAATTAATAAATCTATAGGAAGAAATAGACAAAGTGCAATTATATTTGGAGATTTCAATGCCCTACTTTGAACAATGGATATATCATCAAGACAGAAAATCAATAAGAAAACATTGACCTTGAACTATACTTTAGACCAAAGAAATCTAACAGATACATACAGAATATTTCATTCAACAGCAGTAAATATAAATTCTTCTCAAGTGCACCTGGAATATTCTCTAGGATAGATCATACATTAGGTTATAAAACAAGTCTTAGAAAACTTGGATTTCAATCTAATTATACCACAATGGTATGAAACTAAAATTAATAACAAGAGGAAAATTGGAAAATTCATAAATATGTGGATATTAAACAACACATTCCTGAACAACCAATGCATTAAACTAGAAATTAAAAGGAAAATCAAAAAATATCTTGAAAGAAATGAAAATGGAAACACACATACCAAAATCTATGGCATGCAGCAAAAGCAATTCTAAAAGGGAAGTTGAATGATTAACACATACAAAAAAATAGAAAGATCTCAAATAACTTAATTTTACACCTCAAGGAACTAAAATCCAAAGAATTAGCAGAAGGAAAAAAATAAAGATCAGAGCAGAAATAAATGATATAGAGAATAGAAAAAAAAAAAAGAATAAAAAAGATGAGCAAAGCTGAGTTTTTTTTAAGATAAACAATATTGACAAATCTTTAGCTATACTTACTAAGAAAAAGAAAGAATTCAAATAAAATTATAAAGGAAAAGGAGATATTAAACTGATAGCACAGAATATAAAGCTCTTAAGAAATTAATATGAGCAATTATAGGTCAAAAAACTGTACAACCTAGAAGAAATGGATAAATTTTTAGAAACATACAACCTACTAAGACTGAATCATGAAGAAATGGAAAATCTGAATAGACTAATAACAAGTAAGGAGGTTAAATCAGTAATCAAAAATGTCACAACAAAGAAAAACTCACTATCACATGGCTTTATGGTTGAAGTCTACCAAAAACTTGAAAAAGAATTAACACCAATTCTCCTCAAACTCTTCAAAGAATTGAAAAGGAGAAAGTATTCCTAAACTCATTTTGTGAGATCACCATTATATTGGTAACAAAGCCCAATTAAAGATACTACAAAAAAAAAAAAAAAAAACCCAAAATGATCCAATCTCTCTGATGAATATAGGTACAAAAATTTCAACAAAACACTATCAAACCAAATTCAAAAGCACATTAAAAGGATCATACACCATGGTCAAATGGGATTTATTCCTGGGATGGGGGATGGTTCAACATACACAAATCAATAAATGTAATATATTGCATTAACAGAATGTAAAGTAAAAATCATATGATCATCTCAACAGATGCAAAAAGAACATCTGAAATATGCGACATCCTTTCATGATAAAGTTGCTCGACAAATTGGGCATAAAAGAAACAAACCTCAACATTATAACCACCATATATGACAACCCCACAACTAACATGGTTGTGAGAGGTTTACTACTAAGATCAAGAACAAGATAAGGGTGTCCACTCCAATTAAACATAGTATTAGAAAGACCTAGCCAGAGCAATTAGGAAATAAAATAAAGTAAAAGGCAACTATATCAGAAAGGAAGAAGTAAACGTATTGTATACCTGAAAGTTGCTATGAGAGTAGATTTTAAATACTGCTACCATAACAATAACAATAATAAAATGGTAATTATGTGAAGTGACGAATATGTTTTAACTAACCTTATTGTTGCAAACATTCCCAGTATATACCTACGTTGTCAATGCATTATATATCTTAAACTTACGCAATGTTCTATGTAATTTATATCTCAATAAAGTTGAAAAATATACGGAGAGAGAAACTCTCTTGGACATCTAATTATATGGCTTCTCTTTTTCTCATTATTACAATGCTTTATTCAATGCACCTTTAGTACCACTTTACTATATCTATTTCTGTAAGAACTACTGACTACTTAGGTAGACCAAAAGGAGAATTAGGCTTGTATTTGCCATACACCTTCAAGGTTTCCCTTCCTTGAAATACCTGGCATCATAGGAGTAGTTGATAAATGGGTAAATACTCATGGAATAACAAAAGGGCAGTAATAGCTAAATAAAAAATATGTAATGTGGAGGTTAGAAAAAATATATTCAGTGTCTCTTCCATATACTTGTATCCACCTGCCTGACTGGCATAAAAGTAAATTTAGAATTCTATCTGCTTCTAAATTTCTCTACTATACATCAATAAATGGTCAAAGTGTCTTTATACTTTCTCTGATGACTATGCATCAGAAGAATAGGCAGAAGGGAACAGATAGCATGGCTTTGTTCGCCATTTCCTACCACTTGCTAGAAATCTCTGTGAAACACAGAAGGATCTGTGGCAGAGTCCAATGAAACCAGGATCCATGAGGTTAGATATTTAGCTCTATCTTTATATGGCAATTTACTTGTTGGAGAGCCAAAAGGCATGACAACAGAGAGAAATAAATGAGCTATCGCAACAGGAAAAAAAATTCCTACACCCTGTTATTTATAAGAGCTAAACTTGAGTTCAAAGCATATATGTCTGCACCAAGATTTCATTTTATCACTTAATGAAGCCAAATGGAAATTGTTTAATGCAAGAATTCATAGTATAGTTCATGCAAATGGGGAAGCAATCGAGTCACAAGAGCTTTCAGATTGTCTTCTAGTGTCTATAATATACTGAAATGCAAAACAGACATCTACAGAAGCTCCTACTTTGCTTCGAATCACTGAGCCAGAAACATATCATCTCCCATGAAGGGGAATCAGCATTATAGCATGTATTCATTCAAGTTTAAGAGATCATCTAGTGGAACACATTTGATACATTTCCCTTCTGCCAAAAGAAACAAACAAACAAACAAACAAACAAAAATCAGATAATTGGAAGGCCTATTTTGAGAAATTTGATTCTCCTAAGAAATAAATTTATATGAGTTGTTTCAAACAAATCCATGTGATTTTGTCCTGATGTGTCCTGATGTGAGGTGATTTTTAGAATGCATTGGTATTTTTATCTTGTCTTTTGTAAAGATTAATAATTTTTACTGGTAAAGTTCTTTGAAGCCATGGATAAAATGTCTGAAAATTTATCTTTTCATCTGGCATCATGGTTTCAAAAATGTAACTCTACAGATTGCATACCATATGTTTTCAAGTATAGGACTATTTTCCAAAACTATTTGCTTTTTATGTTCAATAACAGAATTACTTGTCTGCTGGAAACTGTGCAATTTTGTTATGTAATTATAATAAATTTTAAGAGCTGACATTTTTCTTTTTTTTGAAAGAATAGTTTCATAAATGGAGAAAGAGAATTTTTAAATTCTACCCTTTGCAGCTGAGAAGAGGGCTCACACCCATAAAAATGACATAAGATGAACTGCAGATTGATAGACTGGTTTAACCGTGATATTGGATTAAAAAGGGAGGAATTGACTACAAATGGACAACATGAAAAAATTGGGGGAGGAGGTTATAGAACTGTTCACTATTATGATTGTGGTGATAATTACATGAGTCTATATGGACTTTGAAACTCATAAAACTATATACACAAAACATTGTATATAAAATAGAGGTATAGAAGTAGATGCATGAATGTATACATTTTCAAATTAACTGAACACTTAAAATAGGTAAATTTATTTGTGTGTATATTCTACCTAAATGAAGTTGATTAAGATTACAAAGATAATCTTATCATTTCTTACATGGTCAAATCTGCAAAGGTAGAACCTATATATTTGGTCAAGCTCCTGTCATAAGGAGAACAAATAATATTTTTTATACAGTAAACACAATAAAATAACTTTGAACAATATCAAATACATAATATCTTACTTCAAAACATATTAGCCATTTTGAGTAAGGCAGTCAAAATAATTGACTTGTGTTTAACTTTTTAAACTAATTGAAAATACTAATCACAGTCTTCCTTTTTTCCTGATTAAGTGCTTAAAATTAGTCCCTAGGCTTCTTTCCTCCCCTCTATTTCAGATCCTAGAATTATTATTGGAAAAGAACCCACATTAACTTTAGAACAAGAGTTCTATTTACATTAACAGGGTCTTTGCATACATACCAAGACAGAAATCAAGCAATGAATCTATTTGTATTACGAATATACTACTACCTGATAGAAAATTATATTTTGTGTTCTTGCTTATTGTTTGTCTTTTGATGACTTAATTTTTCTCAACCACTTTCCTCTTTCAAAATTACTACAAATCACCATTTGCATGCGATATCAGAAAGTCGCTTGACATAATTAACATTTTATATCCTCTAAGTTCTTTTTCTCATTAGATGACACCTTTTGTAAACTTTTCTCATTGCATTAAAGCATTTTCATATCAAAACATGAAAATGTCAATTTTAAAAATATTTTAATAAATAAATAAAAATTTAAAAATAAAATCATTTAAACTAAAGCTCTCATCAACATGCAAAATGAAAATTGTAGGTTGATAAAATCATTCAACACAATTACAGACAGGAGATGGCTGTTAGGTAAGAAGAGATGTCAATCAAAGGACAAATAGGATAACCAAATCAGTGGACCAAGAGTAGATTTGGGGAAAAGTTTTATCTGCATAAATTTCCAATTGGAGAATTATTTTTAGGGCTGTGTGTGTTTCCAATGTGTGCCACTTATGATCATTATAGTCTTGCAACTACTAAAAAACTAAGCTTTTTCTTTTATATATTTGTGATTTAATGATTTCAACTGAAATTTTACTTACTTTTCATTTGTTTGGTTATTAGTGAGACAAACCTTTTTCTTGTATTTATTGATCTTTTCTATTTCTTCATTGGTTAATTTACATAAAATTTATTGAGCACCCAACTGCAGTGAATAAAGCACAAACATTTCTGCCTTCATGAAAATTACATTTCAATAAATGCTCAATCAAATTACTTGATGATTTTCTACTGGTACTTTTATTATTAATATATTCATATTTAGCCAAGTTAATGTGTATCATTTAATTTTGTATATTTTTACTTTTATTAAATTTATGTAGTTTTTAAGCCCAATCATCCTTCCCTAGGATAATTTTTAGATTTGGTATTGATGCTTGAAAAAAATGTTTTCTACTTATATTTATCTTATGTTTTTTTTTTAATAGAATTTTTACTCAATTTTGCCACAGGAAATATATTGATATGTGATGACATTTACAACTTTTAAAAAATCTCCTCTAATACTGAACTAATTGTCAATCTTTTATTAAATAATTCTCCCTTTCCCTATTGATTTAAAATGACTTTTATGATATATTGCATAATTTTAAACATAAGTCCTGTATTAGGAATACTTCTTCCCTTGTATCATTTTGTATATTTTTCCATTAATTTTCTCCTTATTTGTCAAACATTATTATGTATTTCAATATGCGGTCACACCTCTTTACTCTTCTTTAAAAAACAAAACTATCTTGGCTAATTCTCCCATTATATAATATTCATTAAACTTTTTAAGAAACACTTCGCAATTTTCTAAGAGGAATTATGTTAGAATTTTGTGCAGAATTATTTTAAAACTGTTTTAAAAATGAGAATAAATTATCATCAAAGTATTTAGCATTCCCACCTAAGAACATGATATAGTTCTTTTTTTAGTTATATGTCTTACAGCAGTTTGGTTAATTCCGTGGTGTTTTATATTTTTAGTTGATAATACACATAGAATTATTTCCCATTACATTTTCTGATTTATTGTTAAAACTTTTTTTTTTTGTTTTCAGTCCACATCATTCCTTTCCATCCCTCCACCTCTAATGATTTGGACTAATTGGCTTTTGTGATCCTGAAGTGCTTTATAATGCTAATGAATTTTGTTTTTCTTCTTTATTCACTCGGGATACTGACTTTAGAAACCAATCTGGTTTACAGTCATTCAAAGATCGCCTCTTTCAGTTTAGTTACTGAAAAATGCTTTCTTTTTTAATTTTAAAAACATAATATTCCAATGACTTCATACTGATAAATGTGTGCTACTTTTCAGCTTAGATTTTCAGCCCAGATAACACAAGCTATTTATAAATGACGAGGCACTGCAACCAATTAGCCCATGTGATATATGTTGTTTTTTAAAAAGTGGGATAAAGCTTTTAGGTAAACAAACAAAAAGAAACTTCCCCTGGGCTTGACCTCTCAAGTGCCTGCATAAGCTTAAAGGTCTAGGGAGGGGGAACATAAAGGCATCTATAAAGCTTTGTTTGGGTTTCCATTTGTCTCTTCATTTTCTTCTCATACCCTTACACAGTTACTCAAAAGAAAGGCATTGAAAGTAAAGCTGAAGCTGTGCAAAGAATTTCAATCATAATGGGAAATCAGAAAAAGCCTGTCTTCTTTTTTTCCTTCTATTTTCCTGCTTCTGATTGAGTTCTTGCTCTGCAAAATTTGTTCCTTCAAGGTTTAAAAAAAAAAAAAAAATTATAATTGCATTTTACTATGAATTCCAACTGAGACAGACCTGGACCTATTTCCATGTGGAGTCCCAGCCCCGTCAGTTATTTTCTCAAGGATCTTTTATAAATAGAATATAAATTGCCATGTTGAGCACTAGCCCAGTCAGTTGTCTTTTCAAGGATCTTTATAAATAGGTTATTGAATTAATTGGTCTTATTGGAATAATTATCTTTCATCACACTCAGGCTCCTGTTCACAGAATCTAGAAACAAAGAACAACAAGGGAAAATTGAAATGGGATCCAGAATGCAGCCTTTTGTTTACCTCAGAATAACAACCCTATGTTCAAAAGCCTAGGCTTTCTGCTAAAACAAAACATAGGATAGGGGATGACCTTGGCAATTACCTAATAAATTCACTCACTCAAGAGTCAAACTGAATTTTACTATACGTGTAGTTTTTTTTGGTCTTTCACAAAACCATAGCTGGATTTCATCTATTCAGACTATGTAGTCCCCAGAGAACAATCTTTCCTTGACCCTACATACCTCTTCTACATAATGACACAGAATTGCTCAGAGAGAAAAATATATAAAGTAATAAATTTAAATATATTTATAAAATATATAATATATATTGTTATATATAAGCATTTGAGACCCAGCAATCCTATTTAGTTCAATATTTCTTCCTGCCTTGGCTTCTACACCGTATCACATCTCATATTGAATTATAAGGTCTTTCTATTTGGTCCACTTGATCATGGATGACAATCTCTAACTCTAAAGTCTGCTTCATGACTTAAAAGCTGATCTGATTCAGCATTCCTTAGATCTCTACGGTTTGAACACCCTATCCACCCTTTATCAGATGGCAATCATCTCCTGGCTCTGATTTGCAGACTTCAATTATTTCCAACTTGACTGCTCCAAATAGCTCACTTTAAATATCTTATAATTATATAGTATTCTCCAGCCCAGACTGGCCTAGTCAGTCCAGCTAGGGAAAGGACATGTCTGATCCTACCTAGAAAGAATAACCTAACACACCTATTTGTTTGTTGACCCTAGACAATTTCCCAACTATGTTCACTGCTGCCCCCTTTAAAATAATCAGATGAGGTAAAATTAATCCAATAAGAATATATTTTATCTTTTTTTCTAAATTATTTTTAGGAATAAATTTTCAGAGTTATATATAGCACTTTGAACAGTGATGAGAGTGAACAATTTTATTCCTGATTTGGTTTACTTTTTCAATTATCAAGCTTTGTAAGACTATTATTTTTTAGGTAGAGGAAAGTCATTATAAAATAACAGCAAGGCTTTTGTGTTTCTTGAAAATGCTTTGGTGTTATTTGCAAACTCAGTCTAAATAAGAATTTCTGAATTGAATTTGAAAAAAATGTAAGACTGTTGGAATACTCACAGAAAACTCAAAGTACTTTAAAGAAGAAAACAATCTAATGGGAAGTATTGTACTATTATGTTTTAAAAAGGAGCCCTATCTTAGACAACTACACTCCAGTAGCAATGAGCACACCTAAGTCCCAGATATTGCTTTCTAATACATTCTCCAATGAAAGGAATCTGAGCTTATTGGAGATGACTGATTCTAGGAATGAGGGTTATAAAACACAAGATAACTTGGAGTGTTATATAGTGTCAGAAAGTACTCACTCAAAAACAAACAAAACAAAAAAATTCACATTGATAAGAATTTGTCAAAGGCATACAGAAGCCAAGTGAAATAGTGTCCAGTGATCAAAGCTAAAACAATTTTAGTTACAAAATAAAGTTGTATTGGTTTACATACACATGTGTGTCTATATGTATATATATATTATATTCATGAATCCACATTGATAGATAAATGATTGAATAAATAAAAAGAGGATAAACAAATTTGAAGACTTCCAAATAATTTATGTAGATATTCCATTTTCAAAGGAATGCAGCATAACTCCTTGTTGATTGCAGATGGTGACTTCCTTCCAAAGGGTACAGTATGGAGAGCAGAAGGAAAAACGTGATTTCATAGTGCGGAAACCTGACAAACACTATTATTAGTCAGATTTTTATAGTTTTTTTTTTGGTAATGTCCTAGTTCTATACCAGGATTCCATCAGTAAAACTACATCACATTCATCATTTATTTATTTATTTGTTTGTTTGTTTGTTTGTTTTCCTTAGGCTCCGCTTTCTTGGCTATAACAAATCCTTGTTTCTAAGATGACTTTGACAGGTTTGATGGTCAGGTATTTGGGTTTTTGAGATCAAGATCACAGATGTAGTGACATTTTCATCATATCATACCAAGGGTACATATTACCAACATGACTTATCACTGTTGATGCTGACCTTGATCACCCAGTTCAGGTAATGTTGGTTAGATTTCCCACTAACAAAGTTATTTCCACTCTCTCTCTTTTCATACTGTACTCTTGAGAAGGAAGCCACTATGTGTAGCCCACACAGAAAACTTATTGTTGGGTATTATGGGAAATCTCTGTACATCTTCATAATGTTTCTGTAAATCTAAGACTATTCTAAAAAGTTTATTTAAAAACTCAATCAGCTCAACTATTTCATATAATTATCCCTATAAAGTGTCTAAACTGAGAATATGAATTCAATAGAATAGTTTTTGCAAAAATATTTTTTATTCTATTTAAAAACTTAAAAACTTGCTACTGCTAAATGAATCAATGAAAATCTTTGATCACATTGGGTTATGCTTCCATCTTACATTTAGCCCTAAGGAAAAAAAAATTCTAAGCATGAGAATGGCAAATGCGGGTTTTCACTAAACATATTTATACATATATTTATGTTATTAGTGGCCTGAAGATTAGATTATAGTTTGTGTTTTTGATTTTATACAGGGCAGTGGTTTATATGCAGAGCATTGATGCTGGTACCCACACCATCTAAACTACTTAGCACGACTCTTATTTTAGATTCATTATGTGTGATAAAGTTTGATAGATGGAGATATGCCAATGTTCAATACTTTTGCCCAATAGTTATGCTAAGCTGCTTCTTCCTTTGAACATATCAAGTTAACTAGCATTAACCTCAGCACATATGGAAAATTTGAACTTCTAAAAAAGTGTTTAAAATGCAATGAATCTTTGCTCTTTCATCCAGAATTTATACATTTTTAAAAGCATTTGTAAAATGTGCCCCTCTTGTAGCAGTTTTGCTTGGCTAAAAGCATCTCAAATGGAGTCCTTTTCTAGTCAATTTTCAATTCACAAAAATTAGCCTCTTTTTTCTTTTCAAGATGACCAGATATTTTGACTCATCATCTTACATGTTAATAATTATGTTCAAGAATAAGAAAGAGTAAATAATGTAAAAACACTCAATGTAGTTGAAATCATTTAGTCAGAAAACATAGGAAAGTCGCAGATGTAATCAGAATAAGAATCATAAGATGCGTGGCATGTTTCACTTAGATGGGAGAACACCACCCTTTTTTGGGTCTTAATCTTTGTCTGAGACTTAATCTTTGTTTTTTAGTGAATAATTTACTTAGGAATTTTATCTAAAATAAAAGAACTTTGCTAAATTTGTATTAGCAAAATCTTAGACTTTCTAATCCCAAATTCCAATAATAATATATTCAGCAGTGAGTACACTATTTGATAATCTGTTCTAATATATAGTCTGCATTCTAAAAATCCTTTAAAACACTTTTGATATTAAAGTACGGTTTGTTTATGTAAAAGTAGAATATGAAATATATATATGTATGTATTTATGTATTTAGGTTATATATGTATATAACCGGAGTTTATGCAATGCATACTGGAAGATACGATGTTTTAAGCTTTCAGCTGTCATATATGATATTCTACGTGCTAAAATGCTTTAATGTGCCACTCAAAATATAGATTTCGTAACTACAAAGAAACTTTTCAGTCTGTTAGACTATAGACTACTGGGATATAGGAAAAGTAGATATAAAGCCTTATAATCTAATACATGGGAAAGAAAAAAAATTCTTTCAATTTCAAAGTTTTTTCCTTAATTATTTAGTTCTGTTTCTCATTGTCTATCCTGTGTATTCATAATTTAAAAGATGGGCTGTAACTGGATATAAAATGCAGAACTTTGTTTTTATTCCCATGCACTGCTAATAGCCAAATGAATGCTTTTATCTTAAAATATAACTAGGAAGTGTAATGAATTTAATATCTATGAATCCAAAGCCAATTTTTCTCTCTGGTTCATAAACTGAATTGCAACAATTACAGACATATACAATCCATTTTTATGAAAAATACAATTCTTAAGGGAATAGGGTCTGTACATTTTCTGTGACTTTTGTTTACAAGCACATGAGAATTCCTTTGAATTACAACCTCACATAAAATGTAGGCAAACCTACAAACCACTTCAAAAAACAACAAAATTTACCAAAATAAACCCAAATAAAACTATAAACAAACCTGTTTTATTAAACTATTAATTAAATGCAGAAATATTAAGATATTTGAGTCGACAGACTCAGCGATCCCTTAGTACTCTAAATTGTAGTGCCAAAAACAAGGATATTAAAATGTCAGTAAAAATTCCATTTAGCCATACTACAGCTAAATAAAAAAAGGCACTCATCTTTGGCATCAAATTATTTAAGAATCAAGAGGCAAGGTAGAAAAAATAAATGACTCTATAACAAAAAGCGTAATTCAACCAACCACACTTGGTACAGGGAGAAAGGCCCAGCAGCTGAACAGTCTCCTACAGCAAGATTCTTCAGTTGAACATAGGATGGTATTTGCTCCCCGGATAAAGTGTGAGTGATGAGCATTACCTTGTGTAGAAAGCTTCTCATTGGCTGGTCAAACAGAGAAGAGGGAACAAAGGGATCCTGGCAAAGTGGATCTCACTGACATTTACATATATTTCAGTAGTGATGGTTTTAGACTTATTGTTAAGAAAGTCCTGTTAACTCTCTTTTCTAGACGACAATTATTTCTCTGGACTCTCTAGTTTGATTTAGTTCCTTGAGCGAGGCAGCTTCTGTTATAAATTTCCTCCTAATTAGTGCAAGAAAAAGAATCATGCATTTCACTGAGTTATTATAATGTTAAAAATGAATACACCTGTTTTAAATAATATGTAACCTAATATATAATTATCTGTATTGAAATATATAGTTGGTCGTTTAACTGTTCTACAGCATTATATATATGTATATACACACATACACACATATATATAATCGTATTTCTTATGCGCTTGTTTTGAGTTTAAATTTTTTTATTGTTTTCATTCAAGTGCTTATTTGCTCTCTATGAAAATACTCATTATTTATTTGCTTTTCCCAGAATTTCCAACCTAAAGCCATCAATCATTCATGATAAAAAAAATTAAGCTGTAGTCTCTAAATTCCCCCTTTAATTTTTAAAAAACTCTGCTATTTCTGGACTCCCCAGATAACTGCTTCTTTCAGAATAGACCATCATTCTTAAATCACTTTCATGTGCCAATAATTTCTTTCTTTAATGAACAATCAAATTTGAAGTAGTGACTCTGCTGGCTACTTTAGGGTACTGTGTTTTCTGTGTGAACAAGTAGAATTATAGAGCTGATTCTATTTTCACTGGAGATTGATGCTACTAGTTCCTCAGTCAACAATGCTTCATATCTTAAACTCTGAAGTGATTATCTGATCCCAAAGGCCAAAGCTACAGGATGATTTAATGTTTTTAAAAATACATAAAACTAAGAAAAAAGACCAAGGGCATCAGCATGCAATATATAATCATTATAACAGAAATCTGCCTAGCTACTCCAAAGAGGAGATAGTGAAACTTATCCAGGTTCGTGAGAAGAGACATTTCTGATTATCTTAGTTCTAAGAGTCCAATAGCAAAGTCAAGCTGAGTTTGGATCAATATACACATTAATACATACAGATAAACAATGCGAGATCTCAATTAGAAATGTGAATATAATCAAAATATTATTGACTATGTTCAGAGTACTATTTAAAGTCATTTAAAAACTAGCAATTGCCACTACTAATGCATCTAGCATTTCTGGTCCATATTATCCCCATTTATGAAGTATAAAGGTAAAACTGGATATGTGATAACTTTTTTAAGATCTAAAATCCCAAATAATTATTTGGAATATCAGAGAAAATTTATCTCTTGAAAAATACAAATGTATTTATTCTTTGATTCAGCAAAATTTATTGTACATATATTTTATGTATATGCTCTATGTATGTACCGATACTCAGTGCCATTCATTCTTCTGTGTACTAGAACACAGTGGCGAATAAGACAAACATTCCTGTTCTTAAGAAGATAATGAGACAGAAATAAACAATTAAATAAATAATAAGTGAAACATCATTTCAGACTGTGAGAAGAAAATGAAGTACAAGGGAGTGACTGGAAGATTGTCACATTAAATTGAGTAGTCAGGAGTAGTCTCTTTGAAATTTGATTATATGTTAATTACAACGGCAAACCAAGGCAAGATTTTTATAGGAGTACAGAACATCATTCATTTTTACTTTTTTCTAAAGAGCACACTCATTGTCTCAAGAGAATGGATTGTAGGGTTCAGGGCAAGGCAAGCGTGCCAATATTAATGCAACAGACCAAGACTGGTAGCGGTAGAGATGAAGAAAAGTGGGAGGACTTGGGATATATTTTGAAGGCGAAGTCAAGCAGATTTGTTGATGTACTGGATAGCATGAATGCTGAGGGAAAGGGCAAGATGAAGAATTATTTCTAGATTTAGCAATCATTTACAACTGGGTGGGTGATAGTACCATTTACTGATATAGAAGAACCATGGTTTGGAGGTTTTATGGGACTCAGCCAGGAAGTCTTCATGCAGGATTTCTCTTGTAATCAGATGGTAGCTGGAGCTGCCGTTCTCTTGAAGGTATCCTCAATCACATCCTATAAGTAATGATTAAAGCTGCCTAACAGGGACTTCAGTCACAACATCTCCATGGGGCCTTCTCTTGTGCCCTGGGCTTCCTCATAGCATGGACATTTGATTACATGAATGAGGTGCTATCACAAAAAGGCAAACATGCACATATTTTCAAAACCAGAACAATGTTACTAATAAAGTTACTAATAAATAAGTCAGATTATGTCACTCATCTGCTCAAAATACTTGAATGACTTCCTGTCTTATTTAAGCAAAGCCAAAGTCTGGACATTAGCCCACAAGGACCTTCATTATCTGGCTCTCCATTATTTCTCTAATCTATTTTCTATTTCTCTTTCTTCTTTCTTTCTTACCTCATTTCTCAAATATCACCTCGAAGAGACTTCCGGTTTCCCTAGTTAAAATAAAACTCTACAAACATTCCTTCTTCTTTTCAGTTATATTTTTCTCCATAGCACTTATTCCTTTCCAACATACTATGTATTTTTCCTACTTATTTTGTAAATTTTGTCATCTTCCATCTGAATGTAAACTCAAGGGGATACGCAGGGTTTCATCTGTTTTATTGCTGCTGTATCCTCAATGCCTAGAAGAGTACCTGAGCTATAGAAGGCATTCTGTACATATTTGCTGAATGAATATACAAATGACACTAGGAAAATTAAAACAGATGAGAAAATGAATGCCAGAATCTGAGGAAATAGACACTTATTTTAAAGATTTTAGATTGGATTAATAAAAAAGTTCAAATTTCTCCTCCTGGCATTATTATTTTTAACCTTTATGACATTTATTAGTTCATTTAAAATCATGCTACTTTTGTACACCATAAAATCGAGCAATTGTTTTTCTCTTTCCTTCTGCCATTGTTCCATGGAATGGTATATCAATGTTATCTAGAACCATTCCATCACAGAGCCAAGAAGATTCTACGAAAGTCTAAAAACAACTAGAAATAGGAATGCATAATCTAAAGGGTAAGTGATATTCATTACTGGGAAAATGTGGAATATGGAAGTGAAAAGAAATTTAGGTAGATGTACTTCTAAATATTCTTTTCCTATTACCATTTTATACAATCAAGCAGAACCTGACA
Organism: Pteropus alecto; assembly: GCF_000325575.1. Lineage (NCBI taxonomy): Eukaryota > Metazoa > Chordata > Mammalia > Chiroptera > Pteropodidae > Pteropus > Pteropus alecto. The sequence continues at coordinate 481,527 of NW_006434369.1, forward strand.
ATTCTCAAAATCAAATTAGCCAAACAAAGAATAGCTATTAATGTAACAGCCAACCACAGTTTGCTTTCTAGGTATTAGAAGATTCAAGTCCTTCTCATGTGCAAAATAAAATCATACCCCTCCCAAGACCCTCATCCCAGCATCAGGCTCAGACTTGAAATGCTGTTATCCAATCGATATTTGGATAAATATCGTTATCCAAAATAATTGTAGGGGCAGATGAGGCTGCTAAGGTCTGCTGCTGCTCAAGTGTATTTCTCTGAGTGAAAGGACTTGTGATACGGTATTTGTACCTTATGCAACAAACATAAAACAGTGGGACAGAAAACAGCAATAGACATTCACATTCAGAAAACGGTAGAACTGAAGGTACTGGCAGTTATTATTTCATTGTTATTCTGAAATTCAGATGAGTATTTGCTCTTGGGATAAAGAATGTTCCTTGATTATGATGTGGTAGTTCGCTCTGGAGAGGATTCTTTGTAGCTGTTAGCTCTACTCTCTTGGCTATGCCCACTAAGTGATTCTCCCCTTTACATAAGAAATGGCTTATGTTTGCAGATAAATAGCTTTCTCAGTCTATTTTCTGCTGTACTAGATTAAAGACCCAGAGGCTTCATCTTGTCAAGCGTCTATCTTTTTTAATCCAAGTTTTCAGTGCTTTGTCCAAATAATGCTCTTAACAATTTGGAGTTTTCCATGTATCTTATATGATTTTACTCCCTTGGTTAAAATAATACTCTCAAATTTCTTCAAGACAGGCCCCCTATATGCATTAAGCTACAAGTCAGGATACTGCAGAACAATTCTCTAATAATTCTTAATAGCCTTTTAACTAGCTTAGAGTTTTCACTTTAAATGTTCCAAAGGAATATCAGGACATTGACTGCCACACCTTGATTTGATCTTTAACCTGAGGCCATGGTTTACTAAGAGTACCTGAGATTTAATATTTTTCCAAAAGCCATTTATAACTTTGTGAACTCTGATCAATAGGAGAAGAATCAGTGAATAAGAATCACTTATTTTTGACTCCAGCAAGTCCTGGCTACACTATAATTCTTCTAAATTCTTCTTGAAAATGGAACAAATACTATATAAAAGAACTACTGAAACACAGGGCTAGAGATAGAGGTAACTTCGAGTTCAGATATGAAAGATATATAGAGAAGGAAGGATCCTGGAGTAACTGTCAAGATGATTAAATCTCATATTCACACCCGTAGTTGACAACAGAATTTCATCAAAATAAATAAAAAATTCCAAGGGTTTTTTGAAAATAAAATATAGACAGAAAGGCATGGTACTATCAGCCTCTGAATTTCAGCACTGGCCATTCTTTAGCCCTTCAGTCAATTAAATTTAAGGTTAAATTTAAACTTATGTGATCTATTAATTTATTAGCATGTTTTATTCTGTGAGATTTGGAATTCGTGATTCAGGAAACCCAGGTCTAACTAAAAAATTTTCCTATAAGTGAGAATCATTCAGCTTAACCATTCTGGGTCTTGTTTCCGCATTTGTAAGGAGTTGTTTTGAATGCTACTTTTACCTCTAAAATCCTATCATTTTTCTAATCAGTTTGCTCTTTCTTTTTAGTCAATTCTGCCATTATTATAACGAAGATTTCTGATTTTCAGATTTGAACTCAATTCACGTATAACAATATTAAAATAGTGCTCGTGTCTATAAATATTGACATAATTAAAGCTTAACCTGCAAAAGATAATATAATGAATAAAATTTCTTTTTGCTGCTTCAACTTCCATGTCAATTCTTTCTTTTTTTGTGGAATTTTTCTCTTCTCCTTTAGACAATTGTAACTTATTATCGCTTCCATAATCTTTCCATAAAAATTTAACCCTGAAAACACCAGATATTAAAATTAATATCTATCATCTATCTATCATCTATCTATATTCTGTGCCTTAATCCAGAAAGAATTAAACAAATAAAGCCAATCAATGTAAATCAGTGATTGTATATTCAATGGCTATTTTTTTAAATTTTAATCCTAATATTTAACTGAAGTAAACACCTACTTTTCATGGATATAGGATATTAATTGATAAAGTAAAAATGTTCTATTTGGGGAAGGGCAGAAATTTCTGGAATTAATTAAGTAGTAGGCTGCTATTCCTCAACTTAAACAGAAAATCAGTTCCGTTACCTTTCCAGTGTTTCTATTTTGTCACATATTAATTCTACCTATGCAGCATTCCTTAATACAGATCTTCTGTGTGTGTGTGTGTGTGTGTGTGCGCGCGCGCGCGTGTGTGTGCATGTGGTTGGTGGTATGGGTAGTTCATTTTCCTCTGTATAAATCTGTGCAAGCTGCAGATTTAAGTTCAATCCCTACTCTATAGGAGGTAAGAAGAGATAATGAATTAGTGTTTTCAACAAAGAAGATTATTCAGAAGGCCTCTGGAACAGGCAGAGAAGTGGGGCAGTAGGCTAGTCTTTTATTAAACACATATCCAGTATCTCTTTGAAAAATCCTTCCCCTAGTCTCTCTAAATTTAAAGAGAAAACATCTAAAATCTGGGCAGTGTGAAAATTATATTGTTTTCTGAGTATGGAACAGATCACGAGAAGCTATGAGTAAAAACCTTCTTTCTGCAACAAAAATGTTACATGGTTCATTTGCTTAAAAAAGAAAAAAAAAACAAAAAAAAAAACAAGGGAGGGTTGTGTGAGGAATTAGGGCAAAATGCAAGGCAAGAGGAAAACCATGCCAGGCAAATAGTTGCCAATAACCTAAACAGATGCCAAGTTAATTTGGGGACCAATTAGTCATACGTTCTCTTTGAACTGCGAACTTCAAAACTACAAAAATTTCAGCTTGAGATATCATGCTGTCTCTGGAAAATATCCTTTGGATAATCAGAGTTATAATTACAGTAGAGGTGATGAAATATGTTCTTTAATCTATATTTTGGCCGATGTTGTTTAATTCATCTAATATTTTTTTTCTTCTTTGTCCCATTACCTTCTTAAATTTTCTTTAAATTTCTTGGGCAAGTCAGTTATGCCATGTTGTACATGCTACTGTATAAGGACATTAGTGCCAAAACCAAAGAAAATGTTATCAGGGGAATGAAAGCCTACAAATCACTATGACTGGTATGAACATTCTTGCTATTGTTAACAAATTGTGTCAAAAGCACATACGATGAAATTCAAATATGCTAATGCTACAAATTCAATTTGACTTTACAGAGCAGATTCATGCCTGGACCTCAGAACCATCACTGGAGTATACAGAGCTATTTATCTGTTATTTTAGTCACTTACTGACCTAAGATATTTTATTGGAAAGCTACCTACTAAGGTAGAAATGGGAAAATGGGAGTCAGGGAGTAGGAGTGAGGCTCAAATTAAGATGAAACTATTAGTCATTACTAAGGCACTATCTTTAGCTGAAAATGTGCTCAACATTGTTAAAAACTGCAGTGTTTCCATGGTAGAGTTGATAAACAATTTTGAATTAATCAGAAGACTGACTCCCTGCACAGACACTCTGTTCTTTACAATCAATCCCACTTTAAAATAAGAAACAGTATGCTGATCTTTCAAATCTGGGATAATTCCTCCTAATTCTTCAAGCCAGGATTGTACATAGATGGTTCTGTTTGTCCTAAATGTGAACTATACTGGATGAGGACAGAATTGCGGGCTTTGTGGCCAGATGATATATCTATGTAAGGTAATTGAGCAGTAACATAGACAACATAAAATGCTTCCTGGAACTAAATAGAAAAGATGAAGAAAAGAAAGAAATGAATATTTATTAAGGACTTGCAACATGCAAGACATTTTATATGTGAAATGCCTAGCTCAGATTTTAATTTAATCATTCTTTCCTATCTCAGACCCTGTTCTAAGTGCCTGTGATACAGCACTGAGATAAACTGTTAAAAAAATATATGACTGCAGGAGTTTATATTTCATAAAAAGACAGACAACGTTAACAAATATAATAAATAACTAAACAGTATATTAGAAGCCAAACGATGCTACAGTCAAAGGAACAACTAGAATAGCCTAAAAGAAATCAAGGAAGAGAAATTGCAGTTAGAAATAGGATGTGAAGGTAGGTAACACCGAGAATGCAGCATTTAAGCAAAGGAATAGAAGACATGATGGACTAACTATATGGATGTTAAAGGGAAGAGTATTCCAGCAGGAACAGAGACTGCAAAAGTCCTTAAGAGGAACTGTACCTGGGAATACTGAAGCACTGCTAGGAGACTAGGGTACACTGGGAGGAGTAAGGGGAGAGCAGAGGGTGAGATCAGAAGGAAACAGTGGCCATGTCACATGAGAGACCACTATAAGAATGGTGGGGTTTATACTGAAGAAAATAGAGAATTATTAGAGGGTTTTCAGTAGAGGAGTCATATGATCTGATGGAAAGGGCAGCATCATTCAGAAGCTTTCGAAAACATTTAGGTAAGAGTTCATGGTGACTTCAACCAGGATATTAGTGGTAGAGGTAATTAATATAAAGTGGTTGAATTCTGGTTCTATTTTGAAGATAGAGACAGTAGGATTTCCTGATTAAATCTATGTGGGGAAGAAGATAAAAGGGAGAAGTCAAAAATAACACTGAAGTTTTTGTCCTGAGCAATTGGAGGGATGAATTTTTTACTATTTACCAAGATTTGGGAATAAGTTTGACAAAAACTGAGGGTCTAATTTTTGAGTGTATTTACTTGCGATACTAAATATTCTCTTGGAGATTTCAAGCAGGTTGCTGAATACATAAAACTGGAAAGCAGCAGTGAGATCTGGGCTGAAATTATAAACACACACGCACATACACATAATTCGTAAAATAAAATAAATGTAATAAAATAATAAAATAAAAATAAAATGGTACCATGAACCTGGGAGAGACAGCCACGGTGGGAGTACAGCTATAAAGGAGGAGAAAACCATAAATTTAGCCTTGAATCATTGAACATGAGGAGGAGGAAAAGAGGAGGATTCAGCAAGAGACTGAAAATAAACCACCAGTAAGTTAAGAGGAAATACAATAGAACGCATCGTCCAGAACATCAAGATAAGTATTTCAAGGAGAATAATGTGATGAACTATATGAAATGTTGCTGATAGATTTGAGATTTGAACATTGGATTAAGTAGAGACCACCAGTTATTCTTATGAAAGAAATTTTAGAGAGATAGAGAAAATCTTTGGAGGAGACTTAAGAAAGAATGAGAAGAGATAATTGGTGATAGCAAATAATGAGTATAATTTTGAAGAGCATTTTTACAAAATGGTTCATAGAGGGGTAAGGTCAAAGAAAGGTTTTAATTTTTTTTTCTTAGAGGAGAAATAATACTTTATGTGCCAATGATAATTATCCAACACACAAGAAAAAATGATGAAGCAAGATCGAAAGAACGAATGATGGCTCGAGTGTTCTCCTCGAGCAGAAGAGCAGGATAGGATTTCGTGAACAGGTGGAGAGACTGACTTTAGACAGAAGCACAAGGAGTTCATCTATGTTAACGGAAGTCTGTGGAAATTCCCTTCTGACTGCTTTAGTTTCATAGTGAAGAAGTAAGCAAAATCATCAGCTAAGAATTAGGATGAAAGAGGAGGTTTCAGGAAAGAGGAGAAAGTATAAAATAATCTTTTAGAAGAGTCCAAGAGTAAACAGATTTGTGAAATATAAAACGATCACCATCAAAAATAATGCCCCACCTGAGATTTTTTGTCATGAACTAAAAGTTCAAGCAGCCAACAAGGTTTATTTGTCTCTGACCACGGGAAGACACAGAGTAAACAAAATGTGCAGAGAATTCTGTGATCCTTTTTTTTTCAATGTAAAATGTGGCCACTTGCTGGAGCCCATACTCACTCCTTAAAGCAAGAAGAAAAAAATAACATCAATTTTTATCCAGTTTAAATTGTTCTGTCCCTTCTAAATTTTTAGCAATTTCTTTAGATAGTGAAGTCAGTCTGGGATAAAAATGCCAGATGATATCCCACCCCACATCTCTTCCTAAAATGGCTTGGTGAATGAGGGTGTAGTTTATTTGATCTCAGGGCGTTAGAGAAAATGTATATTCTTCGGCTGTGTTGTTTTCTCACTCCTGTGCAGTTCCTAGTCTGCCGGGTTGTCAAAGGCACAGAATAGAATACAGTCATGCACTGTATAAGGACATTTTGATCAATGACAGACCGCCTATGATAGTATGACAGTAGTCCTATGAGATTATAATGGAGATGGAAAACTCCTATTGCCTACTGATGTAGCCTTGGTAATGTCACAGTGCAATGCATTACTCATATGTTTGCAGTCATGCTGGCATAAATAAACCTACTGCTCTGCTAGTGGTATAAAAGTGTAGCACATACAATTATGTATAGTACATGATACTCGATAATGATAATAAAAAACTGTTACTGGTTTATGTATTTGCTATACTGCACTTTTTATCATTATTTCGTTTACACGTTTTGCTTATAAAAAAATCTTTTCTATAAAACCACATGATGTGTTACATTTGCCAGCAGCAGCCACATATTTCTCATGTTTACCTTATCTCTTAATTGCATCATTTTCTTTTGCTTGATTCAACCTTGTGCTATTTTGTAAAGTAACGTGCTGTTCGGGCTTGTAGCCTAAGAGCAACAGGCTATATACTACATAGCCTAGGTGTATATTACGCTGTATCATCTAGGTTTGTGTAAGTACAGTCTATGATGTTTGCACGATGACTAAATCACTTAAGGACTCATTTCTCAAAACATATCCCAGTCATTAAGCAATGCATGACTCTAACAGCCTTGCCCCTTACACAGATGTGGGTAGGAATAACCATGGGAGAGCAGTCGAAACTTAACTGCATCATAAAATTGAATGTTGTACAGGTGTTGGTGCGCTCTCTTGCTCCTCATTTCCCCTTTGAACTCTAGATGGTAATCATTTCTCAGGCTGTCTGGTGCCCATCTGGAGCAAGGTCACAAACCGGTGGCACAGCAGCTTGAAGTGTGGAAGCATATTTAGCCTTCCTGAACTACTGCATGGCTCCTCTTACAACAGGCACTTATTGGGGAACAAGTGAGCCACCCACAGGAGCATGTGGTAGTGGAAGGAGACTTTGTAGCAGAGGCTGGTTGTCACTAGCCAATGGGCTGAATGAAGGACTGACTATGCAGAGGATCTGTGGTGCAGCCAGCAGGAGTCTATAAGAGACTTACTCGGCTCGGAGCAGTGCTAGTATCTGGGCAAGCATAGAGATACTAGACTGCTAGAACATTCTGCAAAAGGCGACATTCACCTGTTAGTTGCAAGAAAATTTCTGTGAATAATAAATATACTTCTGAGGAAGGGGCACAATAGGGGAGAACAGAATGTACGAAACGTACAGAAGTGATTGATGATACTAATAATTATAACCTACATTTGATTAGTACTTAACTATTTTTGGAGATCTTTTTCATCGTGCTTCTCTATCTGCCTCCACTCTTCATCTTTACACTAATTTCACAGGAACAACATAGCACTGCTTTCATGGAGATTTTATTCTAATATAAATATAGGTAGACCTTAACAGATGTTAAGTAAATGAACAAGAGGATGTTTTACTTAGGAAACTACTCTTCAGTTTCCTAAGTAAAAAATGGAAATAATTTTATATTATCTTTCAGGATTTTTGTAAAGACTAAATGAGACAATTTAGATATATCATTTAGCACCTAGCAGGTCTTCATAAATGCTACATGAGAAATAGTAATGAAAATAAGGTTTAATGTAAAGTTTAGAATGAAACTAGGGAAATACTTTAAAGTCATGATAACATCCAGACAGGATGTGATGCCACAGATGATGGTGACGTGGTGAAAATGTATGGGTTGCAAATGTTACCACTAATCATAGCTTTGGCTTATTGCTTATTGCAGCAAGAGCATTGTGGGGTGTTTCAATAAGAGAATGTTAGGACTTATTACAGGATTTGGGTGTGGGTTAAGTAATTCTGGACAGAAAGCTGGGCTTTTCTCTGGATTGGATGTTGCTGGAAAGTGGTGGTGAGACCGAGTATTTTAAAGAGTATAATCTAGAAGGCGAGAAGATTAGAACAAGGACAAATCTATAATAGGTAAAGCAGCAGTCACACATATTAGCCAGTACGTGGGCTGTTTGTTTATTTTTGGTTTGGACAATGCTCCATGATTGGACAAGCTGGCCAAGTGATCTTGATTTTGTCTTGATCCATCATGGTCCAGAGTAGCCTTTTCTGATAGACTCTGAAGTTATGTATGTGCAAGAGGAGAATATTGAGGTCTACCTGTGAGTGCCAGACCAGCTCCCAGCAACATCAAGACCTAAGGATTAGTTTCTGGCCAGCTCCTATGTGTTTGGGGCTGTTTTTCCTTTCTCGATGGTAAGGTCAAAGATGTGTGCTTTAGGAGATATACAAAAAATTGGCAAATGGAGGAAAAACTAGAACTGGATCCCCTTACACCAGATGGATGAAAATGAGAACTTGAACTAGAGAATGCATGGGAGGGTAACTATTCACCCCCCAAATTGGATTACTTATCAGAAAGAGTTTAAACGGAATTCCTAGGATATACGGTTATTTGGACAGGATTCTAAGTCCTCTTTAATGCTTATGTTTCATAATTCTATGCTTTTATTTCACATATCTTATCAAAGAAGAGTTTTCTATTTTGATGGTGGTTTTGACTACCTGAAATCATCCAAACTGTTGTCAGTTTAGCATAACCCTTATCAATTGTCTTTTGTCAGAGCAATGGAGTCTTATGAATTTCCTGAGATGCAACCTTGGGCTGGCAGGAAAAGAACAAATGATTGGGCTTCTGCCTCCTATCTGATACCGGTCATGAACAATTTTCTTTTATTTTCTACCATACATTAGCTGTTTTTTTTTGTTTTTGTTTTTATTTTGTGAAGCTTTAATATAAAAGGGGCACTGCTTTCTGACATTTCATTGCATGTGTTATCTAAAAATCACCATCCTGAGCAGAGATAATTGTAGGCAGTTCTGGCTGTTTCTTCCTAGCAGGCTGTTTGAAATGTAAATGTTTGTCCTGACTTAGTCTTGCCTATGGTTATAGCAAGGTCTTGCTGAAAAGTGAACAATTTTCAATATCAGCATTCATGGAAATCACTTTGATAGCTTTTTGCCTCATTATGTTCCCAGTACGCTCCATTATTAAGGAGAGCAGTTTAAATGAAGAAATGATTACAGCAAAGGAAATGGCTTTTCAGTAGTATTTGCTTTATAAGTTCGTTGGTCTTCTAGCTTGATACTAAATTTATTAAAATATTGATACTATTATTTATTAAAATATATATTGAGGCAAGCAGACTTCTTGAGTTTAAAAATGATACTATTACGTTCTTTGTCATGCTTTCACATTACTAACACTAAAAACACTTAGATAAATTTTGTGCAAAAGAAAGGCATCCTCTTTATTGCTACTCCAAAGTGCCACTTGTACAAGCTTCATTGGACATTCTAGGTCATTCATCAACATAATCTTATGTATACAAATATTATGTTGATTTGGATTATTTACTCCTGATGTTTATTACCAAGTTTTTATAATTATAGGGAATTATAAATTCCCTACAGAACTTGATAACAGCCATATTCTCCTTTCATCTAAAATCAGTTTCACTTGTATGTCTATGCTGGCCAATAGCCATGGTGTAAATTCGGTGCCTCTTCTGACAACATATTGTATAAAAAAAAAAAAAAGCACTTTTATCTTCACAATAAATTCTGTCAAGGATTTGTCACAGACTCTAGATTAAAAATTGAATTTATTAATGGTATATATGAGGTTATCGGTGATCTGAACCTATGATGTGTTGGATCAGCCTCTGACAATCTTGATCACCATCTTAAAGGCAAGCTCAGTATTGGGTCACCAATGTTCTCCTTTTTGTAACATAGTGACCTAACCCAGGCCTCTCCTGACTTTATGCTTCATTGCATTCTTCTTTTATAATGCTTTTCCTCTAGAATACCTATTTCCTCATAAGTGAGTACCACAGCATTATTAATCTATTCAAAATTTGCATCTCCTATCTCCTAGTTTTAACTGACACATGATTGTAGAAAGCAATTTTTCTCTTGAGTAGAGGCAGATGTAGATGTTTTCTTTACATCCATAAACACCGGGTGACAGAGGTTGGTTCATGTTCTCCTGGACCCTAGGATCCTATTTAGATCTTTATTTTTTTAAAACTAGAACACCAGCCAGTGTCTGCCAGTCCCCAAACTCTGTTTCAGAAAATCCTGATTCCCACATTTTTGCAGTGAAGGCAAAACTTTATTTGGAATCCCCAGACTTCTTTTTCACCATTTGATTAAATTAGGAGAGGCCACTGGCTTCAAAAGCAGTCAATATGAGTTGATTAGAAACCAAAGATATGGATGAGAACAAAAAAAAGTGAGACAGGCCAAGCAAATTATCTCTCTGAGTAATCTGAATGACTCAGAGTAATTACGGGAAATCCTAAAGCTAAAAAATTAATTTAATATGCCTATCCTTGGAAATTCCTACCTCTAAGGTTAAGGAAATCAAAGAGAAATTGGTGAGATTTGAGAAGTGTGCTTTTGTCTTACTATCAGCATGAGAAGTTAGAGAATGAAAAAAAAAAAAAGCTAGACAGACTGAAAAAGGGCAGAAAAAGAGCTATACATGTGGTAAAAAAAAAAAGAACTGGAGATTTTGGAAGATTTGCAGGACAGACAGGTAGAGAATGAAGAGAACTTGAATACAATTATGGACAGAAATAAAAGCAGAAAAGATATGTAAATATATTTAATTACTCTCTAAGAAAGTATTGGAAAGGGGTGCACTGATTTAGTGAATATTAAATAAGGAATTGAGACTGTTCCCCAAAGTAATTTACCAAGAGAAAGAAAAACAAGACTGCATTAATAACCTAGAATTACTCCTCAGAAGTAACCCAAATACAGGAAATAATTAAGAACCATTCTCATAAGGCAACTCAATATAAGAGCTATCAGAAAACCATCTCTTGAAGACTGGGGACATATTTTAAGTGGTTACACAACATTAGGGATTTTGAGAGGTAACGGCGAAACGCTAACATGGAATTATTAAAGCATTAATTTGAAAAATTCAAATATTGTATATGGAGATATAGCTATAGCCCTAGATGAATACACCCTAGAAATGTATGGAATCAGGGTTATAAAGTCATAGAAAAAATTAGACTTTTTGAAGATGATGATTACACGGTCATTGTTAGAGTGAGTCCTGCACTATTTGGATGTTAGTCTAATGACACTGTACTTAAAGAATGTTGGTTCTATATATTGGTCTTTGTGTGTTGGTAGATATAAAATGTTGATCAAGATTAATGCTGTATATGTAGGAACTGAGTCTACATTCTAGAAAGAAAATGAGTGAAAGAGTAGTAGGCAAAAGACAAATAGAGCAGGCTTATTAAGTCTGTGTTCTTTTAAAACCTCTTTAGACACTTACTTTATAATGTCAACAATTACCTCTTTAGCTGGAACAAGGTCTCATGGCTTGTCTTTCTGTGAGAGAGTCTGAGAGGTAAGTAGTTCAGAAAAATTGAGGTTCTATTTATATGTAATATGGGAATAAAAGATATTGTGCTGGAGTAAAAACTGTGTGAACAATTATTTAATGCTTTCAGTAAAATTTGGACTAATTTATTCCAAATCTCTTATTATGAAGGATCACACAAGACAAAGTTTAACAATAAGTTAGCAAAAGAAATGTCAGGTCCAGAAGACAAAGAGAAAAGAAAAGATAAGGAGATACGCAGATATAGCGAGAAATGTCAGTCCTACATGAGGTCAAAATATATGTTTAACTGTCTAAAATCCAACTGAGCTTTTCTCAAAGTAATAAGCACTCCATAGGGAAAACAGACCAATGGAGACATATCTCACATATCTATTGTATAAAAAATATATACCAAAAAATCCTTCTCAAAATCCAAAACATTAAAGAAAATATGTAAAGATAGTGTCTCAAAGAGCATATAGCTCAGTTATAGGAAGTTTTCAGGGTTCTAGGGGCATAGGTTTCATATCCATCAATAACAGCTTCCTTTAAGTAATTTGATGAAGATGATGGGGACCTCTGCCTTGGAAGTCCAAAGCAATTATATCATAAGAATAAGTGGCTGAAAGAAACTACGAAGAAACTGAAGCAAAAATGTCTCCTCACTTTTCTATGGATGTGCATAACTCTACTCAGCACAGTTTTTGTTAAAATTCTGTAATATACTACCATATACTATCCTTATAAGACTTCATTAGTATTCACACTAGTTTAATTTAATAGTTCAATAATTAATTCCCAAAACTATAATTAATAATTAGCATGTCATATATGAAAATATTTAATAAAAATAATAGTTCCTATATAAATAAACTATTTTCATAACGAAATGAATTTATATTTTTCTATTAAAACTAAATGGAAAAAGTATCACCTAAATAAAAGCCTCTACTTTGACTATTTACTCATCATAATTTGTGTTTCTGTTCTCTCTTTATAACCATGGGACTACAAACCATGACCTTCTAGTGTTATTGAATTTATGAGGGAAAACAGGTTAAAAAAAAAAAGATGTAGCAACAGTTCTTAGGTCTCAGTTCTACCAGCAGAAACCATCCTATTCTGCCTCTCTCCTCAAGAGAAATGGTGAAAACAGTGCAAAGGAGCTATTGCTATATCATAAACCAAGCACCATTAATATTATAAACTGACAATTAAAAGTCCCTACTTTGCTGTCACATTTTCCTCTCTTCTGCTCTTTAGTTTTGTTGAATGGGAAAGTGCCTATCTTGACACAAAATAAATTGGAAAGACTGCCCTAAAAAGCATAATTTAACTCTATACAGATCATATGGTAATACTCTAAATACATGATATAAATATTTATATATTTTATATGCATATAAAAATAAACATATTTTATTCATACATATTTGTGAATAAATATATGATGATTCTGTATATATATATTTGTAAATGAATGCATTATATTATTTGAGTCAAAAGTTAAATTTCTTCTTATATTTTGTTTTATCTGTTAAAGTTCGAGCATGCCATTTTGGTTCATGAAATCCTGAATAAAAGTTTTCTCAGTAGTAAATAACTCATCAAGAATACTTCAGCCTCTTATTATATAGTACCATCACACTGTATTATAATCATTTATTCATCTGATTTCCTCTTCTTAAGACAAAGAAGGGATATGTCTCGTCCCTATAATGTAGCCTTATATCTTAAATCCTACCACAAACTAGGTGTTGAATAAATATTTTGTAAATTTTAGGGGGAAGTGAATGAATTAGTTATCTCAGAAACTCTACTTCAAAATATCTTGATTGCTTCCAGACCTGTTGATATTAAAGAGCTTTAAATTTTTAAAATACAATCCAATATCACCCTCCACTCTCCACTAACTCCAAAATGCAAATACTTGCTACTGACACAGAATAAGACATTTGCCATTTCAATGACACTTAGAAGTAATATCCATTTATATACTTCACAAATTCTACCTCATATTTACTAACAAAACACTGTAAGGTGAGTCCATTCTCACTGAATATCAGGAAGAAGGATTACAGAAGTAATGCTATTGTCCATTTGCTGTGACCTGAACTATTTTCATTTATGAGAACAAGCGGGGAAGGTCAAAACTAACTAATACATAGATTGATGTTCCTATTTAAAATAAAGTCACTGCTTATAGACTTCATAGGACACACTTGAAGGAAAAAAACCTCTGTAAAGAAAATCCATTTCCAAAACAAATGTACATTTAAACATGAGTATTATCTGTTAAAGGGAAGTTCCATCCCAAGCTTGTGCCACATTTATTCTTAGCAATGCTTATACCAAACAAGAATGGACTTCCAGGTGACCTAACAGGGATTGACTGACTCATGTATTCTAAGTGAAGGCCCAGAAATGTGCACTACGAGATTGACAGGAATAATGAGATAAGTAAATTGTTTGGAGATCTGAAAGCAGGCTAATTTTATTAGGGCTAGAACAGAAAAGTTATGTGGGATATAAAAATGAAGAATATTAGCTGACCAGGGGCATCTCAGCTAGGAAAACAACAGGAAATGAGAACTCAGAATTACTAATCAAAAACCATACACAAAGGATTTAAAAGGGAATTTCTGTGAAAGCCAGCTGAAAATAGTACAAAATGGTGGCTAGGCTAAAAGAATTGGAAGTTAGCAGTCAGGCTTTAAAGTTCTGCTATTTTAATGATAAGATTTGAAATTTTAAGCATGTTGATAATAACTTATTTTTTTTTCATCTGCACAATGGAGAGCATTATATATGTATATAATTATAGTTACTGATATTAAGATTTAATGAGATACTGTATGAAAAACACTCCACATAGTGCCTGGTACATATAAATGGTCAATGAACAGCACAGAAGCATATATCCATTACTATTATATTAGCATACAATCATACATCAGGAAGCTACTAGGACACTAGTTTGATACATATAAAAACATAGGAAAAAAAAGGCTTTTGGTTTTTCTGTGATGAAGAGAGATACACAAAGATTCTACATAGAATTGATAGAGAAGCCAAGAGAGAACTTTAAAATGGCATTATATCCTGGCCCAAATATAACAATTTAACAGGTTATAATGAAGAGACTGTAATTCACCAAATGGAATATAACTCATGCTCCTGAGACCTTAATGGGAATTAGGTAATGGTTCTTTCCCTTTGTTCCTGCCTTGAGTCCTTACTCTGACCCTTTCACTTTCTTATCTGTTGCTAAGATTTCTGGGTTCCGAACCTGTGACTCCCTTTCCAATGGTAGTTTATTTGTTCCCAGATTTAACCTCAGCATCATTGTCAATGCTGTCCTTTTGTTTTGTCCTTTACCAGGAGATAAGATTTTTTATTTGTCTCAGCTGCTATGAGCTACTCTTTGTAAATGGCCCAAATGACCCAGCCAGAATCACACTTCACCATCTATCCCTGAAGGTAGATGTGCATGACATTTTCAGAGGAACCAGATCATGAGCAAACCCTCAAAGACAATTTCTGGGTATAACTTTTAACTTCAAACCTAAATGCCATATTTATTACAGTGATAGGATATTGTAAAGATTCCTTTTAATAATTTTCCTCTACTTTGGCAAAAGCCCCAAGTTGCTGCTATCACAAAAAGTTCCAAAGCTCATCTAACTCTTCATAGTAGTGTATAAATCATGATCATTTTATTCCTTTTATTTAATCTATAACTTAACATCCCCTTCTCTATCCTATCTAGATGGGAAATATGTGTGGTGGAAAACGAGGGTGTTTCTCATTGTCTGTCTCTTTCTAGACAACTGAAAAGGGTGTTCTACTACATCTCAATCTTTTTCTGATATTGTTATCAATCATTTTTAGATCCATTGACTTTATATCCTTGAAATATCATAGAATTTCTTCCTGAGAATTTTGGGTAAGGCCAAAAGTTAAGTGCAGAGAAATCAAGGCTGGTGTTGCATCTAATTTATACATTTTACTAATAAGGAAACAGAGTTTGTTATACATAATGAAATTGCTCAGTGTTACTGAACTAGTAAGTGAAAGGCTCATGTTCTTTAAAGTCAACTACTAAACTCATGTTTTCTCTCTTGGAGCTCCGGCAGATGAAATAGAGTTCTGAATAGAAGAGAAGGTTAGATGACTTTCTACAATCCAACCATCTCCTCCTATGGCCTCAAAGCAACTTGCTCCCAAGATTATATCTCAAAATTTTAATCAAAATCCCATTTAAACCATAGCATTTTAGGTTTATTTCTCAAGTTTTCTTTTACTATATAATTTCCTGATCTTCCAGTCCCTTGGAACCCTTTGTTTTCTATGTGTGTCTTCCCTTTCTTTTCTACCAAACTTGAATCCACTGACCCATCTCTAAATGTGCTCTTTCCCCAGCAAACTTCGTTCCCTCATCTCTCTGTCCCTTGCTAATTTAACTCCCAATTTAGAATTAGTCTAATCATTTCTTACTTTGTCAAGCACTGACAAGATTTGGTTTACGTGTCATTTTTTTTGTTTTTTTTCCAATCAAATCACCCTATTTAATTAAAAGCAACTCCTCTCTCCGCTGACTTGGACCTCCTGATTCTTCTTACAGCAATCACTTTCTAACATATTTTCTAATTTATTTATAACGTTTATTGATTATCTTCCCCAGGTAGAATATAAGTTCCACTAGAAGCTTTGTATATTTTGTACACTGATGTATTCCAAGCTCCAAAAACAGTACCTGGCTCATGTTAGGTATCAATAAATATTTGTTGAATGAACAAATATGCACAAGTGTTTTGATTGCTTGCTTTCTTTCCTGCCCCCTCAGAGAAAGAGGTTACTTAACTCATCTCTAGATGAGACTGATCATAGCTGCCACTCCAGCAGAGATCAGAAAGATGATATAGCTTGCTTGTTTACACCTGAATTATGACAGCAAGCTGGTGCTAAGGTTGCATACTTGACGCCCTATATAAAAAAGCTTACCTTGTCACTCTTCTACCTGATTCAAAGTCAAGGAATGCATTTGCTGACTCCCTCACCTGTGATTATCTTTCAATAAATCTGGACAGAATACACATCACCCCTCTACTCGATCTCTGTCATTAAATGCACTCCCCAACAACTGGCCTCCAGGTGGATCCAAAGAGACTGAGTTCTACCATATTTCATTTTCTTTGATAGCTTTAGCCAAGGATTTTTGTCATTGCAAATGAATTTTTTTGCAGATTGTAGTCTACCAGAGGCTTCACTGACACCAGCAAGTATATTTCTCTTTGGAACACAAGTCGAACTTGAGTCACAATCTCCAGTGAAAAAGAATAGTCAAGTGTAGAGTAGTAAATACAAGTGACTTTCCCCTATGGCTAAAATCTATCTGCTTGAAATTCATAAAGTACTGAAAAAAATGCAATGCAAACACTGCTATTTACCAATTTCTTGAGATAAAATATGATGGCAAGAAATACCTTATCAGATATATAATATTTCCAAATGCTGAATTTTCAGGCTTTATCAAAGAAACCCTTCTTAGAAGATCTATTGAATTCACCCTGAGTGCCTGAGTCCCCCAGAACAAATACATTTTTTCTTAATGTTTGAAACTGCTATTATTGTCTATCTTCTCATTTGACTTTCAATGAAGAATAAAAATTCCTTGAAAAAAATCACAATAGTTTTGTTACATTTACTTTTCTGTTGTCTTTCACGCTTTGATTCTTAGCCTTACTGTGTGTTGGCTTCATTTTGTCTATGTTTGATTTTTAAGTGAAATATTACATGAAATAGAAGCTTGTGTTTTTTATAATAATTTATTTTTTTTAAAAAAGAGTGATGAGTGAATCTGTAATCTTTATGTATTGTTTAAAGGAATAACTGCCATCTGTCTGTCTGCCATGAGAGTTGGGAGCAAAGCAATTTGTGGTTAAATAAATTATGTATGAACTTGCTTTCTCCATTGCTTCCACTGAAGGAGTCTTTTCTAACTCCCCTTTTTTTCTCTTTAAATGAACTACTGGATTAGAGATCTCACTTCACTTAGGCTGCGACAAGGTTGAACAAGCAGTGAGTCTCCAAAATACAAATGGATTGTTTGACTAAAATGTGTTTACCTGCTTTTTAAAAACATTTTTATTTTTCAATTACAGTTCACAACATTATATTAGTTTCAGATGCACACCATAGTGATTAGACATTTATATAACTTATGGAGCGATTATTCCTATAAATCTAGTACCTATCTGACACCATACAGTTATTACAATATTATTGATGACATTCCTTATGTTATACCTTACAGCCTCATGACTATTTTGTAACTATCAATTTATACTTTTTAATCTCTTCTCTTTTTTCACATAACCCCCAAGCCCTGTTTTCATCTGCTTTTGGTTTTGTGAATCCCTGATAACATTTTACACAGAAATGATAGTATTATACTAGTTAATATAAGCCTCCCTTCATATTTTTTCATCTGAGAAAGAAATAGCAGGGGATATTTCAGGTTTTTGCTTTTTCGTATCTTGCATACTTTCAGTTTTGCTCTTCTGTTTTCATTATACTTTTCTTTTTTGACCTTTCTGAAGCTTTTTGTCCTTTGATTCTTCCAATTTACTCTTAATCTCTTAGCCCTTTAGCATGGTTTCATTTCCTTTCCAAATAAATGTCAACCTACTTGTCCATCAACTACACAATCATCAGTGATTTTTAGTTTCTTCGTTTTCTGCTGCAAACATCTATCAAGTCACCATTCTTTTATCATCTATTCTGACATATTTATAGTTTGGATCATCAACTGAACATGCAACACAGTTTGATAATCCTCTCCCAAAGCATCACAATTTTCTTTAGTTCTTTTGCCTCATCCTCACTCCCATTCTTTCACTCTCAATATCTACATGTTCCTTATACAGAAATGAGAAACCACTAAGCATGCATTCCCTAAACTTGCCACTAATATAAACATTTGCCCTTATTTCTATCTCTTTCAAAGAAAAAGTTGTACTTCCTCTACTCAAGTTTAATTCTTCTACCTATTCTTTTGTTTTTCCTTATCCTTCTTAAATGTCTTTCTCCATCACTAATAAGTGAAACTTACCATTTTCTTCCACTTATTCTCCACTGGACCCTTTTAAAATGTGTATTTGAAAGTATTCTGTGTAAAAGTAAAGAAATAAAAAATGATCCTTAAACTTTTCCTCACACTTTCTCCTTTTTTGTCCATCTCAACCAAGTTTGTGAAAGATTAGTCCAGTGGTAGAACGGTTTAAAAATAAGCCAAGTTCCAGGATGTGACCATGGGAATAGAATTGTAATGTAGAGTGGAGGTGAAGCTATTATGTTAGATGGGTGGCCAAAGTGAAGTTCAAAGTCAACTAAAATAAAGGCTCAACTAAACCAAGAGAAAAAGACTATGCCCGGGTATTACAATATTCGTAAGTGAGCAAGAGTGATCAGAAAGACCATGGATAATTCATGAAGTGGATGAATAAGGGTTGGCATAAGCCTCTAAGGAGCAGGATTTTTACTCCATGTAGGAGAAATAGTGTAGATTCCAGAATGGAGGTCAGAAGGATGCCAACTCTAATTCTCAGAAGCTAAGTCCATGAGATGTCAATAAAAGAGTGGAATCCACATGAAAGGGCTGCAGGGGGAAAATGGTTTTTCATGACAGGGTCACCCTCCAGAGTGGTGATGTTCAGTGAGGAACTGACAAACAGGGCAGAAATTGTTAACTGTGGATCAAGGTCTCTCAAAAACACAGAATAAGTAAGGACTGGGCAGTAAGGTGAGACCAAATGAAAAGGAGCCTAGAGCAGTTATGTGGATAAGAATTAAGATAACAGACAAGTAGAAAGGCTTAGATCTTGGGCAATGAGAAAGGGTAACAGACTTGAGAAATGAAAGACTAAACTGGTCACAAACTTCCATGATTTGCTGTAATGGTTTACTATTCATTTGGGAGAGATCAGCCATGGCTCACGTAACTGAGTCTGAAGGCAGGGTTACTCAGTGAGGAAATTTGGACTTGAGTTAATTACACTGTCTCTGATAACAGGCTCTGGGTGTATGGTTCCTACACAGAGGCTCCCTACATTGTAGCGTTTGCACTGAAGAGTGAGGGTGGAGTCTTATGGTCAGAGGCCTGGTCATGGAAGCTGAGAGAAACTGATCATTAATCTAAGCTTTATAAATCTATAGGAGCCATGGACCACGAGCACCTCCATTAATAGCTCCCAGTCTTGTACTAATGGACATGTCACACAATTGGGTTGCATTATCCAGTATTCTATTTAGAAAATCTAGGAGTTGTGATTACCACACACACAATTATAAAAATGCTTATTCTTTCACCCTTGTTTTTTCCCCAGTATATATTTTTGTTTAAAATTTTTGTTTATTACTCCATAAACTTACTTGAATAAGTTCCTGATGTATTTACTGATAGATAACAACATTAGGCCAGCTTTATTTCTGGGTTTGATGTACTTCCAGGCTCATTAAGTTTAGCTGGAAATAATCATACTCACCATAGTGTGAGATGTTTGAAAGTGCTTTGCTTCAACTATGGAGAAAAACTTTTCACGTGTTTAACTGGAAATTAGCAAACAGGATACCGAAGTTGGAAAGATGGGGAATATAAACATAAGAGCTTACCTAACTTAGCTAACCTAAATATAGAAATAAGATAAAGTAAAACCAGAATACATGGTAGGAGTAGCCATGTTAAAATTTCCCATTTCCATCCAGATACTGTGTGTTAGGTAGATGCAGCATATTACAATCTCTCGCATTTGCAAATTATGTTCATGCAAATATCATGTGTCTTATAATGGAAATATTTCTGAAGAGGGAAAGTGGTTTTCTTTATGTCAAATGTAATAAACCCAAACCAGGTAAGTCAGCTTTGCAGCTTGGAAACCTATTTGTTTGCATTAGGTTGACTTTTCCCATATATCTTTCACTAGTAATATCAGACTGTACATCCATTCTGATGATGTATAAATGGAAAGTTTTCAGTGTAAAGTCCTATGAGAACCACCACAAGATCACTCTGACATGCTCTTTCTCCTTTTTTTCTGCTGTGATTTTGGAAGGCTGTACTTGTCTCCTGTTAAAATGATTAGTGCTTTAAGTGAATGAGATCACTTACTGAAATAAAAGTCCAGCCAAGCCATATTCTTATATTGTGATCTCATACAGGCTCAATCTCAAGAGAGGCCCCCTGAGAGATTTTGCAAAATTGTTCATCCAATTGTTTGCAGCCTCTGTTCATAAAGGAAAAGTGGTTGATAAAATCTATTAAAAAGGACCCCTGGATGCCAAAAACAACATAAACACATGTGTGACTTAATATAGGCTGCTATCTTGCAAAAATAACCTTCCTCTGTTGTACATATAAAGCCCATGGTGTATGAAACACCTGAATACTTATGTAATCCTCACTCATAACACAGTGAAAGACCCAAGATGTTGAACTCTGTATGTTACCCTGTGCCCACAAATGGTCCATGGTCATCTGGGAATGCTAAGACATGGCCTCTGCAAGCTTCACCTGACATTGGGCTTTTGAATTGCTGTCCCTCTGACACATATATCTTTTGATTTTCCAATTACTAAACATAACTAGGAGTAATGATCATTGCACATGTCTTAGATTCTAAGTAGTTCTACAATGATCATAAAAATGTGAGATAAAGTAGTAATTGTTGATTTACCCACAGGATCAATCTAGAGAAAAACACAAAGTATTGCCCACTACTTCACTGAGCTCTCTCTGGGTCTCCTCCCTATCCCCGCCTTTCTTTCTTTGTCATAGTACTTTGTCCCCCTAACTCCTCTCTCTACCTACTTTTCTTTCTCATTTGCTCTCTTAAATTCTTCTCCTGAAAAAAAAAAATATATAAGAATTGTGTTTCAAAAGTAGGGAGAAATAAGTGCATGTGCATGCGCGCGCGCGCGCGTGCACACACACACATATGCACACACACACACACACGCGTGCGCGCGCACACACACACACTTCAATTTGCCTACAAATCTATTTTTTGAGGTAAGCTTTACATAAATGAAATGTACCAATCTTAAGTATATGATTTGAAGTTTTAATAAATCAATACACACCTGTCCCATTTTCATCAAGGCATGAAACACTTCCAAAACCTGAGAAAATTGCCCAGTTTTTTGATTATCAATTCTAGCCCCCTACAAGCAATCATTACTTTGACTTCTTTTGTCATAGATTAATTTTGCTTGCTTTTGAACTTGAAGCATAATGGATTTATAGAGTATGTACTCATTTTTCTAGCTTCTTCCAATTATAATTTTGAGGTTCATCCATGTTGTTTTATGTACATCAGTAGCTGATTCTTTATCATTGCTGTTTAGTATCCCATAGTATGAATAATTTGATTATTCTTCTGTTGACCAATATTTGGGTTGTTTTGAACTTATGAATAAAGCTGCTATAAAAAATCTTGTACAAGTCTTCGGTGGAGCATTTCATTTCTTTTGGTAAAATACTACAAAATGAAATTGATGGATATGTTTAAGTTTAAAAGAAACTGCTCAATATTTTTCCAAACTGACTGTACCACTTTACATCCCCTAGAAATCTGTGAGATTTCTAATTGTTCCAGATCCTGAAAATACTTTAGTTTTTAAATCTATTTGTTATAGTGGATATGAAATGGTATCATATTGATTTTAATTCACTGGATAATAAGTGATACTGAGAAACTTCTCATGTGCTTACTGGCCATCCATATACCTTCCTTTGTGAAATAACTGCCTTTTTCCCATATGTGTTGGGAAAGTGGAGTTGTTTGCCTTTTTTAATTGGTTTGTCAGTGTTCTTGTATATTCTGGGTATAAGTTTTTGTTAAATATGTGTATTTCAAATATGTTGCTTCATTTTATGGCCAGTATTTTTGACTTTTTAACGGAGTGTTTTGATAAAGAGAAGTTTTTTTCTTTAAGTCCAGCTTTTCAAAGTTTTGTTTTATGCTCATTGATTATTGTGTCCTAAGAAATCTTTGCCAGCATGTAAGGTCATTAAGATATTCTTTGATGTTTTCTTCTAGACATTTTACAGTTTCAGCTTTTACCTTTCTATACAAGCCAGGATCACTTTAGTGAATAATTTTAATCTGGTTATTATACAGTAATTTAAAAAATAGTATTTTTCTCATTGAATTACCTTAGCGCCTTTGTAAAACATCAATTGACATGTATGCCAGGGCCTAATATTGAACTCTCCATTCCATTTCATTGGTCATTTTGTCTATCCCTACATCCACACCATACTCTATTGATAACTAGCTTTGTAGCAAATCTTGAAATCAGATAGCATAATTTCTTCAATAATGTTCTTTGATAAGTTTTGATATATAAATACACCTGTAAAACTATCACAACAATCAAGATAATGAACATATAGAATACTCTCATTTATTTAGGTTTTCTTTCTTAGCAGTACTTGTAGTTGAGAATGCTACAGGTTTTAAACATCTTCTGTCAGATTTATTGCTAATTATTTCATATTTTTTCTGGTCTTTATTTTTACTTTAAATTACCAATTGCTCATATTTAGTATATGAAAATACATTTGGTATTTTTATGTTTATCTTATATGTTGTTAAGTTTCCTTAAACTCACTTATTAATTTTAGCAGCAGTTTTGAAGAGTCCCTAAGTTTTTATATAGATTATTATGCAATCTGTGAATAAGAACACTTTCACTCTATCCTTTCCAATCTGGATGACTTTTATTTATTTTTCTCGTTTCAATGCACTGACTAGAACCTTCAGGGTAATGTTAAATAGAAGTGGTAAGAGAGGACATCCTTGCATTGTTTCTGATTTGAGGAGAAGGCTTTTAATCTTTTACCCATGAGTGTAATGTCAGCTTTAAGTTTTTGGTAGATGAAGAAGTAACTTGTTTCTCCTAATTTACAAAGTTAAATTTTAAATTGCTAATAATACTGAATTTCTCAATTGAATTTTTGGCAGCTGTTGAGATGATCTTGTGGTTATTCTTATTCAGTTTATTAATATGGTGAATTGCACTGACTGATTTGAAATGTAGAACCAACTTTGCTTTCCTGCAACAAATGTCATGTGGTTGTGATATAGTAACCCTTTATGTACTGTTGAATTTGATTTACTAAAATTGTTTGTTTTCATGTTAATAAGGGATATTGGTCTATAGATTTACTTTCTTGTAATGTGTCGGTTTCGATAGCAGAATAATCTTGGCTTCATAGAATAAACTGGTAAGAATTCTTTCCTCCAATACATACCTGCTTAAGTACAAAAATGTATTCCAAGAAATGTTCTGTTAGGCAATTTTGTCCTCATGCAAACATCGGAGTGCACTTACACAAACCTAGGTGGTATAGCCTACTACCCACCTAGATTATGTAGTATAGCCTACTCCTGGGCTACAAACTTGTACAGCATATTACAGTATAAAACAACATGAGACTAAGTCAATCAAGAGAGAATGATGCAATAGAGAGTCGTGGTGAACACGAGATGAATGAGGCTGCTGCCACCATAACACGGCATAATGTTTTACAGCAAACTTGTTTTTATAAGTTGGAAGAATACCCTCTAAAATAACAATTAAAAAGTGCAGTATAGTAAATAAACCAGTACCATAGTCATTTATTTTCATTATTAGTATTAAATCCTGTACATAATTGTATGTGCTATACTTTTATACGACTGGCAGCACAGTAAATTTGTTTATTTCAGCATCTCCAGCACACATGAATAATGTGTTGCACAATATTACAATGGCTACTATGTCACTAGGTGACAGGAATTTTTCAGCTTCATTATAATCTTATGAGACCACCGTCTAAATGTCATCCGAAACATTATTATTCAGCACATGACTACATTCTAGAAGAGTTGGGAAGAACTGGTTTATTTTCCAGAAAATAACAAAAACGATTTTAAAAAATTTTATCGATGAAGCCACCTGTGCCTGTAGATTTCTTGGTAGAAAGGTTTTTAACTACAAATTTGATTTTATTTATCTATATAAACCTATACAGATTATTTTAGTGTGAGCTTTGATAAATTCAAGGAATTTGTCCATTTCATCTAAATTGTCTAATTTATTGGCATAAAATTATTTTTAAAATTCCCTTATTATCCTTTTAAATTTGAGATGTCTGTAGTGAATTTACTTCTATTATGGATGATGCCGTTAATTTTTGTCAAACTCTTTTTTTCTTGATCAGAGAAATTAGAGGTTAATCAGGCAAATTAGAGGTTAAACAACAAGCTTTGATTTTGTCAGTTTTCTCTTTTATTTTTTCCTTCCATTTCGGCTGTTTTTGCTCTTATAGTTATTACTTCCCTTACTTTTGCTTATTTTTGGATTTACTTTTTTTTATGATATTCTAAAGTTTGAATCTGAGGTCATTGATATGAAACTTATCTTCTTTTCTTACATGGACATTAAGAACCATAATTTCCCTCCAAGTACTGTTCCCTCATTCCATATGGTATACTTTCACTTTCATTTGGATAAAAGAAAACTAATTTTGCTCCCCTCACTCCTTTTTTTTTTTTTTTTTTTGAGCAATGGGTGATCTAGAAGTGTGATTTAGTTTCCAAATATTTGGGAATGATTTCTAATCTAATTCCTTTGTAGGCAGAGAAAATATTTTTACTAATTTTTTTTTTTTTTTACTTTATTGACTGGTTCTGACATGTAGAACCTGTCAATAAACCAGTAATTTGACTTTTGTTATGTGCATTGTTCTATAACTATCGGTTTGGTCAGGTGGTTTGGTTGCATTTTCCATGTCTTTATATTATTTTTAGTTTTCTCTTTTTTGTTCCAGCAAGTTGTGGGTGGGGGGTGGGGCTGAAATCTTTGATTGAATTGTGGATTAGTCTATTTCTCTTTGCACTTTTCTCAGTTGGTGTTTCTTATATTTGAAGTAATAATGTTAAATGTATGTTTAGGACTACTATGTCCTCTTGATTTGACTCCTTTATAATTATGAAATTACCCTCATTATTACTCATGATTCTTTTTTCTCTTAAATCTACTTTTAATAATTTTTTAAAACATTGCTTATTAAATTTAATATTCCAGTTTTATTTGGATCAAAATCAGCATGATATATCTTATTTTGATACTTTAACCACTGGTATATTTATATATGAAGTAGTTTTTTGTAGATGGCTCATAGTCAGGTCTTGTTTTCTCTGTCCAGTTTTACAAACCTCTGCAATTAATTATGGTGTTTAGATCAAATAATTTAACATGATAATTGAAATGAGTAGGTATAAATCTTGCATCATATTATTTGGTTTTTATTTGCTCTATTGTTCTTTTCTTTTCTTTTTACTTTTTTATTTTCTGGTTTTTGGAATAAATATTCGTCATGATTTTTTTTCCTTTGCTGGCTTATCAGTTATAACTATTGTGTTTTATTTTAGTGTTTTCTCTAGTGTTTACAGTATACCTTTTTAATTTACTGCATTCTACCTTAATGTGATATTTTATTACTTCATGCATAATATAAGAAACAAAAGTATACTTCAAATTTTCCCCTTCCAAACACTGTTATTATTGTCATACATTCTATTTCTCCATATATATATCAATCCCATCATTTATTGTTATTACATTTCATACCTGCATTATAATGTTGAAGAAAATTTGATAGAGAAATGTTGAAAAATTCTCCAATTAGAATAAAAATTATACCAGATGGACATTTGAATATACCAAAAGATGAATAGTTATAAAATGGCAAATGAAAAAATTTTTCTCATTTTTAGATATCTTTAAAAGGCAAGGGATAGTTTAAAACAAAACAATAACCATATATGAAAACAATCTCACAGTGAATGGTGGGTAAATGAAAATGTTCCAATTTAATGCAATCATTCTATATGCAAAGATTTATATCATTTGAATACTGAACACAAAAAAAAGGACATATTTATATTGTAAACTCTAAAATGAGAAAAATAACACAAGAGTATCACTATAAAGACAATGGTCAAGAAAAAATGTAATGATACAACATGTTAATGCAAAAGTAGACAAAACAAACCAAAAAAGAAAAAAAGAAACAATATGCAGATAGGACAAATAGAAAACAAGTAAGAAGGAATATGTAAAGTAAGAATAGTAATAATCACTTTAAGATAAATTATATAAATGATAAAAATAGAATCAAATTGGATATAAAAAAGAGCAAAGCCTGATATATCTTAAAATTATAATAATAAATACTATCAGGAATAGTGAGATATTTATAATCATAAAGAAATTACTTAACAGACATAACAATTCTAAATGGATATGCACCTAATAACGGAGTTTTAAAATACACGAAGCTGAGCTGATAGAATGAAAAAGAAAGAAAACATATTATGTAAGAGTTATCAACATTTAGCTCACAGTAATTTATAAAAGGAATTGAGAGAAAATTTGTAAAAATAAATCCATAACAAAACTTAAAAACACCAATGATGGCCTTGATGTAATGGATATTTATTAAGTATTCCACCTATCAATAGCAAAAGATAAATTATTAACTGGACACAGAATATTGGCAATCATAGATCATATTTTAGGTGATAAGTCAATAACTTTAAAATATCTGAAAACGTAAATCATAATTTTTACAAACACAAAATTAAAGTAAAATTCAATAACAAAAAATTTAGAAACTCTTCAAATATTTGGGAATTAAATAATAAATTTCTAAAAACCTATAGCTCAAATGAGAAACTACATGAAAAATTTGAAAATATTTTGAACCAACAGAAAGTTAGACAAAACATATTAAAATGTATGGTGTGTATCTAAAGTAAACTTATGAGGAAGAAAGATCTTAAACCAATATTCTAAGTGTCTACCTTAAGAACATGAAAAAAGGATGGGAAAATTAACACAAGGGTGGCAGAAAGAAATAATAAAGATAAGAGAATAATAAGTGACACAGAAAACAAAAAAGAAAAAGGGAGAAAATCAATGAAACAACAAACTGGTAATACATAAAGATCAACAAAAATCATATAGTTTTCACAAGTCTGATCAGGGAAAAGAGAGTACATACAGTACACCAATTACCAATATGAGCAATAAAAAACTGGAGTTACTAGAGAGTCCACTGGCATCAAAGGGTAATAAGAGAATATTATACTTAATTTCATCCCAATAAATTCTACAACTTAGATAAAAGAGAAAAACTCCCCGAAAGACACAAAATATCAAAATTCACTGAAAGTGAACTAGATAACCTTGAACAGCTCTATACCTATTAAAATAATTAAATGCACAGTTAAAATATTTCCCCAAAGGAAATGCCAGGCTTAGATAACATCAGTGGTGATTTCTTCCAAATTTAGAAAGGAAAAAAATACCCATTCTACACAAAATTTCCAGAAAAATAAATAAGGAGAAAACCATGCCCATTTTCAAAATTTGGAAGACCTGTATTTTGATGATTCAAAGACAAGAAAGACATAATGAGAAACAAATATCACAGGCCGATATCACTAATTAAAATAGATGTAAACATTCTTATAAAGTATTAAGCAAATAAAG
Organism: Pteropus alecto; assembly: GCF_000325575.1. Classification (NCBI taxonomy): domain Eukaryota; kingdom Metazoa; phylum Chordata; class Mammalia; order Chiroptera; family Pteropodidae; genus Pteropus; species Pteropus alecto. Next base: position 509,688 of record NW_006434369.1, read on the forward strand.
TTATGCAATACAGAAACAGAAGAAGACATCATGAGCAAGTGTAATCTATAACAGCGATGAAATTAAATTTTAAAATCAATCAACATATTTCACCATATTGACAAATTCAAAAAGAAAAAAAAAAAGAAGTAAAAACATTTAACAAAATCGATTCCTATTTATGATAAAAACACTCTTTAAACTTGAATAAACAGAACTTCTTCAATCTTAAAGCTAACACCATACTTAATGGTGCTTTTCCCTTAGCATCAGGAACAAGGCAAAAATAACTCACCATTTCTACTTAATAATATGCTTAAGGTCTTAGAAAATACAATAAGGAAAGTAAAAAGGTATATAAAATTAAAGGGGAGAAAAATATTTATTCACAAATGGAATGATTGCCTATATAAAAAATCCTAAGGGATCTACAAAAAGAAATGCTCCAAGAAATAATATGTGAGTTTAGTGAAGTTTCAAGATACAAGATGAATACACTAAAATCAATTGAATTTATATATATTGCCAATGAACCACTGGAAGTTGAAATGAAAAAACACAATTTTATTTGTAATAACATAAAAAATATGAAATATTTGGGTCATAATTTTTAAATATGCACAAGATTAAGTAAAAACTACAAAACTGCTGAGAAAAATCAAGAAAACCTCAATGAAAGGATATATATGTCATGTTTATGGATCAGAAGGTTAAATATTGATGCAATAAATGTTTTTAAAATTGATTGATAGACTCAATGCAATTCCAGTCAAAATGCTGTCTTTTTTTTTTGGTAGGAATTGACAAGTTGATTCTAAAACGTATGGGAAAAATCAAAGGACTTTTGAATAAGAACATGGCTGGCTGCAAAATTTACTTGATTGTAAGACTAATTATATATAAAGATGATCATCATGAGGGTTTGGTATTGGTTTAAGTACAAACATATAGGTTAATGGAATAGAATAGAGAGTTTAGAAAGAGGTGCACACATATGCAGCAATTGATATTCAACAGAATGCAAGGTAGTTTAATAGGGAACATATAGTTTTTCCAACACTGAAGCTAGAATAATTGAATGTCCAAATGCAAAAAATAAATTAAAAACCAAAAAACTTCAAACCTAACTTCATACATGCACACATTTCTTCTAATTAGATTATAGACTTAAATGCAAGAGCCAAAACTATAAAACTTATAAACATTAACTTGACAGAAAAATCTTCACGAACCTAGATAGAGTAATGTGAGTTAGAACAAACAGAATACTAACCAAAAATTTAAAAAAAAAAAAAAGATAAACTGGACTTTGTTGAACTTAAAACTGTAAAGAGTAAAAGATAAGCCACAGGTTGGAAGAAAATATTGACAAAACATATAGCAGATAAAGGACTCATATCCAGAATATATATAAAAACACTTACAAATCAATGAGAAAAAAAGTTTATAAAATGAGATTTAAACAGACGTTTTCTCAAAAAGAATACAGAATGGCCAAAAAGCACATGAAAAAATATGCAGCCTCATCAACCATTAAGACAATGCAAATTAAACTCACAATGAGATGCTACTACATTCCTATTAATAGCTAAAAGTAAAAAGCTTGACTACATCAAGAATTGTAGAGTAATTAAAACCATTCTGTATTGCTGGTAGGAATCATTTTGGAAAAGAACAGTTTCTTATACAGTTATACATAGATTACCATAGGATACTAAATCCCATTCTTAGTTTTTTACCCAAGAGAAATGAAACATGTTTACATAAAGACTTGCAGTCTAATTTTCATAGCAAGTTTTATTCATAAGAGCCAAAAAGTAGAAACAATCCAAATGTCCATTAACCGGCAAATGGATAAACAAACCATGGTATGTACATATAATGGAATACTATTCAGCAATAAAAAGACAAAAACTACCAATGCTATACAACCAAGCAGATGCATCCTGATAGAATTATGCTAAGAAAGAAGCCAGACACAAGAGATACACAGTCAATGATTCTATTGAATAAAATTCTAGAAAAAATAAAACTATAGTGACAGAAAGTAGATATGTTTGCAAGTGGCTGAAAGTGAGAGGAACGGATTGACTCCAAAAGGGCACAGGGTATCTTTGGTGTGCTGAATATATTCAATATCATTATTTTGGTGTTGATTTCTTGATTATATCCACTTGTCCAAACTCTTTCAATTGTACCCTTCATACTGGTGAATTTTATTATATCTAAATAATACTGCAATAATGCTGATTAAAAATGATAGATTTCCAAAACTGTAAAAGACGTATCCTAAGGTATTAATTGGCAAAACAGCAATACAAAGAATAAAGAGAATTTCTATACAATATCAAAATCTAAATCATCTCTCCAGAGATCAATAACCTAGAATGAGCTCGAGAACTACCTATTTTAAAGGTATGTCAATTTTAATAGGAGATTTATATTTGAAATTCACATAAGGTGTGTGAGCATTCACACGGACACACACAAGTGTTTGGGGCTGGAGAACTGGTGATGGAAATACTGAGATATCAAGGGAGCCAACGGAGAGATGAACTGGACTTCTGCCCTAGAAAGGACAGTGTCAAGGGTCGGGCCAGGTAGACTGGTGAGAAGGCTGCAGCATTGCTTTGAAAGCTTTCTGCTTACAAGTGCTCCTGTTTTCACACAGTAACGCATTTTCCTGGGTAACATAACCTGTGTGTGAACACCTTTCCTCAGGAATGGGGTTGGGGGCAGATTTGCTGCTAATATGCAAAGTATTTCATTTAGTAATGGCTTTCAGTAGGTTCATTTAAAGCCCTCCTATTGCTATAGTAACAGATTGGATCTATACATTTTTTGTTAACAGTTAATGTTTGCACTAAATACAATCAAATGGCAACATACCTCTAAACGAGTTTTTATTCTGTTCAATTTTCTCCAAACGAAATTAATCTTAACACCATTTCTTGCTGCGAATTATCTGGAAATGACATTTACTTCCAGTCTGTTTGGAGACTTTGAGAACACCAGAGGCCCCCTGTATTCCTTTTCTGTTCCTTGCCTGCTTAGCAATCAGGAAATTATCATAGTATGGACAATTACACAAAAAAGACCGTCTCCACATTTTACCATATAGCAGTCCATGCTTGCTCCGTGACTTGGTCCATCCCTTCTTTTGTTCCTGAAAACAAGAGGTGGTCATTATTTTACTTCAAAACTCTGGACCCAGAGAATAAACAGAAGTAGAGAAGGAATGGCAATGAAATAGTAGAACTGGTTTGGGGAATGTTTGTTGATTTCCCAGTGACCGACTCAATTGCATTCATTTACCAGATTAATCACAGAGGCAAGTGGTGGGGTGGTTTAAAGTTTGCTAAAAACAGTTGGGATACAAAGTGACTGATGCTAGTCTTATTCCTTTCCATTTCACAGCAGGAAGCAAGATACAGATCTGGCTTTGTGTGGATTTGTATATATTTGCATTTCATTTCATTACTATATCCCACAAATACATTCTAATTTCTCCAGACTAAATGATGTCCTATATTAACATCTATCCCCTCGCACCAAAATTTAAACAAATGAATACAAATACATTTCTTTTTAAAAAAACAAATAAATATTTTTCAATGTTTAAATCAGTATATTCCACATGTACTTAAATCTAGTTAATTATATCAGAGATGATTAGAGTGGGTAATGCTGGGATTTATATTGGTGTGACAGTATCTGAACACACCTAATCACCTTCAGGTAACTGATGTGTATGCAAAAAAAAATAAACAAAATATGAAAACAAAAACATCTGTGGTGATCTAAACGTAATTAACATGAATATTTATTTCTCTTCAAAAACCCAGAAGGCCTTATATGGCCGAAGGGGTTCTTGCTCTGTTTTAACTCAGAATGAGATCTGAAATCTGAAAGCTTCCAAGCTGATCAGTATTTGGGAGGAATTTAAAAAAAAAAAAAAAAAATTCTCTGATGATGAAATCATAGAGTCATTGAATTTTACAGTATTTAGAGACCATCAAGAACAAGTCCAACCCCAGAAAACAGATATTTAGAGAATTTTAATGGGTTTGCCCTTCAGCATATAGTTTGTGTCAGAACTGGGTACAAGTCTAGAACTTTTATTCTGATTATAATGCTTGTATCATTGCAATAACGGTGGAAAATGTGGTGGTAAAAACACTGACTACATGTATTGACTACAGGCTGCTTTTCACAAACTCTGTGACTAGCTACATGGGCATTGAATATAAGCCCAAGCATAGATGCCTCATATGTTCCCAACTCACATCAGTAAAAGAATACTCTAACTCAAAGTAAGTCACAAAATAATTTGCCTTTGATAATTCAATGGATTTTCATTCTACCCCATATCCTCTCTTGAGGTTCGAATGAGTCCCTGTATAAGTCTAGTCAGACCCAGAAATCTACATTTCAACAGATATCCCAGGTGATTTTTATAAGTCTTCCAAAAGCCTTCCTTAAAGAAGCACATGTGCTCAGATATCTCAAGATATGAGTCCTAAGAGCTATTTTGTTAGGCAAACCCAAACAAAATACCATAGAAAGGGTGGCTTAAATGACAGAAATTTATTTTCCACAATTCTAGAGGTCGGAAATCCAAGACCAAGTTGCTCGCATTTTATTTTTTAAGTAATTTTTAAAGTAAATTTTAAGTTATTTTAAGTGTACAACACTGAATTCACTATAGGCACTATGTTATACAGAAGATCTCTAGAACTTGTTCATCTTGCATAACTGAAACCTGCCTAAGATATTGTAAAAATAAAAATTCTTGCTTATAGATGTAAACAAACAAAAGTTTTACCTTCTTTATATTGACATTACATATTGTGATGCAGAAAGTGACTATCTCATTGGTCTCTATGCTCTTTCTGGCTTCAGATCTCTATTCATGCTGACACCTGACCCCTCACTCTGACTTTTTACTTTGTCCCTTTACCCTGATCATATGGTTTCAGTTAGTGCTACCTCTTAATTCTCTATTATCACACTCAGATAGCAGTTTTCACAATTTGGTGTTTACTTTATGGTTGACTACTCATATAAGGTCTGTATTCCCTTTTGTACTGTAAGCTTATACTTCTGGCACACAGCAGGTGCTCAAAATATATTTGTTGAATGCATAAATTCACTGCATTAATAGGCAATCAAGACAGATGCACAGGGCATGGTTAAGAGATTCATATGCATTTTTGCTTAGTTGAGTGTACTTTTTTCCCTTGAAAAAGGAATACATGAACACTATTAATCCTTCCCATTAAGAACACCTGACAGCATGTCACACTTCAATATAGTTGATATGTCATGTTTAGTAAAATTAAGTTGCTTTTAATCAGATTTTGAATCTTGCATAATTGCCTGTGTTTATGAGAGAGAAAAAGGCCAATGGACTTGATCTTCCTGGGTTGCTTTTTATACCCCACGTCTCTCTAAATCTAAATGAAAAAAAAGACTTGCAATATTTTTTAGGTAGCCACCATATAAGAGTCATGAATATTTTTCATTCCTTTCAATCTCAACATATAACAGCTAAATTTATTGCAAGCCAAATCTTTTGATACAAACAGAAAATATTTTAAAATATACTGGTTAAATATTTAGCTTAATTTGCTCCTCATTCCTTTACAAATTATCCCATCCTATTGTGTTCAAGAATGTAGGAATTATACAATTTCACCACAAAGAAAAAAAATGAAATGGAGAAAGTATAACAAAACTCACCCCAAATAATGTCACGGGTCTTTACAGATAAGCACAGAATGACCTGAAGGGTGGACAACTACAACTATTTCTAAGAAACAAACTAACAAATAGAAATGTTGTCGATGCCCCTTATAATTATGAACGTCTCTCGGTTTGCCTGTCCTGGCAAAATTACTAATAGTGCGTCTTTTCACTTTCGGGTATGTTCTGGTTTGCACAACAGATTATACAATCGCCTCATTTATGATTTAAGGACATCTCAAGATTGGAAAATCTAAGAATTTCAAAATGTATGTAACTAAATAACAAAATAAATTCCTTAGTATTGATTTTTGTTTGTCATTTTTATATATTCTGGGTAATAATTGTCCTGAAATTCAGAAGAACAACTTAATATCCTTTTCCCCCATACATATTTAGATGTGGCACATTTTTTATGATAATAACACACCCTACAGTAATCATGCTTTGAAAATGTGTGTAAAGTCAAATGCAGGGCATTTTAACAGTGATCAATCACAGGATAACTATGGAAGACACTCTAGATACTCTAGATTTCTGCTCAGGGGAACTATATTCTGGTCTAGTCATTACCATCAATTAACCTGTGGTCTTGGGCCACTTACTTAGCATTTCTAAACACAAATTTCCTAATATGAAAAAAGGAACTGAAAATATTTGTCTTGCCCATTCCACAGAGTTAGCAGAATGAAATGAGAAAATATGGTCCAGTTATTATTATCATTCTATTTCATCTAAGGCAGGCCTGAAGGGCACCTTAACTGAGAAAATTGACACTGTGAAAGTTCATGAGATTCAAAATGTGATTGAGCTGCCAGAGGTCCTGGTTTACCAGGTGTCTTGCCCTGGGCAATTTATTCTTAGTTTAGAGATAATTCTTAGTTTGGAGATAATAACTATGTTAACATTTCTAAAATAGAGATAACTGTGTTAACTTATATCCTCATGCTTGTAAGTTCATGCAAAATATCTCACAAATAAATATTAGCTTTGGTAGTTCAAAACAGGGCTACTGTGATGATGGTTTCTTGCAACATAAACTAGCTAGTAGAACCCTAGTGCTTCTACAAGTCTGAAATGTGTCTATACACATATGAGAGTTTCAACAAAATGGTGGGAGGGAAGTGAATCCAATTATTTTGGAAACAAAAAGAATGACAAACTCCATAGATTCTATGTTAGTAGGTTAGGTTACTAATTAATTACTCTAATTCTCCTATATCTTACTATAAACTGTATCTCTTTATACTGAAAATAAGTTTGTAATATATTTAAACACAGTTGCTCACCATGAAGGAAATTTGATATCAAAATGTCATCAAAATAGAGAAAGGAGGGTGTTATTATAGAACTCTACTGCCTGGATTGAAATAGCTGGAAGGAGATTTAGAATATGATCTTGAGATTTAGTGTAATCAGGAGAAAAATAAAGTAGCAGGTGTACTTCTAGAAGCACAATATACAAAAGTTATCAGTGTGGTAGAGATAGATAATTTTAGTCGAAAACCCTAATAAAACGAATCTAGCTATTTGGTGTAGCCTATTTCTTGCCTTAGAACACAGAAGTTTCACCATGTTTTTTCATAGATAGGAAGTGACTACAGATTTTCATATATTTCAGAATAAAGTTAATTGTGAGAGAATAAAGGAGAGGAAGGATAAAATACAGTTTTGCTGCTTCATCTTTTGTTTTTCTGAAAATGTAACTTGTTTTGTAGATTTTTTTCAATCTTGTTTAGCTCTTTGTTAAACAACATTTGAAAACTTTTGTGCATTATATGTTAAACACTGAATCTTTGATAACCTTTTTATGATTTGAGAATGGAAAGAAGAAGGATATGATAGTTAAGGAGGTAATAATTAAGTTTTTAGCTCTCCAAATTGAGAATTGTTCTTAGTATATTAATAAATGGACAGTTTATTAATCAACATTGACAATTTTTGATTGAGGTTCTCTATTTTGCCTTCTTGAAAAATCGCTACTATTGATGCATCCTTTAAGATGGGCATAAATGAGAGGAAATTCAACTTGACAAGAAAAAAAAATTAAGGGGAAAGAAATAATTCCCTAGTGTAAAACCTTATCAATTGTGAAAAGATTACTACTGATCAAAGTGTCTGACTTTCTCTTTATGCAAATATCATTGAAAATCATGCATATGCAAATAAATACACTTCTCTATGTCAGAGATTAAATACATATAGTACAGTGATTAGTATTCTTTGTATACATTCAAATACAGCAAGATTGATATGCAAGCAAACTGAATTACAATCAGGAATAACACTCTATTATTATCATATCACTCAAAAGCAATACGAAGCAGGCAATATAGCATTCAGGGAAATGTGGGAATCTGTCAAAGCATTAGCAAGAAATAGAAGATTTCTCTTTTAGGAATATGATTTTATATCACTCATGATTTAAAAATCTATAGGCAAAAAATAAAATAAAACACAATGGAAATTATATAGCAGCATAATTATTTGTAAAACAAAAAAAAGTCTTGTACACATTTGCAGACTGTGGGCAAGATCGATATAGTCACAAAAATTTTCATTGCCGAAGAAAACTGTAACTGATTCTATTATTTTAGAGGATAAAAGCTACCAAATGCAAATTATATATTCAATCTGGAAGATGTTTGGGGGAACCTATTCTTTCATTAGGGCAATGACATTTTAAAAAAGGTTATGTATGTCTGTTAAGGAGCATTTACCTAGAACTTTGAGTCACAAACTATAACACATGCCAAGGTCAACATAATATATAGTCACGCACTATTTCCTTTTGAACATTGAAGCACAATAAAAAGTAAAATAATAATAATTATTAACTATGGATTAATAATCTGATTATTATGTGGTTAATTTAGAATTTTGCTGAGAAAGAATAAGTGTGGTATTTCTGAAAGCCACTTCCTTTAAAAAGGCATACTGTGGAAAGTAAATTGGTTTAGTTCAAATCCATCGCCAAATAACTTAAAATTGCCAACTCCTCTTATAACTTAAAAGGTGTGTGAGTTATTGAACCTACTTTTAAGTAACTGACAGGTCTGTGTTATCTGAACTCATCCCTAGTTTACATCTGACCTGGGATTTAGAAATGGTGTAAGTGTCACATGGAAATGTGGGAGTACAGTAAGAATTGGCTTCATTTTCCACCCTCTTCTAGAGCTGTCAGAAAATAGCATTCCAAATAACTAATATATGAGCTTAGAAGCCAGGTAATAAAGACAGAAAGAAGGGAGACTATAGTAGTTTAAGAGTAAAATAAATATTTTAAATCAAGTGTATTGCTAAGCCCCTAGGTTTTGAAATTCTGCATTGTCTCTAGAAAAACTTCAAATTAAGACCTGCCCAATCTGGTAAACAGGATTAATTATTGCCACTTTTAGATTAATATCTATTCAAAAAGTCAGTATATGTCCTTTCCAAGTATTGGAAATAATCAGTACTTAACTACTTACATGTATGATCATGGGATGCTGCGGCTTCTGTTAATAACACCAACAACATAGTTTCTATAGCGCTAGATAATCTTCATGAAATATCTTATTAGAGTTGCATAAAGGAATAAAGGCAGATTTTACCATTAACCTTAGTTATCTAGAAAGAAAGCTGAGATAATGACTAAACAAATCTACATGTGAAGGCCACATGGCTGAGGGAAGTGGCTGGAACCTGGGTGTTAAATCTCTATACCCAAGTACTCTACGGTATATAGCATATAGCCTCTCTCCTTCTACTTCATGGTACAGCAAATACTTTCTCAGTTCTAAACATTGTGTACAAATAGAGAAATTAATGTTTAGAATAAAGAATATTAGCTAATATTTCCTATGTTATGTTTTAGCTTGTAATCTATTTCAAAACTGAAGTTTGCGTTTAAAAGATTCTATGATCCTTTTTATGAGGACCATTAGCAAATGATTGTTTTTTAGCACATTAATATTGTTTGCATTTTAATCAAAATATACCAGTTACCTTAGTGTGAGATATCAAATAAAGCTTTAAGTCTTTACTAAAATATACGCTTCATTTTTTTCTTGTCAGTAATGGCATTGCCTGTTAATTTATTTTTATTTTTCACAGCTCTACTGAGACATAATTAACACATAAAATTGTATATATTTAAAGTATACAATGTGAGTTTGATATGTGTATACATTATAAAATGATTACAATTAATTAAAATAAATTTTAATAAATATTCCTTTTTTTGGTGATAACACTTAATACTCTTAGCAAATTTCAAGTATATAATACAGTATTATTAACTATAGTTAAAATCTTATATATCAGATTATCAGAACTTATTCCATCAGTGGACAGAAGATTCATCCCCAGTCCAAGAATTTCAGTCTGCACTTCCTGATGATCTATCCTAAGGGTTTTGGGCTTGCTTAGACAGCCCCACTATTGTGTGAATGTACCCTCCTCCAGTAACTTTGAGTGTTGGCCTCTAAGGCTGTTACCTTCTGAGAATCACCCTCCACAGACAGGAGCTACCTAGCACACTAGGACGTTGACTTGGCAGGGGTGAGCTTCTCCTCCACCACCCTACACACTCAGATACTCTTGTGATTACATTGGGCCCATTCAGATAATCCACAATAATCTTTCTATTATAAGTTGAATCATCTAAACTTGGGAAAGGTTGGTAAATAAAGGGTACACACTTTTAGCTATAGGATGAATAGGCCTAAGGTCTGAGGATCTAATGTAAAAATGATTATATTTGATAATACTGTATTCTACAATAGAATTGCTAAGAGAGAATAGGACTTAAATGTTCCACCAAAAAAGAAGACATATCTGTGAGAAGATGTATGTGTTAATTAACTAAATGAGAGGATTCTTGCACAATGTATAGGTATATCAAATTATGACAATGTACACTTTAATATTCTTAAATTTTATGTCATTTATATTTTAATAAAGCTGAAACAAAACTAGTTACAATACTGTATATTAGATTCCTAGAACTTTCATTTTACAAATGAAAGTCTGTATTTTTTGACCAACATCCACCCATTTCCCCCATCTACCATGCCTTAGCAATCACTTTTTTATTACATTTCTGAGTTTGCTCTTTTTTTATTTTAGGTTCCACATTAGTGAGAACATACATTATTTGTCTTTTTCTCCGCCTTGTTTAATTTAGGACAATGTCTTCCAGTTCCATCCATGTTGTAACAAATGGAAGGATTTCCTTCTTTTTAAAGTCAGAATATTTAATTGTATTTGTATGTGTGTGTATACCACATATTTTTTTACTCATCCATCAATGGACACTTAGGTTGTTTCCATATGTTGGCTTTTGAAATAATGCTGCAATGAATATGGGAGTGCATCTATCTCTTTGAAATACTGATCTCATTTCCTTGGCTATATATACCCATCAGTTGGATTGCAGAATCATAGCATACTTTATGTTTTTAATTTTTTTGAGAAACTTTCATGCTCTTTTCCATAATGGCTGTACCAATTTACAATCCTACTAACAGTGCAAAAGGGTTCCCTTTTCTCGTCATCCTCACCAACAACTTATGTCTTATCTTTTGACAACAGAGTAAAGCAAAAGACAGTGAATGCTGAATCAGTTTGTTTTACTCACCTTACTTTCTTAAGTTGTCCACCATGCATGTGTATGGAAGGCGAAACTTTACCTATAACCTTTTATTGTCTTCGGCTTGACCTAAAAATTAAATTGACATAAGTCATGTTAATCGAGAAAAACATACAGATTTATTTCATATAAGTTTTAGGTGACACAGGAGCCCTCATAAGGAAATGCCGACCCAAGGAAATGCAAAACGTAAGTGCTTTTGTACTAGGTTGAACAAAGAGAGAGAAAATAATTAAAATAAAACAGAGGAAAAGTAACTAAAATAAATAAACTAACAGAAGATAGAAGTTATTTTAACAAGGTCTGTTTGTACAAATTTCTCTTGGCTTTGGATCTCCATCTCTGATGATAAAAATGTTTCTTTCCTCTTGGTACACGGAGGGCACTTTACAGTTGAGAGTTTTATCTCCTGCTTTCAGGAAGAAAATGGGGAGCTCAGAGCACTCTTGCACTTGTTTGTTTTTAGGTAAAAAAAATTTTATGTCAAAGTGTCATATTTTGGGGTGGCATATTCTGCCACCCTTTGCACACCCCACTGCTGGAGGAGGTCATGAGGACATGACCACCAGTTAAATTACGCAAGCTGAACCCAGGCAAAGAGAGGCCTCTTAACCCGCCCACTCATTGGAATGTACTTTTTGTACACTGTTTCCATAGCTGAAACCCTTTTTAAGGATGCAGCCTTGAGAGAGTAATGTTGAGATCATCTGAACGGCATTAAACCTCTATACCAACTTTTAAGATTTTTGCTGGTGGATGCAGCGATCTCCTTATCTTGCGATTCCCGTAACAAGCATCATATGTAAGTTCCCTTGCTTATTAAACCTGCCACCTACCTGTCTGGAGTGGTCGGCCTCTTTCTTCTGCCTCATCTTGCCCTCCGTGTATGGACGCTGTTTTGTGAGCCCACACTTAGCTGTGCCAGCCAGAAGCTGACTCAAGAAATAGATCTTGAGGGGCCACCACAGCGGAAAACCGCAGTTAGCCATTAACCTCTGCGTGGGGACGGTGGCCGGTAGGTCAGACGCTTGCGTGAATACGAATGCGTAACGCTGGGAAAATGCGTAACGCTGGGAAAATGTGTAACGCTGGGAAAATGCTTGTTTGAGGAACTGTGTGCACAAAGCGCATGCGGCAAAGAAGCGTGACTGCGCGGGGGGCTGCCCTCTATGATGGGGAGCCGGGCTGCCACCCATGCCGGATCAGAGGCCGAACGCTCCGTTTAGAAAGTCGGAAGCAGAGCTGAGGTTAGAGAGGGACCTGGGTTATCCACTCCTCTTCTAGCTTCAGTGCCGGTAGACAAGGTGGGAGAGCAGAATAAATTGGAGACTTTAGAGTGTTGTTTTGCAAAGCTAGAAGGGCAAAAACAGCAGTAGATTAAGTTCCGAGAGTTTGTGACAAAGCCTGCTCCAGATGCTGAAAGGTGGACTCTCTGGCATAGTGAGGAGAAGGAAGGGGAGGAGGTTAGGGTGATGGACAGTGAACCGGCCAAGAAGCGCCAATATCATCCAAACCCTAATGCAAAGAAAATTTTTAAATAGTAATTATCCCAGACTTCTGAAAATAGAGAAATATACCCCAAAACTCCTGGGAGGGAAATTTGCTTTTTTTTTTTTTTTTGTCCTTTGAAGTAGTAAATCTTATTTCTTTGAAACAAGCATCCCAGGACGTAACTAAAATGCCCATGATTGCCTGAGACTAAAGTAAGAAAAAAGTGGCGGGAGGAGAAGGAGAAAGGCGCTTTTTAGATTACGGATTACAGATAGATGCTCGCCTGCCCAAAATCTAGTCCACAAAATCCATAACATTATTAGTCAAAGGCAAATATAAATCTTAAAAGTCTCTCCACAAATATTAGTATAAAACTTGAGCTCTTTGGTAACCATAACTTGTTCCATTCGCCAAAGTTACGATTTGGATTCAACTGTTATTTATAAACTAGTGAGTTTTATATTGTGTCTGATTTATGGTTAAAGTTAGAGTGAAAGCCATGGGGTGTCTATGTCTATGTGTTTCTGAATGCCTATGAATATATGTTATGAATGTGTGATATTTTTCTACCTCTAGAGGGAATATTAAAGTAGCAGATTAAATTACTAACAGGTTAAAAACAACCTTGGCCAGGTAGACTAAAGTACTGTCCCAGGCTTTAATATATTCTGATGATCAACTAGTAGGGTTTTTTGCCCCATATGCCAGACTGGGGACCCCTGCAGAGACATCCAATACTGTAAAGGTAGTCATGGGAGACTGCCATTATCCCAACTATCACTATGGATCAATATGCTAATGTCTATGAGAACGTCAAGCCCCTTCACACCTGGGAAAAGCATTATCTATTGAAATTTTCAGTGGGATGTTCACTGGAATGTATGAGTAACTTTGCCTGCCTGGATGAGAAACACTCAATTTCCACTGGGATCCTCTTGTTTTGGTGCAAGCCAAACCTATGGAAATGTACTATACCTGGAATGGAACATGCATTGTTGAAAGAGGAGGGAAGGTAGGGATCCTGGTCTGATATATCCTGTCCCTGTCCATCTCATGCCTGACAGCGCTGCCTCCTCTGGCCAACATGTATGTTATGCACAACCAGGTCAAGTTCCTAAAGGTGGAGGCACATTAATATCTAAGGATCAGGCCACAACTGTAATTCTTATTGTAAGGGAAAAAGTTCTTATACAAGTTCCTGCTAAATATCGGCCTTTTTGCCCTTAAACTTCTGCGGCTCATATGGTTTCTGGTTATGGGAAGGGCACTTGATGAAAATACCTTTCTACAATGGGGCTACTCATATGCCTAACAACAACAACAAAAAAAAAACAACTCAACTGTTGAGTGTGCGGGCAGCTACCCACCTCTCTAGTTCTTCAAGATTGCTATGTGGGTATCACCACTCCAGGGAGTGGATTGGAAGGCCTGCAAGCAGTACGTTAAAAACAAGTGAGGACTAGTACTCTTTAATTCATCTGATATTACCCATATTGATCCACAGACCTAATTTGTGGCACACACTCTTAATAACACTGGGCATGGTATTTTTCTATTAATCAAACTACATAGACAGCCTATTAAACAGAAGGATCCTAAAAATACCACCATCAAAACCATGGATGGCTACACTCAGATTTGGGAGGAGTTCATGTGGCTTACCCCAGATTATGGACATTTGAGCACTGGGGCACCCCTATGTTGGAAAAAGAAAAATCACTACAAACAGAACCAACTCAACTGTGCCAGAAATACGGGATGAATATGTATAGCCATATCACCACATTAAAGGATAGAGAATGGTTTGGCACTGACTGTCTCACTGCCCAGGTATTCACTGCGTAGTCCTGAATGGAACCAGTGGTTATGTAACACACATTTTTGGCCATGGCTTTCACCTGGGTGGAGAAAAAAAAATTTTGTCTGGGCACAGAGAAGAATCTTCCCCACGATAACAAAAATTGCCGACCTCCCTTTCCTGAAGATCAGGTGGACACCCTGTTTTCCATTAGTATGATCTTTTGTCTGCTGTCTTTGTCCCCTCCACTGGCCTGGAAGATATTATAACACATAGAAGCCCTTACTACATTTCCCCAGCACTCCTTAAATAATAGGTGGCAAAGACTGTCCTTACTGAATACTGAAATGTCTCTAATGAAAAAAGCTGTCCTCCAAAATAAGATGGCCTTAGACATTATTACCGCCTTGCAAGGAGGCACCTGTGTCATTAATCAAAGAGAATATTGTGTATTTGTGAATCTGCAAGTGTGGCATCTTTATTAAATCACATGAGGACACAAGCGAATATCCTCAATGATCCAATCTCCATCAGAGGGGACTTAATAAATCAGTAGTTTGGATCATGAGGCTCTTGATGGAAAAAATTGTTACTTATTTTGGAAATCATTATCGTGATTTCTGTTTTCTTTTGCATGTACCTACATTGTTGCTATGGTATCCGCCTCCAAACCAGCCAGAGAGCCACCAAACCAACCCCTCCATTCTAGTGAAACCCCTTGCTGACCTTAGGGCACATTGTGGAATAAGGGAGCAGTCATGAGATGTAGAGTATTGAAAGTCATTGAGAGGACATTGAGAGGATTGCCAGTTGACCTGAAAGCTAGATCCAGGCAATTGGAGGCTCCTCACCTTCTCCCCCATCCCTAGAATGTACGTTCTGCCCGCCATTCTCACAGTAGGAATTGTTTTCTAGGATGCAACCTTGAGAGAACAATGTGGTATTGAATGCTAGAGGTGACTGAACCCAGGTAAGGCCTCTATATAAACTTTTAGGATCCTGGTAGATGGGGGCAGAGATTTACTTATCTTGTGGCCATCTAAGACAGCCTCCTAAGTAACTTCCCTTGTTTTTAAACCTGCCACCCACCTGTCTTTTGTGGTCTGCCTCTTTCTTCTCTTACATTGTCCTTGTTCTGGGGGCCACTTTGTAGACCAGCACATATAATAAAAACTTGTCCATTTATCAACTTGTAGATAAATTGAATATCAGTAGAAGATGTAAAGGGGGTTATTTATAATTAATTTATGAGATATATTTAATAATTTAACTGTGTATAACTTATACCTTAATAGTCTGATGTTTCTATCACAGTGAATCATTTACTCAGAAGAAAAGGGAAGAAAGTAACTGTAAAAGACTGATGTAGAGATTATAACCACAAGCAGGAGGATGCTGCAAAATCAAGAGAACACAGTTGTTCTGAGAGAAAAGAAATTAAAACAAGCCGTAAGTAACAGTAAATTGAGACTGTGACTCCTTGGAAGCTGTTTTGTCATATCTGAGTACTTGAATTTATGATTTCAGAATCAGTTACATGAATGAGCAGTGGATAAAAAGGGAGAAGTTGAGAAATGTACAGTTAGGTTGAGTCTTTAGCTTTGTCTTAAAATGACAAAACGGATTTCTTGATAAATTGTTTTTTTATTGTTTATTTGATGGTATTTTTGTTGTTTGATTGTTTCACCTCTTAACTAATTTTGGTGTTGGATCTCTATATTTACTAGGAAAGTATTGACTTGCTTTTTTGTACTTGGTTGAAACATGTACAGCTTTTGATGAAACAGCAAATGGGTAGCTTGTTTTGTTTTTGGTATCATTTTAATTCCAAAGTTTTTTAGCTCTTAGGAAAACCTAAGATATCTGAACAGAGTATATCATACAAAGAGACACCATTGGTTATACAGCAGCAGCAACAACTAAAAAGCAAAGGAAAAATAATAGAAAAAAATAAACAAGCTCCTTATGATATGTCTGAAAACTTTGCACCTTTATTGGTAAATAAAACATCTCAAGGGAGAAAGATCATAAAGCAGATGAAGGGCAATGCCAAATATTACATGTTTGATTATAGACCCTAAATATAGGTACATTATAGCACATTATAAAACCTAATCTCAAATATTTTTAGTCCATAAAAATATTAACCATTTCTATTGCTATTCAAAGGATTGGTGTGTTAAAAGATCCATAAAAATTTGGGAGAGTTTTATGAATCCTATAAGAATAAATTTAACTGAATTAAGACCTAGGATTGATATTTCAGCAACAGAGAAATTACTCTTATGATTACCAAGTATATCACTTTTACAAGTGTATTTTTATTTAGTTGTATTTCCTGGCCTTATTTTAAAAATTTATTGGCATAGATTATTATTTTTAACAACTCTGTAAAGAGAGAAATGAAATAGAGTTTTAGGATTTGAAAATTATTTTGCTTAAGCAGCTTTATATCTGTAAGAAAGTAAAATTTCTGAAATCTAGTGATGAAAATGGGCTCTCTGACTCTCTTGAATTAATGTAAGGAAAATCTATATACACTCAAATAATTTAAATAACCATTATCTGTACTTATTCTCAGACGCTAAAGTGGGAACGATGACCCATTCACTAAACCTGCTTCTTAGGATGTGATAGAGATTAATTCAATCTTTTAAATAAGAATATATCAAGTACTTAAGGAATTGGGATAGTAGAGAAATGTGTACAGTGTTATTAAGTAAAAATATATTATTCATTGAGATGCGGTAGGTTTTTGACTTGGCACTATATTTTCTATAAATTATTTCAATGCTGTAGGTTGGAATAATCTGCTTAGAAATTTTAGTTTGCAGGCCCTTGGATAAAAATTCTAATTATGTGTCAAATTTCCTCTCCTTAAACCAATTCTCTTTAATGTCAAGAACATTCTGGAGCATTCACCTTCAATTTAATTGGTTGATTAATAGAACCTTAGAAGATCCTCATTTCTGTCTACAAATTTATGGTTTGATTGCAGCATTGGTCTTTCATCTGTATTCTTGGAAAATTATTTCTGAGATGAGCTGATTCAAAGTAACTTTGTGTACTCAGCTAAGAGAATTAATAAAATGCCTTAGCTACATTTTTTTTTTTATTTAACCTTTTTCCATTATTTTCCATTATTTTCCATTATGCTGTAACCTTGTCAGTTAGCAAGCCAATATCCTTGAGCCATTCAAAAATCACAATTAGTTTCTATTAAATTCTAGTAATTCACATCTTATTTATTGGGGTTAGTATTGATTGTGTCTCCTCGAAGAGCTTCTATATAAACACACGACCTATTGTTAAAGGAGAAACAGCAATGACCACTTGGCTAATTCTTAAAAGTCCTTGATTTGACAGTGTGATAATACAGCTACCTGTAAAACAGCCTATACATTTTATATAGACTCATATTTTTAGAGGCAAGATCATGAAGTAAATCATTTAAGTGAATGTTTTTCTAATTTACAGAAAAAATGAGGCGCAAAGGAATAGTAAATAATAAATGTAAAAATATTTTAAAATATAAAAATAGGAGTCTGAATGTTGAAGATGTACTACAAAGAAAAAAGATTATTCAAGGATAAACTAAAAAAAAAAAATGTTTAAAATTCTCAGAAGACCAAACATCAAAGAAAATAGAAGGTAAAGGGGGCAGAAAGAACTATCTAGAGGTAAAAGAGGGGGGAAAAATAGGAGTTAGCTTTAAAAATAAATTAAAATAAATAAGATAAGGTTTAGCATGATGCAAATGAGAAGCTGATAAGGAAAAAGGAATTCAATAAAGAACAATAGAGGTAGTTGAGGCAGATAAAAATTCTACTTTAATAAAAGACACTATTAGCAATAAAGATGTTTAGCTTGACATAAAATAACAAAAAGACTACTGATGCATATTTTGACTTTTTACGATTTTGTGTACTGAGGTGGGCATGAAACTTCACTCGTTTACATGATCTATGTGAAGTGAACACTTTGATGCTTAATTTATTATTTTTTAATGAAGACTAGATCACGGATCCATAAAAAGTCAATAACCTAATCAATCCTGAGTCTTATTTTAAGTTATTCATTGTTAATGCAACTTAATTCATTTACTCATTAGCCATAGTTCCATACTTATCCAAAAGAAAACATGCAAATAATTTTCTCTCATAATTTTTTGAGGCCAGAGAAAATAACAGAGGCACTACTAAAGCTTCTGAGAAGTGAATCAAGCATGAATTATTTATTAAATTTTAGTGTCCGTTAATTCCTAAAAAAATTGAGGGATAGCATACTATTAAAGCTACAAATACAGAAAAAAGATTTAAGAAATAATAATAACACAAATCACAACCGAGAAAAATATATTTCCTAAAACCTGAGGCTCAATATAGCTTTAACATAAAATTCGTATTTGACTATGCTGGAAATCAAGGAAAAGGATAATATGAGTTGTCTCATAGATTTCATCTAAGAACTAGATATCAAGTCACAAGGAGAGAAAAAAATTCTCCCTAGCATTCAACTGTAGGAAGAATTAACCTGTGTTTTAACTATTGAAAAATGAGTAAAACAGTTTATAATAACATTTTAGAAATAATTTTAAAGAATCTTCCCTTTCCATAGCATTGTTCTTGTTGAAGTCTGAGTTATCATTCTAAAATCTGCATCTAGTTGTATCATTTCACTAATTAAATCGTTCAATAGCTTCACATTGCCTATATAGTCCTCACTGGAGCAGATTCCCAGGCCCTAACTCAGACCTTTTGAATGCAAATATCTGAAGACAAGACCCAATAATTTGAATTTCAACAGCTCTCTGGGATAATTTATGACATTAAAGTTTGAAAACCCTTAGCCTCCATGTTAAAGCCTTTCTCTGTGGACAAGGCTTTCCCAGTGTCATTTTCACTAACATCATATCTTTCAGACTGTCTTCCTTCGTAACTGCATCTGTATCTAGACTCTATGTATCAGACCCTCAGACAGCTTATCTTACACTTGCATGTCCATCCTGCTTTTGACCAGGCTGAATTCTCTGCGTGAATAGAGTACTCTTTTTCTTTTTGATAGCTGAAGAATTTCTGTCTTGCAGAATCCTGGGCTAAAAGTTTTTTCTCCAATGCTTTTCCTAATCATTCTAGATAGAATCAATGGTTTTCATATCTTTACCACAATGACCCATTACATTTTTACACATCTCTTGGAAATCTTAGCACTTATATCAAATTACTATTCATTTACTTGCTAATCTTCACTAACTTTTTAGTATCTCAATGATAGAGATTTGAATTGTCAAAAAAACATTTAAAATTGGTAAAGATGTGTAAAAAGTATCAGAGTTGATGACTAAAGCCCAGGTTTCCTGATAACTATTTCACTTTTGCATATATTTCCTTAAAGTTATTTGTTAAAGATATATTCCATGTAATTTACATTTTGACAAGTAATTTGCATTAACATTTAATAAATTACTAAATAAAATCTAAATAACTTTCAGTGCTATTATCATTGGTTTACTTTCTGAATGGAAGAGCATACATGGAAATTTATTCTAAAATAGAAATATCTAAGAGAAAATGTTAAATAAGTAAATAAGTAGAAGTAAATGTAATACAACACAATGCAATATGGCAGATACTATGAAAAAATTAAAAGACAAACACATTCTGCATAACCTTTTACATCCTGTAGAACACCGAATGGATTAATTTAATCAAAAACAACAAGTATAGATTGAAAGAACATGTCAGTGATTTTTATTTAAAATAATTGTAAACGCCTTTCTCCAGATATGGACCAGAGTGCATGTACCATAGTACCCAAGCCTTTTGTTCTGATGTTGAGAGCTATATTTAATTAACTTGTGGTCCAGAAGACTGATTAGTGATGGAGACATTTTAATGCACCAAGTATTTGGTGAAACATTTGACCAGATTTTTATTTTAAATCAATAAATATACATTGGAATCTGAGTGTCAATTTTAAGATTCCTATGACCTACTAGATTTTGTTTGAAATCTGAACTTCTAACTCATATAAAATCTAAACAAATCACTAGTTGTGTAAAATCTGAACATTTAACTTTCCAGTCTACAATAAGATTATATGATTTACACCCTTTGATTTTCTTTCTCCCCCCATTCTCCACCCCAGATTTCTGACTGTGGCCCTGTATTTGAATCTTATTAATTCCCTTCTTCTTTGTTATCCCTAATTATAGAGATGTCAATCTCAAAACCCACAAAAGAGGGAAATTTGAAAACATTCTGGATTTTTATTATACTATTGAATGAATTGTGTGGTGTTTTTTTTATACATATATATTTATATATAGCTAGAGGGAGACAGCTTTAAATGAACTTTTCACAGGGAAAAAAATAGGTGAGTGTTTAACAGAAAAAAAAAAAGGAATTGACAGATATATAATTATTTTAGTGTCTCCACTTTGTTTCTTTCTTCCCCTTTGTCAGCTGCCTTCTCTCTTGACTCACCAACATACCCCCTGCCTAAAGTTATTTCGTTCAGGACTCTTTTATCACATGTACAAAGCAGACTAAACAGGCATCTGTTTGGATTTTCTTCTTCAGGTGAAGCATGCACAGTTGAGCTCCAGGAGTTTAGGAATTGAAATCTTCAGAATCCTGGGGGATTTGGTCCATAGCAAGAGCAATAGATTCTAAAGTTATATATAGAAGAACTGCCCTGTAATTAGCAGTTTTCAACGCAAAAACTCTTCATGTGGGTACAATCCAGAAGGATTCATAAAAAGTCCACTGAACAATTTTAATTAGAAAGGAACCAAAAAAAATGTTATATTCATTTTTAAGATGAATGCCAGATGTGAGTTTTACTGTATGTACATGTCAATAATCTCATTATCCTACTGGCATCAATAATAATCACAATTCAGATGAAGGAAACAAATGTCAAAGGTTATCTGCAAGAAGTGTTTTACAAAATGAAAGGGAAAAGACAGGACAAAAATTCTAATTTTATGAATTGTAACCTCTCATCTCTATGTATGGTAGCTGTTTCTATTAATTTGACTCTACATAGAGATGTCATTAAAATCCAATAGATCTTATAAAAATATTCATGTTTCAAACATATAGCAGGCTACCATTTGTTTCAGGGTGATGCCTCAATATATGTTTTGATATTACATTCTCAAAGATGTATTCACCCTTCACCTAAAATTTCTAAAACAGAAAGACCAAAGCAAAACATAAACTTGTTATATATTAATATTTTTATTTTTGAAATTAAATTATTTATAGATTCTATATAAACAAAAGTACATAAAATCAGTTCTACATAATGTTAAATTATGACTTATTTGGTTTTTTCTGTTTGTTTTTAGGTGGGGCAACCCTTGGTTGACCTCACAGATTGCAAAGACATTGTCAGTTTACAATCTCTTATTTTTTTATTTTTTATGCCTACAGCACCTGGTCTTCCTAGGTAGTCTCCCATCCAAGTATTAACCAGGCCCAACCCTGCTGAGCTTCCAAGATCAGATGGGATCAGGCTTGTTCAGGGTGGCATGGCCGTAGACAAATTATGACTTATTTGTTACTGAATTATATTATCACAGCTATTAGAAACTATATTTTGGATCTATTATATAAAAGAGAGTGACTGACTAAGAAATTGCTTTAGCAATAGTACCATCTTTATTTAAAAAATTCTTACTTGACATTATTCTTTGACATTCAGCATTCATCCTATGAATATATATTGATAAAGTTCAGATGGCATTACTTTCATAAAATCTTGTCGGTGGATTGCTGGATGAGTTTTTATTATATATTGGCTGAAATTGGACAAATTTTTTTTATTAGTAAAATGTCTAAAATAGTGTATCATGACACATTTAATTTATAATAATTATAATAATAATTACTACAACTGTGCAACTTTAAAGTCAGAGAGAGATGAACTAATTCTTTTTCATAAAAATTATAATAGTATCTTATTTTAAGTATAGATAGACTCAAGCCTCTGGAAGCCAGAATTCAGCTTAATTAAGGAAAACATTCCCCTTTTCTTCATAGGAGTTGTGGTCATTTATTTTATCCCATCTTACCTTTAAAGGTTCCTGATTCCCCTTGTCTTAATATACTGTAATTATTTTTAAAGTATGCAAAGTGGGGTTTAACATTACGGACCGCTTAATTCTTACAAGTCTAATACCATCACATATTTTTTTATAACATCAAAAGTTGCATATCACAATATATGTTAGATAGGCTTTTTCCCCAAAATGTAACTGGAATGAATGTCAGATTTATCTGAAGGAAACAATATTGTTGGTACTTCATATAAATTTCTTCTCTCCCCAAAATTCAAATTAGTTTAATATTTGGTAGTGACTAACGATGATAATAAATGACTCATGACTGCTGGTCTAGTAATAATATTGAAGTACATTCTTCTAAGATGAATAGCTCGATCAAACTATTAACAAATATATGTGATTAATAAAACTGCATTTATCTCTTCCATCTTTAAAATTTCAAATCTTATTTTACGATGGGCAAAATTCAACACTAGATGCTCTGATGGTACCAAAATTCTTAATGTTAAGCACAATAAAAAAACAAAAAACAAAAAAACCACAAGAACTCACTTTAAAAATACATATGCTAACTATAGCTGGGTAGTTTATTTATTTATTTAAATATAGTTGGGGTATGATATTATATTAGTTTCAGTTGTGCAGTATAGTCATTCAACATTTATATACCTTAGGTGTGATCATCACACTAAGTCCAGTAATCATCTGTTGCCATGCAAACTTATTACAGTATCATTGACTCTATTTTCTCTTCACCCTTTTCATCCATCCCTTCACCATCCTCTCCTCTGGAAACCATCAGTTGGATCTTTGTTTCTACTGAGTCTGTATTTGTTTTGTTGTTCATTTGTTTTGTTTTGTTTTTTTTCGATTCCACTTATAAGTGAAACCATGTGGTATTGTTTTTCTCTAACTTATTTCATTTGGCATAAAACTCTCTAGGTCCATCCATATTGTCACAAATAGCAATATTTCATTCTTTTGTTATTGCTGAATAATATTTCGTGTGTGTGTGTGTGTATGTGTATACACACACAGGTTGCTCCCATATCTTGGCTACTGTAAATAATGATGCAGTGAACATAGAAGTACATATATCTTTTTGAATTAGTGTTGTTATTTTCCTCCAATAAATGCCCAGAAGTAGATTTACTGGGTCATATGGTAGGTGTATTTTTAGTTTTTTGAAAATCTCCATATTCTTTTTCATAGTGACTGCATGAATTTGCAGTCTCATCAATAGTGCACAAGGATTTCCTTTTCTTCACATTCTCACCAACACATGCTGTTTGTTGACGTTTTGATAATAGCTGTTCTGACTAGTGTGAGGTGGTGTCTCACTGTGGCTTCGATTTGCATTTCCATGATGTTGTGGTTTAAATTATTGTTCAAAATTATCCAGTCTCTTTCTCCCCTTCACTTTCACAGAGGGGTATATTTCCCTGCTCCTTGAGTTTGGGCCTAGCCATATAAATTGCTTTGACTAATGGAATAGTAGCAATCATGACGCAAGTGGGAACTTGAAACATTTATTGTTTGGTTGTGCATGCCCTCTTTTGCCTCTTTCAGTCTGTCTGAAAAACATCTTCGCTAGGTACTTGCCCAAGAAAGATGAGTAACAGATGAGCGCAGTGATCTTGCCAACTTAGAGAACTGTAGCTTGAAGAAGGGCTGCCCAGAGCCACCAACCTAGATCAGGCAGTTATTGACCACTGCACAGACAAGTTAGTGAACATGGCTGAGATTGACAAAGCTCCTTTAGGTAATCCACGGATGCATGAGAAATAAGAACTTGTTATTGCATGTCATGTTTTATTATTCGTTACCCAGAAATGACTTATACAAAAGCTAACATTTATTGATCTTTTACTATGTTCCAGGTATTATTAAACAACTTTACACTGATCAATTTATTTAATCTTCACTACAAATTATATGCACTGTGATTGTTGCAATCAGTGTTTCATTTTACTGCAAAGGAACTTAAGGCACAGAGACGTTAAGAATTTGATCCATATTGCACAGCTAGTGAGTGGAGGAGTCGGGATTCACATTCTTACTGTGGTTTCAGATTAACTCAAGTTACTGACTCTCAGTAAATACGTTACACATTCACCTTAAGCCACTGTATGACATGGGTAGGCATAAACAATATATACATTAAGAAAATAGAAAAAGTATTTTTACCTAGAATAGACAGGGACCTAGAATAGGTGAGAATTAAATAAAGATGCTTTTTTGGCAAATATTCTAAGGGAGGCAGCCGCAAACCTGAGAAACCACAATCATAGCTGATATAAGTTTATTGTTTAAAAATATTCAAAAAAGGGAATCGAAAGCAAAGAAATATTATCAGAGAAATAATTCTAGCCTTTCTACTCAACCACTTATTAGATCTCTCCCCAAAAAAGAAGCTGCCAAATTGATTTGCCAGCATATAGGACACTTGATTGGACTACTGTTATTGATAAGCTGCTTTAACCTTTTTAAAAGGAATTACCTCAGGCCCACCATCCTCCTCTCTCTCTCCTCTACTCCATAACAGGGTTAAGTAAACTCAAGAGCCTTGTAGGTGTTTTCTCTCTAGCATATTTTCTCTCTATGTGATGACTTCTTTGTTTCATCTATGATTTCCTTTATGTCTAGTGTCTCCAGCTATGATTTCCAGAGAGCTTCCTTGTCTATGTTTACTGGGTATATCATTAACTTTTCAAATCAAGCATCCCTAAATTGATTTCACCATATTTTTTGAAAATCTTTTCCTTTCTCGTCATTACTTAGACTATATAATAGTCACTTAATCATGAATTTGGGAGGCTTTTCAAAACCCTCCATTTCTTTTATCCTCCACATCCAAATGGATACCAAAAGCTATCTGCAGTTCCTATGAAATATTCCTCAAATTTATACTTTCCTCTTGACCACTTTTACTGACTATTTTGTTTCACTGTCTCTCACCCATATGAGTACAATGGCTTCTTAAATCATCTTCCCACCACTAGTGTTTTTATTTTTAAGTGAGTAGTTTAAAAAAAAAAGTCGTAAACCATTAACACCTCAAGTGAATCTAATCCACCAGTAAAATGTATAAATGCATGTCCACGCAAAATCATGCCTGCAGTTGAGGGAAGTCTATGGACCTCTGAAGCTTGTATAAGCACCCCTAAGGCTTGTGGATCCAGCTAAAAACCTTTGTTTTAACCCTTCCTACCCAAGGAGGCGATATTTTTCAAAAATGCAGATCTAATCATCTTCCTCTAAAGTTCTCCAATGACTGCCAATCTTCAAGACAAAACCCTAATATTTCAGTTTGGAATTAAAAGACCCAGTATCATTAATCTCACTATACTTCTTCATTACTCCTTTTTTCAGAAGTTTCCAATTTGTACCATGGACTTCAGTCATATTTGAAGCTCCCCCAAAGTCCTAAACTCCTTATTCCACCCTGTTCATCAATTCTTCTCTGCTTCGGCACACCCCTCCCCCCATGTCTTCCTTCCCGTGAACTCATGATGCAGTTCTTCTGTCACTTAATCCCTCCTTGGCATAATTGGGTTATCACTTGTCAAGGTCCAAGAGTCCATGAACTCTTTGAAAACCAGAATCGTGTCACTCATATCAGTTATATCTGTTATCTAGCACAGTATGTAGCTATTAGTAAGTTCTCAAGGTATATTCTTGGAGAGAGAGAGAGGGAGAGAGTGCGAGAGCAAAGAAGAAAGAAGAGAAAAGAGGGGAGAGGGAGAAGGAGGAGAGAGGAGACAGGATTGGGAGAGAGAGAAGGAAGGAAGGAAAAGGAAAGGAAGGAAGGAAGGAAGGAAGGAGGGAGGAAAACAAAAACGGAGCTGGTAGTAATTTAAAAACACAATTCTGTTCAGCTAAAGACCTTACATGGGGATGGTGTAAAGGAAATTTTATTTATGAAAAAGAAGATAACGAGCAAGTTTTAAGTAGATATCACATAGGAAATTCTCTCTCCCACTGTCACTCAGTTCTTAACAGCAGCTCTCTTTGCTAAAGTTTATAACTGAATTCAAGGATGCTCAGAAAGGTTATGCAACTCACACCACCTCTAGATTGGGAAGCAATGGTGCTGACTCTGTCTGAATCAAAAGCCCACTCCTCCCAGCAAACCTGTTAGTCTTCTTAGCACAAATAAACTAAGGCTTTTGACTTTCACACATTTACATATAACTTTCGCATGGATCTTATAGAGCTGTCATTATGAAAACCTAGAAATGCATATGGATTATACACTTACTTTCCAAAAATGCTGATTTTTTTCATTTTTTTTTTTTTAAATGAAGTTAGCTCACTTAAAATGAAGTAGTTTTTGAGCAAATGCCTTTGCAAGTGTGTCAAACTTTCCTTATGGATATATAGGTTTAGGTCCAGGCCTGGCAAATTATTCTTAACTTACCTTCCAGTGAATATTTGCTTTTGCCTGATACACAAAGTCACATTCAAATTGGTGCTAATATAAAATGTAAGGAAAGATAAGCCTGTCGCTTTCCATTTCTCTTTCAAAAAATATCAGCATAAAGAAATCAAGTTTATTTAGTTCTACTTATAAATTCATAGAAAATACAGACCCAAGTAAAACTCTACTGCTGCCCAAATTTGGGGTCAGAAGCCCCCAGAATAAGCAAGAATAAGCTTCTATATTTATAAGTGGCTTAAAGGACAGAGTAAATAGTTGCTTTTGTAAATTTACAGGAACATATATGAGAAATGGCTACGAGAATCTTTTTTCAGTGCAAATCGAATTATTCTTCTGAGTGAGGTTGCCTGATGTGCTGTATATTTTCTTCCATCTATTTTCCAGCTGCCTGGTGCCTCCTTCCCCATCCATACCCTCCAGCCCCAGCCTGTATAGTGGGCTGGGCTGAGCTGGCCTGACTGTAGGGTGAATGTGCTCTTCCCTTGGCAAAGATAACAGAAACTGACATCTCTTCTGAATTCTGGCTTATAAGGAGGGTAATTATTTTTGCAGCTGCTTTTGCTCTTACTGCAAAAGTGTTTATTTCTCAAATGTCCACTTTTAAATCATGTGGAGGTCTCTATCTAGGGCAATAGATATGTTAATTCTTCAGTCTTTTCTCTGTTTATATTTTTCATGGCCTTCTGATGGTTATAGTCCAAAATGTTTAATACAACTTTTTGCTAACATCTTAAATGCTTTTTAAATACTTGTTCTTTTTCAGTAACTACCAAATACAGTCCTGCACTCCGAGCTTCTCCAGATCATTAAAATCTAGCAGTCTAGTGGCTTTATTTTTTCTGATAAAACAACAACAATTAGTTATTTTAAATAACATACATAATCCTAACTGTTATTGAAGAGATAGTATTTTTGTAGCACTGGGTCTGTTTATTATAGTGCGAATAAATTGTGAGTAACATTAAGAATTCCTTATGTTGAATAGGATATCTACTGCATGTGTCATCTACCAAACTCAGCTGTAAGGCCTTGCTTAACTCATTTTAAGATACTTTCCCAAGAAGTACAGCTAATTCTGCCAAATCTCTTTTGGTTAGTAATAAACAGAACCTTAGAACTAAGTTCAGAATCTGTTAAGAGTTAATGAACCTGGATAGTGATCAAATAATCCTATTTACTTACATGCAAACAGACACAGACTGAAGAAAAAATTCTCAAATTTTAGGGTTCTTCGGAATCACTTGAAAGCTTTGTTAATGCACAGGTTGCAGAACAATCCATCCTTCCCTTCCCCCCTGGAGTGTTGATTCAGTAGATCTGGATGGTGATAGAGAATATTTATTTCTAACAAGCTCCTAGGTCATGCTGACACTGCTGGTCTCTGGGCCTGCTGAGAACTACTGGCCTAAAGGATTTGCCTAAGGAATCAATGGGATGCAAACGCGTACCTCCTCACTCCTAAAGCAGTATTTGGCCACTCTACCAAATGTCCTTTTCTGAGATTTTAATTCTAAGAATGATAAATAACAGCCCCAGATGTCTTCTCAGCTGCATCCACTCCATCTTGGAAACTAAATAAGCATTATAAGGAGGAGGTCTTGGGGCATTGTGTTGAAACGGTATTAGTATTAGGTTTAGCAAAACCTAAAATATCTCCAAAAAGTCAAAAAGAAGGAGAAATTTGAGAGGAATATCTTTACCCAGATTGAACATTATCCACTTTCTTTTCCTTTGTGAAGAAAGGGTATTTGACATTTATGTTGGAGCTTTCTTTTGTTATACTAGAAGCTATAATTTGAATAATCATACATTAATATTGATATAAATAGTATACTACAGATTTTTTTTGACAGTTTTTTTTTTTTTCTGGGCAGACAGTAGCTTTAAATACCAGGTAAACAGCCATGTCTAGTCTTTTCCAATTAGATAGCTATCTGAAACTCATCCTAAGTCTATCTTTATCTCCCAAGTTGCAAATGTAACTACACCACAGGCCTTCAACCTATCTACTGAGCTAAGCAGGTTATCAGCACCACTCAATAGACAATCTTACTTCCCGCTGCCAGCATTCTTTTGGGAAGCTGGAATAGCTAATGAAATCAGGCATGCTTTCATTTCAAAAGGATCCACAAACAGTGGTCTATTTGTCTACTTTAAGGTTATGCTCTTTTCATTAAATTTCTGTCCCTCTATCCCCTGATCCAACTCCACCAAAATAAAAGTATCTATTGAAGAGAATCTGTCATGGCAGGTGTCAACCAATGTAGAAAGAAAAAGCCTAAGGAAAGAAAAGCCTATTTATTCAACAATTTGAAAGTTGTATAATATAGGGCTTTATAGTACCTTCATAATAAATGAATTATAAATAGCTTTATTAAGTTTAATAGTCAACATGAAAAAGAAACCACAGAACTTGAAAGAAAATTGAAAACGTTTTGAAAAATCACTTAGAAACAGATATATATACTTTCTAGAAAATATCTCCTAAGTTTCCTAAGTTGTGCCACTTGACTCATGAAGGATTATGGGCAATCTTAGATAAATTCTGTTTAAGCTTCAAATATGTCACAGTTACCTATCTCTACAAAATGAAAACTTTGCAGTTTTACAATAAGTTTGTTCCTCATCTTTCTGGCTGTACTATACATATTCATCTTTCTTACCCGTTCTACTCTCAGGTCCAGAGTTATGGGAATCTTTACAACCCGGGTGCATCATCATCACCACCACCACT
The DNA here is from genome assembly GCF_000325575.1 of Pteropus alecto. Classification (NCBI taxonomy): domain Eukaryota; kingdom Metazoa; phylum Chordata; class Mammalia; order Chiroptera; family Pteropodidae; genus Pteropus; species Pteropus alecto. Next base: position 539,579 of record NW_006434369.1, read on the forward strand.
ATTCATCAGGTTCAACTTTTGGAATGCTCCTTCTCTTTCTCCTTGCCTATTAAAATCTTTCAAATATTTCAAAGCCTGACAAAACAGCTGCCTTTTCTGTTTAGCTGCCTTTATTGATTTTTGTTCATATGGCATACTCTGCCTCTCTGTATGGTCACAGCAATAATTTATTTTTTTATACCAAAGTTCGGCACTGAAGCATCAGTCTCTGTTTTGTTTCCAAATTTCAGGGGGCATCTCTTCTGTTGGTATAGTATGGATACATGAGAACAGCTCATGTATCCATAAGAACTAATTATGACTAGTATTTTCTTCAAGATAAATTTCATTTTTTAAAAATTTAATTTGGTTTCTAGCTGATAGTCTCCAATCATACTCGTGGATCCTGGTGTTGTTGTTAATAACACAGGCTTGAGGGTCAGACTGACTGGATTTGAGTTCCAGTTCTACCATTTGAAAACTGGTGTGTTAGTGGTTCTGTACCTGAGGCAATTAGAAAAAAAGCCAGAACCATGCAGGCATTCAACAAATATGAATTATTATCATGATTATTCATGAAAACATTTATTATTGTCCCTAAATAGCTCTTTAACATGCAGATGACTAAATCAGAGCAACAGTTCTCTAATATATCATGGTGCTGGACTCAGACTTAGATGTAGAGTTAAGACATAATAATAAACTTGAACGCAACCTCCTCATTGAGCTAGGCATTCTAAAATGACACAATTATCATCTCTGTTGGCTTGGATAAATTAAACATACTATGGATCTTTTAATAGACATTTTTATACACCCAAGATAGATGGTCAGAAAATCCGCAGACAAAATAAAAGATAAAAATCATGCCATTATATCAATAGATGCAGAAAAAACATTTGACAAGATATAGCATCCATTTATGATTAAAATACTTAATAAAATAGATATAGAAGGAAAATACCTCAATGTAATAAAGGCTATATAAGAAAAACTCTCAGCTAATATCCTTAGTGATGAAAAACTAAAAGCTTTTCCTCTAAGATCAGGAACAAGACAAGGATGCCACTCTCACCACTCTTACTTAATATAGAATTGGAAGAACTAGCTAGAGCAATCAGGCATCAGAAAGAAATAAGAGGCATCTAAATTGGGAAAGAAGAAGTCAAATTGTCACTTTTTGCAGATGGCATGATTATTTATATAAAAAACCCTAAAGAATCCACACACACACACACACACACAAACTATTAGAACAAGTAACAAATACAATAAAGTTACAGAATATAAAATCAATGTACAAAATTCCATTGTATTCTCATATACTAACAACAAAATTTCAGAAAAGGAAATGAAAAAAAAAAAAAAAACAATTCTTTTTGAAATTGCAAAAAAAGAATCAAATCCCTAGGAATAAACTTAACAAAGGATGTGAAGGACCTACACACTGAAAACTGAAAGGCATTATTAAAAGAAATTGAAGAAGACACAAATAAATGGGAAGATATTTTGTGTTTATGGATTGAAAGAATCAACATAGTTAAAATGGCCTTATTACCCAAAGCAATATACAGATTTAATGCAATCCACATCAAAATCCCAATGGCATTTTCTTCTAAAGAAATCAAACAAACAAACAAAAAAATCAGATTTGTATGGAATCACAAAAGACCCTGAATAGCCAAAGCAATTCTGAAAATAATGAGGCCAGAGGTATCACATTGCCTGACTTAAAATTATACTACAAAATGACCATAATCAAAACAACATGGCATTGGCAGAAAAACAGATGCACAGACCAATGGAACAGAATTGAGAGCCCAGAATTAAACCCACATATATACGGGCAAATAATTTTTGATAAAGAACCAAAAACATGCAATGGAGGAAAGAAACCCTCTTCAATAAATGGTGCTTGGAAAATTGGAAAGCCACATGCAAAATAATGAAAATAGATTGCTGTTTGTCACCATATACCAAAACTAACTCAAAATGGATAAAGACTTAAACATAAGACCTAAAACAAAAAACTGCATAGAAGAAAACATAGGTTCTAAATTCATGGACCTTGGTTTTAGAGAGGATTATGAATTCACTGAAAAGGCAAGGGAAATAAAAGCAAAAATAAATGAATGGGATTATATTAAACTAAAAAGCTTTTATACATCAAAAGAAACCATCAGGAAAACAAAGAATCAGCCTTCTGAATGGGAGAAGATATTTGCAAACAACGCCTTCAATAAGAGGCTAATATCCAAAATATGTAAAGAACTCATTAAACTCGACAACAAAACAAACAATAAAATTAAAAATTGGGCATAGGACCCGAACAGACCCTTCTCCCAAGAAAACATACAGATGGCCAGCAGACTTATGAAAAGATGCTCAACTTCACTAGCTATTAGGGAAATGAAAATCAAAACCACAATGTGATACCACCTCACACTGGTAAGAATATTATCAACAAGACAATTAATAACAAGTATTAGAGAGGTTTATGGAAAAAGGAACCCTCACACGTTGCTGGTGTAAATGTAAATTGGTACAACCACTATGGAGAACAGTATGGAGTTTCCTCAAAAATTTAAAAATAGAATTACCATATGACCCAGGAATCCCTCTTCTGGATATCTATCCAAAAAGTTTGAAAACATTTATCCATAAAGATATATGCACCCTGATGTTTATTGCAACATTATTCATGGTGGCCAAGACATGGAAACAACCAAAATATTTTTCGATAGATGATTGGATAAAGAAGATGTGGCACATATATACAATGGAATAGTACTCAGCCATAAGAAATGTGAAATACTGCCATTTGTGACAACACAGATGAATCTTTAGAAAATCTAAGCAAAATAAGTGAGAAAAAGTTGAAAACCATATGATTTGACTAGTATGTGGGATATAAAACTGAAAGCAACAAATGAACAAGACAAATGAAACTCATGGACACAGACAACAGTTTAGTAGTTAATCGGGGCAAAGGGAGGGATGGGGAGGTAGATAAGGGTAAGACAATACATTATACAGATGATGTATTATTGAATTGTACACTTGAAACCTATGTAATTTTATTAACCAATGTCACCCTAATAAGTTTAATTAAAAAAAAGAAAATTTACAGAAATCACCCAATTTCTTTAGGAAGAGAGAGGAAAAGGATTTCTGGCTAATTTAAGGGTCTTGCAAAGTCTAAAGTACATGATCGTCTATCTTTTCTGTAGTTCACTAAGATGGGTAAATATTATGGGAAAGTGTATCTCAGAAAAGGAAAAATGGAGCCTTGAGTAAAATGTAAGAACTGTAAATATAATTGAAACAAGAATGAAAGGATAAAGGTTATAAAATAAAGGCTTATTATAAATTATTAAGAAATGTATTGTAACCATGACTTTTGTCAAATAAACACACATATATGAAACTATGTCATAATTAAAAAGATACTATTAATCTTAAAGCAACCTCATAGGATTAAAATTTTTTTAATTTTTAAAAATTAGTTTAAATAACTGCAGCCCATGTCTTATAAAAATTTGCAATCCAAGATTGAAAATGCTGATGTTATAAAATAAACACAATGTATAAAGAAAGCAAGCAGATGAAAGGGACAGAATAATCATTACCGCAATTTCATTTCAAGAGAGAATTCTACAAAGATGAAAAGAGTGGCAATGTAGAAAGTTGGTTAAGAATAGGCCCCTCATCTTCCAAGTGTAGCAAAGAGACCCAGAGTAGGCACAGAAATAAGATGCAACCAATGGATGAAACAGTTTCTGACCCTTACACCTCTATTCAGATTAGTCCCTTAGCTTAAAATTCCCCACACCTTTCTGTTTTCTACTTGCCTGGACATACCTTAAAAAATAAATCTATTTAAATAAGTCCATATTCGTATAAATGAAATTTCAAAATAGAAAAAAAAACGAATCTATGATATTAGAAATCAGGATAATAGTGAATTTTGGCAGGGCAGCTATTAAAAAGGGCAGACAAAGGATTTCTGGATTATAGTTATATTCTTTCTGCTTTCTGCTCTGTGTGTTCGTTGCACTGGTTTCACTTTGCTGTACACATTCATTGAGTTGTGCAAGTATTATTTGTGCACATTTCTGTATGTATGCTTTATTTCAAATTTTAAAGGTCAACTTATATTACCTCTTCTATGAAGCTTTTCCTGCAATACTTTTTCATCTTAAGTGACTTATTTTTCTAGCCTCCCTGTACCTACAATATTAAAGTTAGTTAAAAGCAAGAGACCACATATTTTTTCTTGTTTCACCAGCAACTAGAATTGTTATTAATCTATTTTAATAAATTACCAATGACAGAATTAACAATTGAATGACAAACACATACGATTTTCATAATCAAAATCTGAGTGCCAAGAAAAGTAAAACAATTAAAAATTGCTGACAATCAAGAACTTGAAGATGTTAAGGACAGTTCTTAAGTTGTATAGAAATGCCTAGTTAGCACGTAGGTACTGGCTACCACTATTTCATTCCCCTTAAATTTTAAATTAGTATGAAGTTGAAAATTATGGAAGTTTCTTGCCTATAACTTATTATACTTGTATGTATTTATTTTATCCTATTTCTGTATTTTTATTAGAAAGAGCTATCAGTCAAAGAGATGTGGTCAAACAATATTGAGTAATTTACATCCTAATAATAGTAACCTTGGATTTCTTTATTAAATACTTATCGAGCATCTTCTATTTGACAGAATTTTCTGTGTTCTGCAGATACAAATACAAGTAAAATAAGCTCTTCTTCAAGATACTTACTGGTTAGTGGGAAGACAGACATGTATACGTACTAAGTACTATACTAAAGATTAACACAATGTTCTGGGAAAAGTTTTGAAGCTATACTTCTAATAAAGAAGAAGCCCAGAACTGAAATTTTCCAGTTTCAGACTAAGCATATCTCTTTTTTTTCCCTTTAGTAAATAAAAGTTAATAAAATAACTTTTATTTTTTATTTTTATTTTATTTTTTAAGGATATTGGTTAAGTTTATTTCTTAAACGCAAGCACAGTGTACTTTGATTCTTACATTAATTCCACACAGTAAAGGACCTTGAACAGAATTACGATACATTGCTAGTCAATTCGGAAGTCTAAAATGTTCCATGATAATACCACTCAATACCTGTATTTAACCAATACTAAGAGATATTTATTTGTGAAATTTTTAAAATTAAGTAGATCTCTTTACTGCGAAGATTTGTCTTAATGTGAGTTGTAATCTTATATACTACAAGTTCATGAGACTAGAGAGCTGGTGGGACAAGCACAATTTGGACTTGAGGATAGGATAATGATAGCAATTTGAGGATTCCTGTGAAGTTGAAGGCAGAAATTTTACTTAGTTCATTACTTTAACTTATTGTAATTTTTCATGTTGTAGCTACCCAATTCATATTTGTTGATTTTTGAAACCAGAGGTGTGGCAATGACTTCTGGTTTTATCACCAGCATCTAAAGATTCTGGGAGTCATCACTCCCATCCTAACAACAAGAAACAGCTGGACAAAGTGAAAATCAATGACATTTTTAGAACCGCCCATCCAAGAACCACTATCTTGATGTCTAGAAAGTACATCCAGAGGAACACTTACACGGTAATTATGATGAATTGCAAAAGGTATAACGTATGCAAAATTGTAATGACAAGGGCTGAGTTAGAGTTATAACTTCCTAGGTGCTGCAGTTCTTGGCGGATGGTGGGGGTGTGGAGGGAGGGGAAGGTTCCACCTTGGCCTAGGATTTACCTCCAAGAAGATACATGGAAGATCCCCTTGTGACTCAAGGAACAGTAAACATTGTTAAATATACTCAGTCTTCTCCATAACAAAAGCCTATTCTCCAGGGAAAAGGATTTCACCAGAACATTTTTTTTTTTTAATTTCAGTTGAAATTTAATATTCTTTTATTTAATATTAGTTTTAGGTGTATAGCATAGTTGTTAGACATTTATATAATTTATGAAGTGATTCCCCCAATTAGTCTAGTACCCTTCTGACACTATACATAGTTATTACAATATTATTAACTATATTCCCTATGCTATACATTCCTATGACTATTTTGTAATACCAGCTGAGGGAAGGAAACTTTTTCCACTTCAGCCATCTCCAGCCTTTCTATGTCAGTTAAAGGGGAAAGACAAAACAAAGCAAAACAAAATAAAAAAAAACAAAAACAAAAAAACAATAGCTCAGGACTTTAAGGAAATAAATTGAAAATGCTGCAGCCAAGCAAGGGAGTAGAAGTATATAAATATTTGTAAATGTTATGGCCTGAGACACAGGCACACAAAAAGACAAAGATGCAATGATAAGATTGTAGATTACACCCCTGCTCCATAACTTCCCTCATGCCACCAGGTCATCAGTAAAATAAAATGAATTCCAGATGAAAGAACTGCAAGACAGAGTCTCTCTGAGAAGGAGCACTTAGGGAAGCCAAAAGTAAAGAGGGAAAATGAAAAATGAGGCCATTTCAGGATTTGAAGTCTCTGACACCTACAAGAAACATTAAACACAGCACAACTCATAGATTAACATAAATCTTCAAATTAAAGGCCTATTTACCTCAGTTTCTATTACTTGACACAACCTGTCAGGTTTTGAGATGAAATTACAAGACATGCCAAAAGGCAAGGAGAAACAGTCTGAAGAGATAAAGCAACCATCAGACTCAGACTCAAATATGACAGAAATATTGGAATTCCATCAGACTGAAAATTAATTTAAGTATGATAAATATGCTAATGGTTTTAATAGGAAAAAGTAGTCAATATGCAAAAGCAGAGAGATAATATAAGAGAGATGGAAGGTCTAAGAAAAGATGAAAGAAAACACTAAAAATCAAAAACAATGTGACTGAAATGAAGTGTGCCTTTGATGGGCTCCTCAGTAGACTTGACATAGCTGAAGAAAGAATCTTTGAGCTTCTTTGAGGTCAATAGAAACATCTTAATCAGAAGTGCAGAGAAAAAATAATGAAAACAAGCAGAAAACCAGAGTGCCCAATAACTGCGGGACAATTTCAAAAGGTATAACATATGCAATATTGAGATAATGAGAGAAGAAAGAAAGACTGAAACAGAAATGTTTGGAATAACAATGGACAAGGATTTTCCAAAATTGTTGAGCATCAGGAAACCATAGATCTAGGAAGTTTAGAAAACAAGTGAGATAAATACTAAACAGCAATAATAAAAGCCACACACCTAAGCATATCATACTCAAAAAGTGAAAACAAAACACACAAAACAAGGTAGAGGAGAGCAAGAACACTCTACCTATAGAGGAACAGGGATAAGAATTGAGGCTGACTTTTTGTCAGAAACCATACAAGCAAGAAAAGAAGTAAGTGAAATCATTAAAGTGTTGAAAGATGTTGGTATGGTAGTGGAACTGAAAATGTAATGTTAATAATGATAACCTTGAAAACTACTTATAAATCCAGAAATCTCTTCCCAACTTCAGAATATTCTCACTGAGGGCATCCCATGTGGGATCTGGAGAGCTATACTTCAGCCAGTCACTCAAGGTGATTTGGGCCCAGGTACAATATGTATCACATTTTAAGAAATACAAACTATGCTACAACAAAAATGCCAAGATGGGACTGGACATACAAGAACTTTATTAGAGAAAAGCATGAGAGAGAGAATGGATAGTGAGGTAGGAAGCTTGGAAGAAACATCAGACCACCATGAAAGTTTAATTTCAAGTTTAGGAGAGAGCAAAAGGAGGTTTCCAGCTAGTCTAGGGAAAATTCTTTCAAAATGGCGGCCAGTCCTTAAGACCAAATAGGCTGTCACAGGAGTCTTGTTTCCCAGGAACAAGCTGGACTGTAGTCATATACAGTTTTTAGTTTGGAGCAAGCCATGGGAAGTGTGGTCTCAGTGAAAAGGCTGTGATGGATTTCAGAGCACAGCACCTGTAGTTGTGTTTATATACCTGTAGTTGAGTTGTACAGGTATAATCTCATGACTGTCAGAGTACTGAAAGAAATAATTATACCATGTTATATTTTTACAATTTAATAACATCCTCATGAGGTAATTAAATCTCAGGTAAATTATATGTTTTTTCAGTGATCACATAAACAGTAAGTGGAGGTTTAGAACCCAGGTTTTCTTATTCTTAAGCTAAGATTTATTATTTCTGATGATAGTACTATTTCTACTGCATGAGGAAAATTGAAAAGAATGAAGTTTAGGAAAAAATAATATGGCTACTCTATAGGTGAGGAAGTAAAAATAATTATCAGAATTACTTAATACTTTTTTAATTACTAAAAGAGTTATTTCCAAAGTAAGTCAGAAAATAAACTGTACAGGCAACATGTGCCAAATTTTAACATCA
>NW_006434369.1:547997-589261 GCF_000325575.1 Pteropus alecto
CCTGTTTCTGCTTGGTCATTTGGCTCCCTGTTAGGCTTTGTCAGTGGACAGTAGGCGATGTCTGCACAGCTGGAGGAGGGAGCAGGGACTTGCTCCATCATGATTGTTTTCTGTAGGAACTCTGCTTCCTTCTCACCTGTTTCCTGTTGCTCTGTCGCCCAGCAATTCTTCACTCCAATAGCAGCAGTTCCTGACTGCTAAATCAACTACACTTTTACAACTCTTGTAGAACGAGCCTCATAGCACACATTCTCATCCCTTAGCAGCACTAGCCAGCCAGTGCTTTGTCCTCATAGTGTAGAGAGAGTCTTGGTCCTTCCTCTCTGGCCTTTACTCGGAGCTCAGAGACACAAGCACAAGATAAGCAATGCCTCCTCCTGAGATCTGAGTTTCCACTCCATTAGGGCTTCTCTAAGCTTCTATGTTGTAAAAATTCCAATTTATAACTTCTGTTCTCTAGCCCTAGGAGTGGAGGCTGCTTCCTGAAATACTACCCCTGTTGTACCTAGTATTTGTTTCTTACCTTTTGGATTATCTATTAAACCACTTTATACCCAGTTAAACAATTTTTATTTGAGTTATTTCTGTTTAAGTAACTAGTATGGTTTATGTCTCCTGATTGGACCCTGACTCATAGATAGGATGGAAAGAAATTAGAGAACGGTTTGTCCCATGCATTTAATATTTAATGGTAGATTATATCTAGGTTAGACTGTAAGTGAGATGAGATATGTTCCAAGCCAAGTAAAATTAGGTGTTAGGTGGAGTCCAAGAAATAGGTAAATTCACAAAGATTTATAATAAGTCTTTAGAGTATGTGGGCACTACAAGCTGATTTTAAAAATCCATTTGATAGTGAATAAACTTTATTGTTAATTACCTACTTCTTAGTGTTATATCTTTATTTTCAGTTGAAAGTAACATTTCTTTAGACAACTTATACCAGTGATTCTCAATGAATTTGAGGTAAGTGTAATAGGAAGTCAGTTTAAATTGTGTGGTTTGCAAAACATACATAGAGTTAATTGTCTGAATTTTCTCTGTATATAGAGTCAGATTTGGTAGAGACCTGGGTATCCCAAGGATTACTGTTTTGCTGCAATGGCATCAGTAGTTTAGAGGAGTGATCTCAGAAACATTCTTATGAACTTTGACTATTTACTGTGAAATGTTGAGGATAGTTTTTTAAATTATTATTATTGTGGTACTTCTATTAATCAGCATAGGCTAGCTTTGAATCAGTAACACCATAAAAGTTTATTTTTCACTCACATAATGTTTATTGAAAGATTAGGGAGTCTCCAGGGAAGCTATTCTCCCATAGTTCCATGATCTTTTTCTCCAGAACACTGAGAAAGAAAGCAGGAGGGGTTCAATGTCGTTCTGAAGCAGTTCAGCCCAAAAAAGAATCATATCAGTTTCAATCGTATCCCATTGGCCAAATAACATATTCACATCATCTTAACTTTGAGGTGGTTGAAAAATGTGGAGGGAACACACTGGTATTCAATAACCAGTAAGTGTCTCTGCCACATCAGTCATCATCGATTCGTGATAAGACTTGTGGAATTCTGACATAAAAATATTTTTGAATTTGAGGATCTGCAGAAATCTTGGGGCATGTACCTCTTGAGTGTCAAGGGTCTACTACAAAGAGGAAAAGAGGCAGCTCAGATGTTTGTCATGATAGGTGCATAGTTAAGAATGGCTTTTCTCACAAAACCGTGTGCCATCTTCTATTTTGACAATCTTAAAATGATAGTTTTTTTTTTACATTTAAATTATTAGAACTTGCAGATCTTGCCATTATAACAAAAGGTTTAATTTAAACCTGTAAAATACAGCTATGGCATTGCATTAGATGTGGCAATTAAAAAACATCTGAGTGATGTAATAAAATATTCACAATGATCTTAATGATAGCTAAGGTCTGCATGAAGCTTGATTTCTCATGTGTGGTGTAATCATAGAAAGAGTTCTATGTAAAAAAAAAAAAAAATCCTAAACGTGGCCATTGTTAACATGAAACGATTTTGATATTTCAGACAACCACCAAAACAACAGTCATAAATACAACACCTCACTTCTTAGCAAGTAGTATTCGTTGAATTGCTTTTGCTAATATTTGCTTATTCTCTCTCAAAAGTCATTCTTTTTAATAGTATATTGATAATTACATTCATTCTAGAACATGTATGACAAATTTGGGTCAGATTAATTTCAGGGGAAGTGCTCTCATAGATAAGGAGCTAATGAATTGGGGACTATAGTTGACTACAACATATAGTCAAGGGCCTGACTGTGTATAAAATTTAGCAAGGCTTCTTTTATGAAGCGCTCACACTTTGAGTTGATTTTTGTCATTGGTTGGGGTTTCACAGGAGCCCTGTGTTCCAACGTTTCCTTGACTCCTCATAAAGCAGAAGAGCACTGTGTGCCCATAACAAATAGGCATTGTCTTTATTTGTAGCAAGTTTACCATTAAGATTTAATTTCAATTAATTCCCCCTCTGGATCTCTCCTTACTATACTGTAACTTAACCTAAGTGACAGAGTTGCAAATGTTAGAGCTAGAAAGAGCTTTAGAATTCCCCTTTCTCAGTCCAATCATTTAACAGATGAGAAAAATGAGTCCTAAAGAAAGGACTCATGGCTTTCAACATAGCATGTCACTTAACCTACACTCACTAGCCTTAATTATAAAGTGAAGATAAGAATTCTGTTCTCACTCACTTCTCAGAATTACTGTAAGAATCAAATTAGACAATGTATGAAAATTTTTCTAAAACAGTAAAACTTAATAATCAATAATAACAGTAATAGTCGTGATCATAAAAATAACATTTATTGAATACTGGTATGGACCAGGCACTGTAATTTACATACATAATTTCACAAATCATCACAACCCTATCAGAAAGGTTAATAATAACATTTATTATCCCCGTTTAAGAGTGAAGAAATAGAGGCTCGGAGCTTTGCCCTAAGTCATAAGCTAGCCAGTAGTGGAGCTAAGACTTAACCTAGAGAGCCTAACATAAAGCATAAACTCTTCCTCTTTACTTATGACCTAAGGATTCACACCTTTTCCAGAAGCCCATACTGGACCACAATTTTCTTAGAGGGGTTTCCCACTGTTATAAATTAGTTCCATAAGGTTCTTTTGGAAACAGAGAAATAGAAACTGCCTATACCCGTCTAAGCTTAGTTTTGATGTATCCTTTACCTTTAACACTGGAGTTTTTAACTAAGAACAGAAAATAGGAAACTTTCTGACACTACTATAGATGTTTTCAGCCCAATGCCATGGTTTTATATTTGCTGTATATTTTGCCAATTGACCCTAGAATTGTCCTTTGCTATCATATCTGAATAAACCTCTCATTATTCTGTGTTCTGTTTTCTTGCTGTAATGAGCATGAAACTGTAAACTGCCTATCAGGAGTTTAGAAAAGAACCCAATGATCATGGCAATGGCATCTGTGTGTGTGTGCTTTAAGTACATGTGCCTGATGATGTTAAAATGCTGCCACCTTCTGTTTAGCCCAAGTGCTGCTGTTACAGCCAGTTCCCACAGCTTCTACCTGTCCTCTAAGCTGATTTGCACTGATCCTGAATTGCATTTCTGCAATATATAATATGACAAGTTAAATGCGAAGCTTGCCAAAAAATCTTGACAGGCTCAGCTTCTGTGTTGCAGCACTTGAAAAGACCATTGCTACTGCAATCCCACTAAAGTACGCTCAATATTTTTGACAGTGAATTATCTAAGCAACTGTTTGTCTCAGCATTCACGGGGGTGTTTTCACCATTTAAAGATTCACAAGAGGAAAGATAAAAGAGGTGGGGGTAGAGATAATTTCCCATTGTTTAAGTGTAGTGGGTTACTACAAGGTTTTCCAGATGTTCCAAGGGCTCTAGGTTTATTATCAGGTGCGTTTTCTGATGAGACACTCAAAAGAAATGAAACACAGCATGAGCAAGATTGGAGATTTGTTCAGTGAGGGAACAGCACCAGCACTTGCATTTTTCTCCAACTGAGAGGGTTGCACTAAAGAGATAGTGTTTTCGAGACCCCAGCAAGCTGGGTCTCCAGCAGTTGGTTTATCAAGGACACTCACCTCTTGCTTATCAGCATTAAGCTATTGTTTCCTCCAGGAGAGGAACCCTATAGCAATCACTGACACTGTATAGCAATTGCTTAGATCTGGAGCTCTGCCAGCCTGAAATCTCATCCCTAACTTCTCCCCAGAAAATGAAGGCAGGGCTTCACTTTATCTCGTTCTCACAGCCCTGCAAAATTAGCTTTGTCCAGGACCATTTTAATAACTAAAACATGGCCACTTTTATCTATACGTATACACTTAGATCTAGGTAAGTTGAGTCTCCTTATATAATTAAAATATCAAAATTGTTTAGTAAGAAAATCAGGAATGGAAGATAGTTCTAATGGCTGAAACTGTCTAGTTAAGGGCTTACTGACCAAATTTTATTGACTAAGAACCTTATACCTTACAAATCTATAATTACACACCATATTCTCTTGGGTTTGAAATTTTTTTGTCTATTTAGTTTTGTCTCTTGTTATGGGGTATAAAACCACAATCAGAAATACGTATTATTTCCTCCTGAAGCCCTATAGAAAAAAGTTACCTAATCTTCCATTTGTTTCTTTTTTCAATAAATAATATTCCTAATGTTTTTACTTTTCCTCACTTATCCATCATTTTTCTAGAAATACTTCTCTATATGTTAAGAGAAACTTCTCTATATGTTAACATATACTTGACACAACATTAGTTGGAGACAACCTTACTGGTCTAAGACATTGCAAATTCCTAAATTAATAACTTAGTTGCAAGTAATTTCCAATATAAATGCAATAAAAACAAGATTTTCATATTTTTAAGGGAGAATTCCATATTCAAGGAAAATTAATACCTATGTGCAAGGATGCTGAGTTTTCTATAGTGGACATGCATACAGAGAGTAACCGTCTTCTAGCCATGGTTGAAATCATGTCAGTGGAGAGCTTCCTTGAGAGTAGAGTCCCTGTACTTCTCAAGAGTTAATGCCCAAGAGTTAGGCACTTACAGTGGGCCAGACATAAAAAGTGACTCTTATTTAGGAAATCTCAGATGGACCTAAGGTGGAAACAATGCAGGTGAATACAATTTCCCCACACTCTTCAGTATCTGAATGTTCATGCCTTATAGTAAAATGTTTTTCATCAATTTCTTCAAGTGGAGTGAATATAAGCACAATTTTCCAGTTCTCTGAGTTTATTCATATACTATTTAACAACAATCTCTAGCTCCTCTTGATAACTGAGCTTTGATAATTTCCACTGAATTTTACTGACTGGCCCAGAAAGAAAATCACATAGCAACTTTGCCATAAGATAATTATACAACCTGCAACTCTGGTACCTTCTTAGCAATCTTGTACGCTATCTAAATTATATGACTGAAAGGGAGCTTGGGAAGACACATGATTTTTCATGTCCCAAGGCAGAAAATCATATGTAGAGAAACAACATGTTTCAAACTGGATTGGACATGGGGGATCTTGATCCAATGCCATTATTATCGATGAAGAAATTGAAGTACAGGGGATGACTCAGCCATGATGATATAACTAGCTTAGTTAGAAATAAACCTAGAACCCACTCTACTAGCTGGCACTCCTCTCTTTCAACTGCAACATAAATTCTCAGATATTAGGGTCAGAAAAAATTCACAATGATTTATTTGAAATAAATATTTAATTGAGTAAGAAACAAACTGTTCATGAATGAAGGACCTCAAATCTGAAAATGGTAGAAAGTTTATCTCAGCATGGTTACAGTAAGGTTTATAAGCCTGAAAGTGAAAGTTCATAGCACTATATTTTCATCGATTAGGGTCAGAGGGTTACTTAGGCCATCACTGATTGGCTATAAAATGCTGAATCATGTTGAGAAGAAAATAGGGCTCAAGGTTTGTCCATGGTTTAAGTGGGTATTTCAAGAAAATGGGTCCTTACGAGTTTTGCTGAGCTAGATATGGGCTATTTGCTCAGAGGCAAAGGTTGGTTCCAGCCTCCATTTTGATTTTTATTTAACTTAATGTGCACAAAAATCATCTAGGGAACATGATTACAAGGCAGATAGAGGGTCCCACCAAAAAGGTCAGAGTCATTAGATCTGGTATGGAGTCTAGAATCCGTATTTTTATATAGGTTCTCTAGGTGATCATGAAGCAAATGACCTGAGCTGTTTTAAGAAAAGCTGCATTACTTGATTTAATAACTTCTCATTTAATTTTAGAGAGACTTCTGGAACCGGAACTGAGAAATTATTCAAATGTCTAACCAAGGAGTCACAAAGATTGAAATTGACTTATAATTGCTTCTTCATACTTTTTCAGGCTAATTTCTGGGCGAGAGAGAATTGTAACAACAACAAAAATGTCTAAGTGTCAACTATGCTTGATTCTAACATCCATTTTCTCACACAGCCTCTTCTCAGTAAGAAGAAATATGGCCAAAGGTCTCCCTTTTCTCACTGGTCTCTCAAACCTTAAAAGTGTCAAGAAAAGAAGCAAGTATTCCTTTTCTACAAAGGGTTCTTATTTCTAAATTAGTAGTTTTGCTGATATTCTTTTTTTTTATGTTAAAAATTTAGCTTAATTTTATTATTGATGGCATATCATATATATTTTATATCTAGATAGATCGATAGATAGATAGATAGATAGATAGATAGATAGATAGATAGATAGATAGATAGATACTTTTGTTTCAGGATGATATTCTTAATAGAAATAAATCTGGGCTTCCTCTTATCAAAGTCATAATAGTGTTCAATTGTAGAAACTTAAATTTTAGTAAGTTAGTAAGTCACAGGAATGGACTTGATAGAGTTAAGATTTAAGATTTTGCTGATTCCAGAGGCCCCATGACTTTTCTGTTGCATTATTGCCTCTCACATAAAGTCCCACAAAGAAATACGAACTAATTTGTGAAAACCATTATCTTCAGCCATCAATGAACCTTCTCCCACTAGAATTGATCTCCCAAATATTAGGCATTAAGCAGCAGAATAGCAGCTACCTGACCTGCTCCTCTGTCCCCTTCTCCTACCCTCAACGAGCTGCAGGCACTAGACAAAAAGAAGAAAAGTAAAATTGATGCATTTCTTTTTTCTTCTGCTGCAGACACAGAGTTATGGCCAGGCTCTCCATTAAAAGTGGGAGAAAAGGTGGACTCGTCCTATTTGATTAGGACTGTCACCATCACACAGTAGTTGCAATTAGTCCATGCCAGGCTTATTCAGGCCTTGGATTCTTTTCAGAAGTGAAAAAGGGAACACTCGAGGTCTATTGAATTGGAGCGTGGCATCTGCCGCACACCGAGGGGAGAGGTCGGGGGTCAGTGCTTGATTTTGATAAAGCGTGCCAGATTAATTGTCTTTGGTAATCCTGTTTGTCATGGTAGATATGCAGAGGGGTCTTTGTGGCACAGGCTGACATATGGGCCAGCCTGCTGCTTGCCTATTCAGCCTCCCCAGCACATGCTCTCCACAGTTGGACTGGTTCCCAGGGCCTTGTTTGCCAGGGGAGTGGGGCCTCCTGCTCCTATTCAGCCAGCCCCCATCTCCACAAACAGGCTTCCTAATCTTTAAGCCTGCCTAGGCTATTGAAAGAGGCTGCATTATTCAAAGAGGCCTAAAGAGAGAAAGGGAGAGAAGGGGGGCTGGTGAGAAGAGAAAGAAGGGGATATAGGGGGAGGGAGAAATTCAAGCACCAGAGATCCCAGTGAAAGACTCTACAGACTGAGGAGGGGACTGGGGGCAGAGAAATATAATTACAAAAAATAGCAGCCATGTACTTCAGGCAGAACACTTCAGGAGGCTGATTATAGCTCCTCTCCAAATCTGAATCTATCACCAAATTATACCCTGCCTCTTTTGTAAAATAAATGTTAATAAGAGGTAATTTGGGCCCTGCTGATTGTTAAGCTCAAAGGAGATAGAGAATTTTTTCTGCCTTTGTGTGTGTGTGTGTGTTTATTGTAATATCTGGAGGGCTTTTTCTTTTTCTTCCAACTAGAATTTATATTCAACCACAAAAGATGAAACAAACATTCAATGGCCTGACATAAGTGCCAGAAAATCGAGAACAGTTTGAAATTTATGATAAAGGGTGAATGTACAGATTGGCAATTGGCCCTTAATCCACTAAACGGTACAGTTGGTGTACTCCGGAGAGAATGTCCCCTAGAATTTAGGAGAGAGTGGGGCATGAGAGAGGAGGAGGAGGTTGCAATGCCTGCCTGGTGGGGAGAGGAGGGTCCTTGCTGTAAATAGCTTTGCCTTTCTCTGGTTTAAAAGCAGGACTTTTTTTTTTTTTTTTTCATTTACATAATCATTATTTTAAGTTGCTGACAGTTCTTTTAGGGGCTTTTACATTTAAGAGCATAGAAAATAAAGACAATCCTGTGGCAGATCTTTTGAAAATGCTCTTATGATGTGTATTTACGAACAGATCCAGAAATGGAGCAATTAGAAACAATGAATAATAATCATCTGATCAGACAAAAGCATGGAGATATTAAAATATGAATCCTTGATCATTAAAGCCCTGAAGCAGTCCTTCATGTGTCCTTACTGTCCCGTACCTCACATCCACAAGGCAGAGGTAGGTCAATCAATAGTATCTCTGACTAAAACTGCTGGGTTTCCAGTTGTTGTAATTTCTTACTTAAATGCTTGTAATACTATTTTTTTGCATGTGACAATTTGACAGCGTTATTATCTATCATTGATTTCAAGGGGGAAATAAGAGATTTTCAAAATTAAAAAAGAAATTGAACTAAAATCGTTAAGCTGTTCCTTTATTCTAGATATTCCAAAGAAAAATATTTTATGTGAGTTTTGTTTTTTCCTCCCTCCTCAAATAGTTGACTGCTTATATACTTATTGCTTTTTTTTAGATATTTATCTCAACATTTGCTTTACTTCCTATAATTAAGCAGGGTAGGACCCAGGGTTTCAGGACTGGATTTGTAGTGGGAACAGAAACAAAGTCTGTCTTCATAGAACTTATTATATATGGGGGTTTACTGTTATTTCACCAGTGTAGAGAACAGTGCCAGGCGAATCCTATGAATGCATTAAATTTTATTTATTCAAAAAATTAAATATATTGAATAAATAAATGGCAAAACTTTTTGACATTCCTAACAGGGAAAACTTGCTTTAACTTGTGCATTATCTCATAAATAAGAAGGAGAAGAGAAGAATAGAAAGAGGAGGGGAAAAAAAGAAATAACATTTTTAGCACATGGCCTCTGTGGGTATGAACATTGCCCCATGTAATCCCTTAACAGAACCTATGGGAAGGAAGGGCTCATATTCACTCAGGGCAATGGTGCCTCCATACTAGTTTTATATGATTAAAATCACCTGCTAACTTCAACAGACAGGTGTAGCTGATGCTCAAGCAGCATTAATGAGAACCTCTGGTGGTGAGGCCCAGGCATCAGAATTTTTTAATGTTCTCAGGTATTTCAGATGAAAACCTAAGTCTGAGGATCACTAATTTTAAGTTGTGTTTTTCAAACTTTGAGATCCATGCCAAACACTTGGGGGTCTTCCTAAAATGAGGTTACCCAGCAGGTTGGTTTGTGGTGGGGCCTAGAATCCTATAGCTTTAACAAATTGCAAGGTGATGTTGCAGTTACTTGCCTCTGAACCTTCTTTTGAGAAGCAAAGCCTCAAAGGTTAAATAATTTATACATGACTGACCTGCATTTCAAACCTTGGTTTTTCCAACTGAAGAACCTGAGTTCTTGAGCCCTGTGATATTCTGCCTCCTATCAAATGAAATCTAGCATTTATGGATGTGTTGGTATTTGTAGATGAGAAGAATACTCATCTATAAATATGGAGATTCAGGCCTTAGTTTTTAGTTCTTACATTGCCCTTGACTTTGGGTTTTGCCTCCCTGGGTCTCAGTTTCCTTCTCTGTGATTTGTAGAGTTTCATAATGATTATTGTTGCTGTCTTTGGATTCTTGATGTGTCACTTTTTTAAAGGCCACCCATTAGATCAGACCTTCCTTATAGTAAAAATATCACTTTAGGAAGAGCCAAAATCTTTTTCTTTCTTTCTTTCTTTCTTCTTTCTTTCTTTCTCTCTCTCTCTCTCTCTCTCTCTCTCTCTCTCTCTCTCTCTCTCTCTCTCTCTCTCTCTCTCTCTCTCTCTCTCTCTCTCTCTCTCTCTCTCTCTCTCTCTCTCTCTCTCTCTCTCTCTCTCTCTCTCTCTCTCTCTCTCTCTCTCTCTCTCTCTCTCTCTCTCTCTCTCTCTCTCTCTCTCTCTCTCTCTCTCTCTCTCTCTCTCTCTCTCTCTCTCTCTCTCTCTCTCTCTCTCTCTCTCTCTCTCTCTCTCTCTCTCTCTCTCTCTCTCTCTCTCTCTCTCTCTCTCTCTCTCTCTCTCTCTCTCTCTCTCTCTCTCTCTCTCTCTCTCTCTCTCTCTCTCTCTCTCTCTCTCTCTCTCTCTCTCTCTCTCTCTCTCTCTCTCTCTCTCTCTCTCTCTCTCTCTCTCTCTCTCTCTCTCTCTCTCTCTCTCTCTCTCTCTCTCTCTCTTTCTTTCTTTCTTTCCTTCAAAGATAGTGTTTTATTATCTGCTTGCTAGAATGAAGCAAGAGGTAAAGAAGTATTGGTGTTATTAAGAAGAGTCCTTGGTTTAACAACATCCCTAGACCAACCCCATATAATGTCCTTTACTTTGATTCTCCCCATTTTGTATACCACTCCTGGGGCATTTATTCAGTAAAGAAAACTAATTAAAATGGAAATCTGTGAGAAGATATTAATTATTTACCTCTTAGCATGACATGGTCCTTTCAGAATGCCCTGAGACAATTTGGATGAGTGTTGGGGAAAAAAGGGCACACATAGGCAATATATTAATTTGGGCATTATGAGCCAGAGGTGCAATTCCTGTGCCTTGATGGCTGAAACGTAGATAGAAGACAGATTTAGAAAAAGATAACCAGACCTTTCTTTCTCGGCTAGATTTCTGGGGAGATCTGTTTTAGAATCCTACAGCCTTTTCAGAGATTGGCACTGGGAAAATCTCCCTAAAGAAATGGAAAATGACCAATACTCAAGTGGCATCTCCCTCCCTCACTGTATAACAGGCCTGATCCAAACTCTTTTAAATCTGTGTGATTAAGCTCAGCAGGAGCCAGGTGCCTCCTCTGCCCACGAGGAAAATGGAGGCAAATACTGATCACCTTCCTCGCATGCTCTCTGTGCCATTATAACACAAAAGTGTGCTTCTGAATTTCTTAAATACACTTACATAGCACCTACGTTTCTTCCCCCTGGGCCGTAAGAATGAAGTAGAAACTAAGCTTTGTGTATTTCAAGAGAACCATTGACATTAAGGAAGGTCCAAATTATATAAGCAACGCTGTCCTCTTTTCATTTCTTCTCAATTTACTTTTATTCAACTTATTTATGCCTTCATTTCTTTACCTAATTTAGCCAAAAGGCTTCTTTGTGGATTTTCAAGTCAGTTTGACAAGTGAGCCTCAGAAAATACCTGAGAAACAAGTTGTGTGAAAGCAGCCTTCTATCCTAAACATGCCCTGTCAAACAGACCGTTACTTAGAACCAGCTTTCACATATTGCTTTATTTCTACCACAGAACAGGCTATAGCCTTGTTCACAATGCTTTTGCCAAATTTTACAAGGTCAAAAATTATGTGATGGGGAAAATAGCTTGAGGGAAACGGGAGAAGTAAACATGTTTTATTCAAAAAGTGGCTTCCTTTGAGTAAAGCATTATTCCTTTCAGGGTTGTCTCTAATGTTGAAGTTTAAGGATTCTTGAAGCTTAGAGTGAAAAGTTTGCTCATCTTTTGAGCTCTCCCTAGCGGGCTAAGGACCTCCTTTATACTGGTTTTTAATGCATTTTACCAATTCAATAATACTCAGACTACTAAATGGCCACTCCTGCTGCAGGTTATCAACAGGAACCGGTCAGAATGACAGAGAACTGTGTGATTCAGTCAGGTTACTTATATAAGATCCATTTCACCAGATTTTATTTCCCGAGATAATAGTGATGAAGAATTATTGCCACTACCAAACAATAGCACGCATAGAGACATTGCCTGTTTTTTTTATGGGATTATTTAAAACCAGGTTAAGAAAATAAGCGTTTCTTCTGTCTGTGCTCTGTATCTTTCTCTCTAGGGGAAGGAAAATGAATCATCTTTAACTCTTTTAAAGTATCTTATTTGTTCACCTGCCCACTAGCACTTTCCCAATGTGCTTTAACAGTGATCTAGCAACTTTGAAATAAAAGAACTTTGGGAAGATAAAAAGTGATGGTTGGCCTTAGTTGGCTACTAGACTGACTTTGTCAGGTATGGAGATTCAAATGTTCTTGAGTTATTTAATCCTAGTATTGACTCTTTTCCTCCTATTTTCATTCATCGTCCTACTTATTTCAAGAACCCTCAGCCATTTACCATTAATAATAATAAGGTAATATTATGAGTAATTAGTACCTGCTCAGTGTGTTATTTCACTTTATACTAACCCCAAACTTCACAGGTAGGTAGTACTATTTTCTCCACTTATAGAGGAAGAAATTATGGTTTAGAAAGTGTAGGTAACTTTGCCCAAGGTCTCACAAGCTACCATCTTGTAGTCAGATTCCACATCTGTCCTTGACCATGGTGTAGCAGAGATACAAAGAATTAAATAAGCAAGCACTTAGAGAACACTTACAACTTATAGTGTGATGTTAGATGTAAAAAAGCAAACTAAACAACAAAAACAACAAAAAAAACCCACACAAAAACCATTTAGGCTCTGCTTTCTAAATTCTGGCAGAGTGACTACACATTTGCCAAAACCTGGTTTCTTTTCTTATATATGTAAAAAAATATATATAGTTCTTGACCTCAAAATGGTAGACTCGAGATAGATGTCAGAAAAATTAAAACACTACAGGAATTAATAAAATATTGGAGGGGAAAATAGATATCCCCTAAATCATAAGACGATTCTGATGGAGTGCCAATGAATGACACGTCTAATTTAAGTCCTGTCTAATAAGAGAAATAATTTATGATCTAAGAACAGAGGCAACAGGAGTAATGGAGTTTCCATTTTGTTGCATTGAAAGGTTGGCATTACTCTGGCTATTTTTTTCATATAAATATTTAAATATATTGTATTTTCTTTGAATTGATTGAGATATATAGGTTTCCCTAAAACACTAAGAGCTAAGCTGTCGAATGAATGCCTTACTAATTGAATTTCCAGTGATGTTGCTTCTTGTTCTCCTGGATAGATAGTAACTGAGTAAAGATCTGCCAACTTGTTTGTAGAAGGCTGAAATTTTAGAATTGATTATGAGAGATAGCTAATATTAAGATTATGAAAAAGTAGTAAAAAACAATGTAAAAAATGGTTCATATTTATTGTATTACAAGGCATAATTCTAAGAGTTTCACATGTTTCGATCCATTTTAAATCTCACTAGAACCCATGAGATATAGTATTCTGGCAGAACTACTAGATAGACATTCACCAAAACTTGTTTTTTTTTATTTCTGACTACATTTAATTGTCTACTTTGTAGCTATCTGTGGCTTTGTGACTGACCGAACCAGTGTAGTGTGGACAGCTATGATCTTTTCTATTTCCAGTACAGGACTGTATACACCTTTCATTCATAGTCCTTTATTCCATTTCCAGCTGGCTGCAATGGAGGTGGCCCCATCTCTCTCTCTGTCTCTGTCTCTCTGTCTCTGTCTCTGTCTCTCTCTGTCTCTCTCTGTCTCTCTCTGTCTCTCTCTCTCTCTCTCTCACACACACACACACACGATAAAATCTCTGGAATCTACATACTAAAGATGGAACCACAAGATAAAAGGAAAACTGGGACATACATTAGATGGTACTAGGAACAAGAGGTATTGTTTTAATTGGTTAAGCCACCAACATTTTGAGATTTACCCATTATGGCACCGAGCCTACCATAAGGTATACATTACAATTATTATTTCTGCCAGTTTACGGATGCAAAACTGCAACTCAGAGAGGTTAAGTAAATTGCGTAGTATCTCTCGAGGAACCAAGATTGCAACACAGGATGTCTGATTCCAGAGCCCAAACAATTATCCACTATGCTAAGCTGCAACTTAACTCATTACTTTTCTCTCGATGTGACATTACTTACACCTCTGGCTAAAAGTAAGTTAGGAATGAAACTGCAAAATCTTTACTACCATACATGAGTGTAAACAAGCCCCTCAAGCCAAGTACAATTTTAAGCAGCAATAAGTAATTTTTAAAATATGTTAATTTTCATTGGTCTCCTTTCTTTTCTGTAGAACATTGTGATTATTGTTTTCTGATAGTTTTAAGTTTGCGAGCATTTCCTAATATCAGTCTTACCAACTAAAGGTTAGATCTTGGGGTAAGGAAAGGTAAATGCATGTTAAGTTACCCATGAAGAATCAACTCTGTTCTGGCAAGATTGTTTGCCTTTTGTGAATTAGAACACTTAACAGAAATGAATCAACCAACTTACCAACGAATGAAAGAATAAAACAACAAAAATTTTTCAGTGCAACATTTATCCTTGTTCTGATGTTTAGTATTCTTGAAGGAGAAACTAACCTATAAAAATAAATGTGTTAGAGTAGGTTTCCAAATTGCTGTAATGAAATTAATGTAGGTGGGATTGCAAGTCAAGAGTGGAGGGCCAGAGGGTAGTTGAGTTGAGATATTAAACTAGACTTATAATTTCAAACTCCTTAGTTTTTGTTGAAGAAGATAATTACATGTCAAACTCTCCGCAAACGTAAGGACATTCCTTCATACCCTTCCCTCATCCAGACTACTTCGCAGTCTCTGCTATTTATTTAATTTTTTTTCCCCACAATCATAGTTCCCTGTCATATTATACAAATCCCTTGTTGACTGGGCAACTACTTCTATGCATATTTTTCTTTCTCTCATTGTCCAGTGCAGTGTTTGCTCAGAATAAGATGTTCGATAATCATCTCCTAAATCAATGACTACCTTAATGGTCTCTAACATGAAACGGGATTTAATTTAGTGCTTGAGTCTCTTGCCAAATATAGCACAGATAGTTATAACATCTTAGGAATCTACTTTGGTAAGCTAACTATTAGTCATTGCTTCTCAAATAGCTGATTCTATGCCTAGATGTTTATTTTAAATCCACAATGTATAAGGATTATTCATGATATGGAAATGAAAATATAATTTTAACCATTAGGTTTTCAAATTAGTACAGAATAAGAGGGAAGGTTTGTGTACCATCTCTGAAAAAAAATTAATGCAAAAAAGATATACAAAATTTGAGTGCATGCAAAAATTGGTGAAATCTGAAAACAGCTGGAGACTAGTTAATTGTGCTGTGCTAATCAATTTTCTGAGTTGATAATGCACTTTAGTTATGCATGTCACCATTGGGGGAAGCTGGGTGATGAGCACAAGGGAATGTTCTGTAAAATTTTTGCAACTTCTTATGAGTCTATAAAGAATTCAAAATAAAAATGTTTAAAATACTAGTGCAAAAGTATTTTAGTGATAGCAGAGGATACCAGAAAATATGTGTACCCTTTTAATTTGAAATACTCATTTTGTGGTTAACAAAGGACATCTGGAAAGTGTTTGCTTTCAGAACAAATATTAAAGGCCCATATATTTCTGGCTAATTTGGTCAAATCTAGTCCTTCTGTTAAGTAATACAAACTGGTGGAAATTATAGAAAATATATTTTTATAATAGTGTCTATTTACTACTGAGTATAGTATCTATGTACGAATAATTCATATGTTCAGACTTTATGCAAACTATGTTAATTTTATAGGCTTCAAATATTCGATATTGAGTCATTTGATATTGCTTTTATTGTACTGATGGCAGA
This sequence comes from Pteropus alecto, assembly GCF_000325575.1. Classification (NCBI taxonomy): domain Eukaryota; kingdom Metazoa; phylum Chordata; class Mammalia; order Chiroptera; family Pteropodidae; genus Pteropus; species Pteropus alecto. Next base: position 563,964 of record NW_006434369.1, read on the forward strand.
GTTTAGAGCTTTATGTTTTAAATATGCCCTAACTAATTAAGGCACTGGAGACTTCTGCCATCTCAATGCTAATGACATAATTTTATGTTTGTTATACAAATGATTAAAATTACATTATACAAAGAGGCTAAATTGATCAAGTAAAATCCAACACACACACACACACACACACACACACACACACACACACTCACACACACACAAATACAATTTTTCATGAATTTAGATGCATCTATTTAGGAAAAGCAACTTCTTTTTAGTTCTAGAATTCTCAGATAAGCTATTTCTTTATATTGTTTTATATTTCTTTTCCTTAAACTTATCCTTGCCATATTCTCTTAAAAACTTTAATGACATTCTCAGGACTATATTAAATAGGATTTACTTCTATAACTAGATTTTGAAGATGAAAGAGGCAAATATGATAGGCTCATTTTATAGAATAAGAAACTAAGGGTCAGCTACACCACGTGGTTAGTGGCATAGCCTGAATTAAGAAACAGTATTCTGATTTTTAGAATAGTGTACATTTCACTGTCTGACCTCACCTACCTAATGAGATAGAATGTGAAAAATCCAAAATATTAGAGATTAAAAGCTTCATTTTAGGTAATTTCTTCACTTTACTTCCAGGTATATGTGGTCTGATGCTGACACCTAAAATATTTATTAAAACTCGTATACACTCTGTCTTCTATTTTTCTTACAATGATTAATTAGAGACTACAAAAAAAAAGAAAGGAAAGAAGGAAAGAAGGAAGGAAGGAAGGAAGAAAAATACCTAGGAACTGCTTAGTCTGGGAATATAGTGAGAAGAAGAAAGAGGATTGAGAATTATATCAAGCTTCCTTTTTTCCCCCAGTGTCATTGTTTTGTCTTGATATAAAAAATTATTCTGCCTAAAAGAATCTCTATTTTCTTGGCAGGCTAGAAAACTCCAACAGTCGCGTGTTGGCAGTTCTGTGGTTGGTGAGATGTCCTACTATTTTTATGCTTCAAAACTATTTGCTATATTTTTTAATTACCTAATTAGTTTTTTTCTTTTTTTTCTTTTTTTCCTGGATGCTGTTTTATGAGCTGCAGTCACTTTTGGAAAAGCAGCTGTAGCCTTTTCAGTCTATAAGAATTTTCTCTATTACATTAATCTTTGTTTTTTTTTGAGAGTTATACTGAGCTTCTGGTATGGAGAGAAAGATAAATAGATACATGGATTTGAAAGATAGATGTATTGATTGGAACTTAAAAAGGCTTCCCTTATCCACTCCCTTCAATCTTTCCACCAATATCAATGGTGTCATGCGAATACACCTTCCCTCTTTTCATGTTTTCCCAGTGCCTGCCTCCAGTGATGTCAATTGGTATCACATATAATCAAGATGGAGAAGTTAAGAAAATGAGTGTTCATTGAAGGTATCAGGAAAAATTATGAAAGACTCTGAAATGGATCAAAATAATTACTGGGTTTCTTCAACAGAAAACTATGTGTTGTGGGGTTTGTATCTTTCATTGTTTTATAGCTGTTTTTAAACTAAATTACAGATAACCAATTACAATGCAAATAATTATTTTCTATTTGTAAATGAATTCTGTCCAGTGAAGGGACAATTGATTTCCCTCCTCATATGAAAAAAAAAAATTATTTCTATTTGTAAATTCATTTCAGCATTCTTGATTCATCTGTGTAAGTATGGTCTACTGAATTCTCTTTCAAACTCACTGTAACATTTGACAGGTTTGCTCATTAATTAAATAATTAAATCCCAAGCAAAATATTAGATATACTATACCCTTATAAGTACATTGTTCTAAAAGTAGAGATTGTTGTTATACAAAATGAGACAGTCTGCCTATTCAAGGTCATATGCTCAGTTGTGATTCATTATAACTTGATAATTACTACTGTAATCACCAGTCGGGTATTTGGCAGAGTTGAGAGTAAAAGAGAGAGAGAACGGTAGACACACACACATACACACATGAGTTTGTTTAAAGTTCACCTTACAGGCTACTTGGCAGGGTCAGTGCAACTATAGGCCTTGGTCTTTAATTTTATAGATTTAGGAACTCTATTTTACCAATTTATCATAAGAATTTTGAAAATGAATTATGTCAGTCAATCAGATTTCATTCCAGACTGGATTGCATAAACCAGATTTTTAAAATAATATTTTATCTTGGGAGCTAAATTTGACAGAATAATCAATTCTGGTTATTTGAAGAGCCTAAAGTATGCCATATAATGAGCATAAAATTTGAGTGTTTTTAAGTAACTATCTAGATGAAGCTAGCATTATTTTGACAAATTGTTGTCTTTATATTTTAATCTAAATAAGCAATATTCATTATTGGGGTCAAAATCTTTGAGCAGCATCTGTGAACAGTTTTGAAAAGATACTAAAAATTCTGTGTACACAATCCTCTCTTTCTATTCTACATATCAGACACTATTATTCTCTATCATAAAAAGTCTTTATTATGTATAATTTCCTTTATATTAGCTACATTTTATACTGACCTGAACCATTCATAGAGGCACCCATGGCCCTTTCCGAGATTTAGGAAGCATTTTAGTCTTATCTACAACATATTTTCAAAACATCTATTACTTAATTTTTGTTTGTTTGATAGCATTTACATCGATAGTTAATCTGATATTATATGATAATTTGGGAGACTGACTTTTGTTTTAGGGTAATATCTATTTTTTTTTTCTTAAGTAGAGTAATTACATTTAACTTGAGGGCTTTGTACTTGCTAGCATTAGCCAGAAAGAAGAATATTATTTTTAATGAACTAAAGAAAAAAAAATGTCCCTCAATGGCTACTTTCTCTTCTAGACATAAAATCCCAGACCAGGATTTCACAGTGATTTTCAAATGAAAACCAAAGAACCTATCTATGGATTATATAATAAAGAGGAGCATATGGCATCAGCCTTTTTGAAGATTAATTGTCACAACCTCCCAAGTAATAAAAGAGGTCATTGGATGAACTTTTATTTGCTCTCGGATCTACAAAAAGTTCTAGAATATGTCAAATAATTGAAACTTCAAGCAGGGATAAAGAGATAGAAACAAAAATGTAACAGAGAAAGGCTATGTTCATTGTTGTTGGGAAGCATCTAATTTAATGCAAATGGAATTTTTGAGTGGTTTTCTGGTGGAGGATCACTTTACTGAAGGAAACTGGGTGTCATATAGGGGAAATATGTCCATTTCTGATACGAACATTTCTAGAAGTTGCACATTGCTCACTGCCTAGCTGAAACAAGCATAAAATGTTTGTTGAATGAATGTAAAAATTTGCTAGATGAGTACAAACATAAGGTCTTAAATCATTAGGGAACGTCAAAAACATGTGAAAAATACATGTGCATATGCTGCAAATCACATACAGTATGTAATTCTGATTTTTGCCTTAAATAGTCAATTGGCCTTTTAAAAAATTATATGTCTACTCATACATACACAGTTGCATTGAACATATGTAGTAAAATCAAATTGTTTCTATTTTCTCATATATTTATCTTTTCTGGTGCTCTCCATTTATTCCTGAAGATCTAGGATCCCATCGGTGTTTATTTACCTTCGACCCAAAAAACTTCTTTTGGCATAAATTGACATGTGGGTCTGCTGACACCATTCTGTCAGCTTTTGTCTGCCTAAGAAAATATTTGTTCCACTGTCATTTATGAAGAATATTTTTGATGTATATACATCTCTGTGTTTTTGTTTGTTTGTTTGTTTACTTTCGGTACTTTAAAGATGTTAATTGATTGTCTTTCCAAGTTTTTTTTTTTCTGAAGACTTATCAGCATTTCATATTGTTCCTCTGTGTATAATATGACTTTTTCCTCTGGCTACTTTTAATATTTGTTCTTTATATTTGGTTTTTAGCAACTTGATCTGATTCCATTATCTCGTATGATGCTTATTGAACTTGTCATATGGGTTAATATTTCGGATAGTTCTCAGCCATTATCTCCTGAAATAGTTCCATCCCAATCTTTTTTTACCATTTCCTTTTGGTACACCAATTATGCATATGGTAGATTATTTGATATTTTTCACAGAAATTCGACACTTCATTCTTCTTTTTTTAAAATCTTTTCTCTTTTTGTTTCAAGTTGGTATTTCCTTTTGACCTTTTTTTCAAATATCCCTATCCTTTAACTGGTACAATCTGTTCTTAAGTTCATGGACTAAATTTTTTATTTCTTATACTGTATTTTTTTATTTCTTTTGATACTTTTTCATGGTTTCATTGTCTCTGTTAAAATTATATTTTTATACATGTTCGTTTTTTCACTTCAACATTTTATTATAATTAATTTAAAGTTTTGATCATTCTAAAATCTGTGCCATCTCTTATTCTTTTTCCATTGACTATTTCCTTTCTTATCTGTTGGTCACCTTTTTATGCTTTCTTGTATGCCACTTGATTTTTAATTGTTTGCTGAAAATTTTTATAAAACTACAGTAGGGCCCAAAGTAAGTAATATCTGTCTTCAGAAAGAACACACCCCACCACCATCAATTTGTTAAAGTAGGGGCTGTCGATACACTTGATTGTTAAAATGCCAGTCTAATTTAGTTCAACATAGGATTCAAGTGTTGTGAGGGTAGGGTTTAAGCCTCATTGAAGTTATAGAGATATGTCTGGATTCCACGGAAGAGCTACTATCATTCCAAACTGTAAGGGATTCCTTCTGGCTTTGCAACCTGCTGCCACCATTTTGGATAACCGAGGAGTTTTCTTTGCTCTCTATTTACACCTACTGTGTTGAGCATAATCTCTTTTGGACCTGCTGAGACATCCTCAGCCTTTGAGGTCAGCCATGGCTGCCTTATAATCTGTGAGGCTAATATTGCCAGGGAGGAAGTATTTCTCAGCACCCTCCTTAACTGAAGGCTCAAAGTATCTCAGAGTCTTTATCTCAGCTCTCTTTACCTGCTCTTGTTTATGGTGTACTGATCTTAGCCCTGGAAGTGTCTGGGACTCATCTGGTTATGAATCTACCATGTCAGCCCACATATATGCTACTGAAAGATTGATAAGTGTTACCCTTTTAAACCTATCAATGGCATTTTTTTTTTTTATCTCTGCAGTGTTTCAGTTTGTAATAAGAGAGGCCAAACTTTTTTTTCTATAATTTCTTCTAAAAGTTTTATGATTTTAGGTGTTACACTTAACTCTTTAATCCATTTTGAGTTAATTTTTCTGAGTGGTGTAAGAAAGGGCTCAAATTTTACTTTTCTGCATATGGTTTTCTTGTTTCTTCAGCAACAATTATTGAAGAGGCTGTCCTTTCCCCCACTGAATATTCTTGGTTCTTTTGTCAAATACTAGTTGACCACATACATGGGAGTTTATTTTGGGGCTCTCAGTTCTGTTCCATTGGTCTATGTGTCTATTTTTTATGCTAGTACCATACTGTTTTGATTAATATAGTCTTGTAGTATAGTTTGAAATTAGAATGTATGATGTCTCTAGCTTCATTCTTCTTTCTCAGGATTGTTTTTGCTATTCGTGGTTTTTATATAGTTCTATATAAATTTTAAGATTATGTTTTCTATTTATTTGAAAAAATGTCATTGGAATTTGATAACAATGGCATTGATCTATAGATAGCTCAGGATAGTATGGACAATTTAACAATATTTATTCTTTTGATCTATGAACATGAGATATGTTTTCATTTGTGTCTTCAATTTCTTTCATCAAAGTCTTGCAGTTTTTAGTGTACAGATTTTTCACTTACTTGGTGATTGTTTTTGATGCTAATGTGAATGGGCCTTTTTATTTTCTTTTTAGATGTTTTGTTGTTAATGTATGGAAACACTTGTGATTTCTATAATGTTGTCTTTCATACCCTGCAATTTTACTGAATTAGTTGATTAGTTGTAACAGTTTTTGGGTTGAATCTTTAGGATTTTCTAAATATAAGATCATAACATCTGCATATAAAGATTATTGTGCTTCTTCCTTTCCAATTTGGATGCCTTTTATTTCTTTATGTTACCTGTTTGCTTTATTACTATGAATTCCAGTAATACATTGAATAAGAGTGGTAAGAGTAGGCACCCTCGTTTTGTTCTTGATCTTAGAGAAAAGTGTTCCAGCTTTTACCATTGAGTATGATTTAGCTGTGGGGTTGTTATATATGATCTTTATTGTATTGTTATGTTCCTTCAATACCAAATTTGTTTAGAGATTTTATCATAAAAAGATGTTGTATTTTGTCTAACATTTTCCATATTTATTGGGATTGACCATATGATTTTCATCTTTAATTCTGTTAAAGTGGTGTATTATGTTTATCGATTTAACACATGTTGAATCATCCTTGCATCTCAGGGATAAATTCCACTTGATCATCATATAAGATCTTTTAATAGGCTATTAAATTGAGTTTGCTAATATTTTGTTGAGAAATTTTGTACCTATATTCATCATGAATATCAGTGTAGGTCTTGGCAACAATTTTTCAGATATGACACCAGAAGCACAAGCATCAAAAATGCAAACAAATACACGGAACTACACTAAACTAAAAAGACCTTGAACAGTAAAAGAAATAACAAATGAAAAGACAAAGAACTGAATAAAATATCTAATACAGGAATGATATTCAAAATATATAAAGGATTTATACATTTCAACAACAAAAAGACAAAAATATGATTGAAAAATGGGTAGAGGAACTGAATAAACATTCTACCAAAGAAGACATACACATGGTCAACAGATACATGAAAAGGTGCTCAACATCACTCATCATTAGGGATATTACCTAATACCGTTAGAATGGCTATTATCAAAAAGATAAGTACTGACAAGGATGTAGAGAAAAGGGCATCTTGTGTACATTGGTGGGAATGTACATTGGTATAGCTGCTATAGAAAACAGTATGGAGGTTCCTCAAAAAATTAAAAATAGAACTATCATATGATCCAACAATCCTACTTCTGGAAATATATCTAAAGGGAATGAAAACAGGATATTAGAGCGATATCTGCACCACCATGTTTATTGTAGCATTATTCATAATAGCCAAGATGTGAAAATAACTTAACTATCCACCAATGAATAAATGGATAAAGAGGATGTCACACATACACACGCACACACACACGCACACTAAAATATTATTCAGCCATGAGAAGGAAGTACATTTTGCCATTTGTGACAGCATGGATGGATCTCGAGGACATTATGCTGAGTGAAATAAACTGGACAGAGAAAAACAAATATTGTGTGATATCACTAATATGTGGACTCTAAAAAAGCCAAATTCTTAGAGGCAGAGAGTAGAATGGTTACTGGGGACTAGGGACAGAGAAAATAAGATGTTGGTCAAAGAGTACAAACTTCTAGTGAGAAGACAAATAAGTTCTTAGGATCTATTGCGCAATGTTGTAATTATAGAAAACAACGCTGTACTATGCACTTGAAAGTTGCTGAGAGAATAAATCTCAAATGTTCTCACCAAAAAAAAAAAAAATGTAATTATGTGATGTGATAGAAGTGTTAGCTTACTCTATGATAGTAATCATAATGCCATATATAAGTGTATCAAATCATCATGCTGTACACCTTAAAGTTACACAATATTATATGGCAATTGTATTTTAGTAAAGCTAAAAAAAACATTTTTCTAATAAATTTTAAAAAAGAGCAGCCAAGAATTTTTTTTCTCTCTTATAAAGGCTGTATCATTTTCTAGAGTTTAGTTCTCTTAGGTTTGAGTAGGTCTTATTCTCTTGGATGGGTTTAATTATTTTTTTTCTTGAATAGGTTTTAAAGCTACATTATGTAACCTATCTGGCTTGTTTTCATTATAAGAATGAGAACAATGGTCTTTTGCAATATCAACATGTGAATCAGAAATACCTATGATGATTTTTAAGTCTTTTTAGCAACCTTTTGCACCTAATATGCAATGCTATAAAATAGATGCTCAATAAATGTTTGCTGAATAAATATGGATGAGAAAACAAAAATAAATTTATTCTACTTTGTACCAGAGTGCAACATAACTAAGAGTAAGGAATGAAGTTATAGAGATATAAATTTTGAGTCTATATAAAAATGTACTGTTTAGGAAATATAGCTAACCAAAGTCAAACAGGTTTACTTGCGAAGTAGTAAATTGTAAGCTATTTCAAGTGTTTAAGTAAAGATTTTAGGATATAAATAGAGGTATATGTATTGCTTTAGTGCTTATCTTTAAATGAATAGCTAGAACTTTATAACAATAATTCTATATTATTGCAGGAAGAGTAAGTTTTATATTTGTAAACTATGTAAAAGGGGCTAAACATTTGCACACACTACACAGATGTACAAAGAAAACATGACTTCTAAGTATTTTCAATGTCATTTTCTTTACCAGGGGATTTTATAGACTCTTGAATGACTTTGTCTCTCTTAAGTGCTCTACCTTTCAGAGCCCCCAGCTGCCTGATCTTCTCATGAAATCTGGATAAGAGCATTCAGGTTGGTCTTTGTAATATCTCTCTCTGTTATCTTGCCCTGAGAGGTGACTGGATCTCACCTGTAGAAGTGTGACTGGTCCCATGTGGCATTTGGAGCACTTTGTGGTATAAAGTAGAGACCACTATTCTGCCATTAGCCATAGGTCGTGAAGTTCCCTAAAATGTGACCTCTTTGTCTAACCACATAGCTTTCTTCTGGTCTACCAGTCTTCTCAAACTTCCTCTAGGCTCCATGTGGCTAGACCCTGGGAAGCTATCCCACTCAACCATTAAGAAAAAAAATTTTTTGAAGTGGCTTTTGACAAGGCTTGATTTATGGACTTTGTGAGTTATATCATTACTGATCCACACCAATTTTGAGGTTTCCCCCAACAAAGAAAAAGCGAGAACTACACATCTGATACCTCAGCCCATAGACTCCGTGGATGGCTTTCTTTTATACCACCTTGATGGAAGAAATGGCCCTCTGTCATCTGGAAAATTACTTTGATGCTTGGTCTGAGTATAAGACCAAGCAAGTTATACTCAAATTATGTAACAGGAAGGTTCACAGACCAAATTGAAATGAGTGATTCACGTGGTTTATTTAATTTAGAACACAAAGTGCAACCCACAAGGGAAGAAATAGAGGAAGTTAATCTACACTACCTAAATTTTAGGTTATTCAGTGTTCACATATTCTATCTCTCTCTGTTTGCATAAGTCTACAATGATGGAAGAGGACCAGAGTTGAGATTTCACTACGGAGCCCAACAGATGGAAGGCACCAGGGACCTACACAGACATGATCTAGTCTTATCACGTATCTATAGTTTGCCAGTGAACTGCTGAGCTGCCATGGCTTTTTACTTGAGTGTCTCAAAAAGAGAACACTTAAGATCAGAATAGGTATCACTAATAATTTCTGCTTTAAGATTTCATGCATATTAACTACCTCATAAACCTCATGTATATTGAGTGCTTCATGAATATTTTACTGTTTACTTTGCATTTCTGTCTCTATCTTTGGTCACACACATACATTCCACTTATGTTATATTTGTCTGATATGAGCAAAGATATATAATTTAAGAGAATATTAAAATATCTACTTAGTATTTTAAGACATTATCCAAGTTAATTTTAACATATTAAATATCATTACCTATTGTCAGAAATAAATGAACGATTAATTTTTTTTCAATTGATATTTATTATGAGCCTGTTCTCTGTCAAACACCATATGGAAAATTCAACCATCAACTAGATTGTTTCTTAACTCTTGTTTTATGACCTTTAAATGGTACCAGTACTTACACAAATGTTCTCCAGTTACAGAGATGATTCACTGAATTGAACTGATAACCTTAAACTTTCTAAATACCACAATCTGCTCTTAAAGGGATATTGAACATGATTTTGTTCGTCAAGGGGCTACAAAATAACATATTTATTCTTTCATTTATCTATCTTGAAAATATAATCAGGCATTGCATGTATTATGCTTTAAAAAAATCTTCATTTGAATTCTAAATGGATTCTTAGGTTAGATAATGTTGAAAGGGTAGGGATCTGAGATATCAACGTAGAGGGGAAAACTCAGATTTTTTAAACATGCAGAATCTTAGTGCAGTATGTATAATACACACATAAGTGTGTATTATAGACAGTGCCTTCTACATAGAGAGTCACTCTCTTAATAACAAGTTCCCTTTATCTTTTCTATGTGTGCAAATTTGGGGAAGGAGAAGTTTGTGCCAAAGAAATCAAATTATCTGCAAATATATATATATGAAAAGAAGGAAGGAAGGAGAGAAAAAACTCATATTAGAGATATCATAGCCATCTGGGATGCATGAAATACTAGAAATGGCCATATCCCAGGATAGAAGACAACTGATTAACTTACCAAGATGTATTGCTTCTACTTCCTGCCACATGGACAAATTTGGATTAATTCTTAGTCACTATTTCCAGGCTACAATGTTGTCTCTCTTGCTTCTCATTTTACTTACTATCATTCTATTTGCACTAATATATTTCATAGAAAGCCATAATTATCCATTTATAAATTATTTTCATGATGTCCAATGATTCTAAGTCTCCTAATGATATATATTATGATACGTATTGTGGTGTCTTAATCTTTTCAAATAAGTGGTCTCAACACTGTTTTTACAGCTGTGTAGATATCCTCTATAACTTTCATCAATACACCATTTGATGTTAAAAGACCAACTGAATGCTGTTTTGTTTTGTTTTGTTATGTTTTGTTTTGTTTTGTTTTTACCACTGTCCAATCTTTAGATCTTTTGTTTTTGTCAGCTTTCAAAAGCTAATCTGTTCCTTCTTGATTCTCTGAAATGCCAGGTGCTTAAGGAAGTCTATCATATTTGAATAAAACATAATCAAGAATTTATTGGATGTTGATGTGGACTCTCTGCTGCCACATTTACAAAACCATTGCATTAGATGTTCATTCTGTATTTTACTTTTGTTTAATGACCATTAAACAATGTTGGTCCTTACGCAGATGTTCTATAGTTGCATCTATGATCCACTAAATTGAATTAATACCTTAAACTTTGCTAAATATCACAATCTGCTCTTAAAAGGGCAAAAGTGATAACTAAGTAACTAATAGCCTTTCGATTTATTTGATGGTACTTCATGTTGATGGGTAGAAAAGCGAGCTAGCCATTGAACGTTCGACACACTCAGAGCGTACCATTTTACCTCCAAAATAATAACTGTACACTTTTCCTAATAGTTTCTAGCTTACTAGGCTAGAAACTAGTTCCAATAGAATTTGGAACACAAAGTAATTTAGTGGCCACTAAAAAATTCAGTGGATGACCACTTAAACATAGCTTTGTTTTTTAGGAAGTTCTGCCTTCTTTGAGATAATATATTGAAAGAATGCAACATTCAATATTTATGCTCAATTTTGAGAATTACTGTGAAATTATATAAAGTCCTACAGTAATTCCAGAGTGAGGCTGGGAGCAATGGGACACAAGCTCTGTCCATGTAAATCCTGTTTTAAGCTGAGGGTACTGGGTTTGCTTTAAAATGCCAATAAAATCTCCACATAAGCAGAGGAAGCTCTTGCCTGTTATAAAATGTAAATGCTCTAAAAAAATAATAATAATAACTAACTTGAAGTGCTTTTGTATCTGTGGATCATGCTGTCAGGATTTTAGTGTTCTAAAAACCCAATTCTAATCAGTTCTTATGATTTATTCAATGAGGACTAACGGTGTTTTATGTAATTTGTCACCTTAATGGCTAATATAGTAGAATAGGTATCCCAGTTAGTTCTGCAGTTCTACATAGAGATATTTAGCTTTCATCTTTGAATAATCAAAAAACATTTTAATCACAATTCCTTATTAAATAAATTACCATTTTCAAAACTTTTTAATTCTTAGTCTCGAAATCTCTGTGTAAAATTTGCCAGAGAAAAAATTTGAACAGTATAATCTCTCTTCAGTTAAATAAAAGTCATTTTAGCTATGAAGACTAGTCATGTAGATGAAGTCCATTAATCTGTTCGGAGTTCTATTTTGTCCAGAGAATTGTGTTGGTGGATTAAGATGATTCGGAATTCAACAATGAATTCTTGCGTATTAGTATAACCCCTTTTAATTCTTCTTATTTTATTTTCTTATTTTATCATATTTTTATAATTTTTTGATTGTCTAAAGCAGTTTACTGACCTGCTCCTTTTTTCATACCTAGTTTTGTACATATCTACTCAAATAAATAAATATATTGACTCTTTCAGTTTATCTGTCTTAATTTATCTGACTGAATGATAATGTGATTATACACATCAATATTGTCAATTTAGGATGAACCATTGGGCCAAAGGGTAATTGAGCTTAAAATTTATATGACTTGGAGTCTTAGTACTTCATTAAAAAGTTAAAGTACTTGTGAAACTTCTGTGATTTGGATTTTTGCAGGTTTATCTTTTTTTTAAATCTTTTTCTACATTCTCCCTTTCCCAGGATCACATTCCTAACATGGTGTCTAGACAGATTTTTATGCATTTAATCAACCAACATCTATTGTACTTCACGATGTCAAGCACTGAAATTAGCATTGAAAATATAGATTGATATATTGACTGGACACATTATGGTGATCATTTCTCAGTGTATACAAATACCAAATCATTGTGCCATATACCTAAAACTAATGTAACTTTGTATGTCGATTATATCTCAATAAAAAAAGCTCCATAGAAATGTTTAGAAATTAGTACATGCTTGAAAAATAAATAACTTCAGTAGCCAATAAGATATTGAAGCATTGTTATTTGTTGGTAATCAGTGGAGGAGAAGCATTTGGAGTGCTTAAGGATTTCTGCTTCCTGTTGTTTGAAGGAAAGAATGAATCAGTTAGGTAATTTTCTCTGGCTTCTATGCTGTTTCAGGCTATCAATACCTATACTATTTTCTTAGGAGATGTTTAAAGTCGTTTTCTTTTTTGTTATATGATACATATAGAAAAATATATGTAGATTACATATGAGCTATAAAGCATAAAACATATACTTATAAAACCTTCAAACCTACTTAAAAACTTGCCATAGGATTTATAATTAAAATGTTACCTATATATAATGCTATTCCTAATAATACATTTTGTTTTATATTCCGTAGTTTATGCAACCAATCCCTTATTGACAGACAGGTAGATAATTTCTGGCCTTTGCCATTTCAAGCTGTATAACATGTTTAAGCACTTAAAAGCTCCTATTATCATTTCTTCCTTGATGAAGCAGTTGAATTTTATGGTATGTAAGTTATATTTTAATGCTAAGAAAGAAGATTGAGAAACAAACAAATAAAGTTAAATCAAAGTTATTAATAGGATTGTTGAATTTTTCATATCTTTATCAAGTTTTCAGATGCAAGACCTATGAATAACTGACAGAATATTTTTGAAACCTCCAACTGTGATGGTGGTATTTTTAACTTATCCCTGTAATTCTATGAATTTTTGCTTTATATATTTAAAAGCTATTTTTAGGTGCATATATTTTTTCTAGTGTGGGGAATATTTTATCATATGGTGACTTTCTCTACCCTAAAACCCACTCTGTCTTAAAGTCTATTTTTTTCTGATTTAAATACAGTTCTAATTTTCTTTTGGCTAACATTTTCCATATTTTTTTTTCAGACTTTTCAACTATACTGTGGCTTTATATTTTAAATGTGTTTCTTGTAACTAACATATAGGCAGACTTTTTAAAAAATACATATAACCTCTGTCATGATATATATAATTATTTTAATAATAATTTAACTTATTTTAACTGGCTTTCTTTGTGTTTTCCTTCTGTACAGCATTTTTTTTATTTTGTTTTTTTTTTCTTTCTCTCTCCTTTTGTTTAGATTTTTTAAAATTATCTTTTACCTAGTTTGATTAATTTTTCTCCTTATATTCCAATAATATCTGATAAATAATTCACTTATAGCCATTTATTATTTATTCTTGAAATTTTACTATACTTCCTTAGCCATAAATACTTATCAGAGTATATAATTAATCTAATCTTAAAACACTGAACTTCACCATTCCCACCGTGAAAAAAATATAAGAACTTTTCAACACTTAAGATCATCACCTATTAATTTATACTCCAATTTCAGCTATTTAATTTTCTCATTTCAGGAGAGTCCATTGGACATTATTATCTGAGCAGTTTTTGTTTAACATTCTACTAATTTATTTGCTCATCATTCCTTCTTGTATTTTATTCCTTCTATCTTAGGTCATTTTTTATTCCTGTTAAATACTTTCTTTGAAAGACATTTTTGTAAAGGTATTTTGCTGGTAAGCTATCTGTTTGGGATTCATTGGTATTAAATATACTGGCCTGTTTCTCATTAATGAAATAATTGTGGGATTTTGTTTTAACTATCTTCTCTGCTAGCTGTTTATAACTTTACTATACCAAACTTGTGTTCATTTTGAATATTGGTGAATTTCATAAAATTATTCCCTTGCTACAGAATACATACTTCATAATACAGGGAGCTAATTTTGGAAGTGGATTCTTATTTTTAAATGAAGTGAGATTTTTGACAGCCTAATAGGAATATATAGATAATGCCATCTATCCTTGATTTCTGATATTATAATATTTATTATTTTATCATCTTAAAGAAAATTAACTGACAAAGTGATGTATCATACAAGTGGTGTATCTCTTAGAAAGAAAGGTCTATGCTAACTGTAAAGGCTTGAGATAGTTCCTCATTTTGCACATAGTTTCATTTATTTCATTTTCCATATCTGCACTAAAACACTTAAGAATCATTATGACACTGAAATGAACAATCAATTACAAGTGATAAAAGCAGGTGTCTGCTAAGAATGATTAGTGTAATGATTATTCTTTTCCTGACTTCAGAACCAGTTGATATTTTGCAGGACATTTTTTACCATTGGCTTTATTATTGGTAAATAAAACTAAATTTTTTTACTGTAGATTTGTAGTCATGAGAATTTTTAAACTCTCCTTTTCAAGCCCAAACCTTTAGTCAGGCCAAACCCAGAAAGCTTTGAATCAAATAAATAGTTTCTCTCTTTTATACTTTTTCTGTGATAAAAACATGGCACCTATCATCCTACTTCTCATTATACAGGGTACAAGACTGGAAGAGATTTTAGTAATCATGTAGTCTAAACCCTTCATTCTTTAGCAACGAAAATTAGTCTCAGAGTGGTGACACAAATGATTGAATGGTAGCAAAGCCCATTAACTTTTTGGTGGGCCAAGAACAGAACCCACTTTTTTCATGGCACAAACCTGCTTCTGTTCTTTTAGGAGCCACAAAAAAAATGACCATCTTAGCTTACTGATAGATGAAAAAATAGGTACATTTACCATGTCACTGAATTCTCAGAATATTCATATTTGATATTTACTATTGTTATCCAATTCTACAGGCAAGCAAATTGAGTCACAGAAGGGTTAAATAATGCAGCCAATTCTACACAGTTGATGGCATGGCTGCAAACCCATTAGTCTGACTCAGGAGACTGAGCTCTCAACCCACATCTAATACTGCTGATTTATTTGATCAAATAAGGAGGTAATTTTGAACAAAAATTATTGGTTTTAAATCAAATGAGAATTAGTTTTGTCTTATATTTTTCTATTTCTGGTTGTTACTGAAGAAGCATGAAAGAGTTGAAAGTAAGCTTTAAGTCCCCTCCTCATTTGGAAGTCCTAAGAAAGAATTAAGCTGAGATTTCATCCAGTTGGCTGGATAGAAAAAACCTAACTGTTCTATAATGTATCCCAGAGATGAGATTCAGCTGAAAATGCACAAATGTGGGCCAAAAAATAATGATAGAAAACAAATAAGAAAAAAGGAGACCCCCCAACACAAAAAAGCTTTGGAAATTGTGAGAAAAATGCAATCTTTGACTTCGAGAGTCAGCTTCACTTTACCCCTTGAATTTAATGTGATCCTAGTAGGTAAATTTTACTAATATTTGCTTACAGCTACCTAAAAGAGGACACTGCACGTTTCAGTGATTTTTAAAATTACACTGAGTGCTGGATTCTTATCAAAGAATATGTTAAAATATATTGGTGAATCTGAGAGGTAATGAGCCTTAAGTTTCATTATGTTTGCTCAAGACATACAGTAAAACTTGCAACATTTTAATAAAGTGCTTAAGAAAAATCACTGAATTTTAGGTAAAAACAAGTGAATTCTGCCATTATTTCTGCCAAGAAATACCACTGTAGGCAAGTTAAGGTACATTAAAATAAAAGTATTTGAACAAGGGTCTCAAACTATAGACCAAATCAAATCTACCCACAAAGATGCTTAATTTGGACAACATAGGATTATTTTTTCTAAGATTTATTTTTCCTTAGGCAGACAACATTTCATTTGACTACATGCACTACCACTCCTAAGTGCTCTATATTTTCTACCACTTATGGCTCCAAATAAGTTGTGGGTTTCCTGTCTCCTGTTAAGGTTTGTGATCAGTTCAAAAAGATAGTGATAAGGGCACTGAAATTCTATGAAATGTGTAGAAGAAATCCACTGTTATTTAAGTATGACTACTACAATTAATGAGGTAGATAGAAAACTGGCTACAGTTCTTCTTCCTTTCCAGTAAACGTATCTTCTGCCAAGAAATGTCTTGGTGTCATCCCTCTGTGAGTAGGGTACACTTCTCTGCCTCTTGTGTTTGAGTTTAGTCATAGACTTGCTCTCCCAAATAGAGTGAGGCAGTATTGACAGTGTGCTATGTCTAAGCCTAGGCCTTGAGAAGCCTTGTGCATTTTTACTTTCTCTCACGTACCTCTATCATTACTACGATAACAGTTTAACTAGGCAAAATTATTCAAATACATTTATGTGAAAATTAGAAGTCTATATCTCAATATATGAAACAAGTGATATATACTTTTTAATTTATTATCACCTGAACATCCTAAATTTTCGTAACTTTGTGTTACTTGTGTAATGGCATAGCCCTTCTTAAAGGAGTTGATTCAATATTAGAGTATCTAAAGAACAGATCAAGCCTCCTCTTAAACTCTAAGTTGAATCTTAAATTACATTTCTAAACTTTCTTTTTTCCTGTCTTCAGAATCTCTTTCTTTGTAGCTATCTCTACTCTTGATCCTACTATTGTTCATGTTTGACTTGAACAGCTATGGAATCTTTGAGTTTTGGTTTTTCCTACAGCATGCATTGCTGAAATATAAAAAGCTAAAAAAAAATAAATCTGGATTTTTTAAATTCACCATTATAATTACTATAAAATTTTAATTCTCATTTTCTTTTTCTAAATGCACATATTGCATGCATTGGAAATATAAAAAGCTAAAAAAAAATAAATCTGGATTTTTTAAATTCACCATTATAATTACTATAAAATTTTAATTCTCATTTTCTTTTTCTAAATGCACATATTCCACTTTTTCTTAAATTATCTGTATTATCCTTATAACAATTTCATTGTCTATCTACAGGGAAGAGCCTTAGATCATAAGTTTTACAATAAACATTTGGCAGCTTTAATTATTATAATACTATCCACACTTCTTGTTGACAAATAGAATATTAAGGAATGAAGGTTGGCAGTCTACCTTTATTAATGACCTTGCAAATATGAATACTAATTTCATAATTCCATTTAAATTTCTAATAAGAGGCATTCAGTCAAAAGGTTTTAGCATTATCTGGCCCAACCACTGCAAAGAATCTTAAATTAAAATACAAGAGCAAATCAATCCTGAGTTCAGTAATTTTCTCATTGTTCTTCTCTGTTGTGAAATGTAATCAATGTCCAATCTTCTACAATAACACCAACTGTATGCCAATTCCACTCAGTGTTTTGCTAAATATAGAATTTTACTTTATTTTGATTAGATTTTTTTTGTAAAAATTTGTATCAGTTTTCTATCTTTTCTTTAAAAGTGTTTATATAGCATCAGATACGACTAGAATTTGGTGTTTTCTGCAGAAATCGACTTTTTTCCTCAAAGTTGAATTGATATTATAAATCAAATTATTTAATTTTACCAATGAAAAGTAATTATATACTCATTTTAGTTATATAACTATCACCAGTTAACCAACTGTATGATTTTCAAGTTATTAACATCTGCAATTCCACATGTCCAGTCATGAAAGGGGTTTAAATATAAACTTAAATATTCATCTATTTAAATATTCATTTATTCTCCCCTCATTCAACAGTCATTTTAGAGACTGTGTTTATGACAGACCCTGGAGATATAACAAGGAACAACATAGATATAGCATTTGCTTTACCCACTGACAGAAAAATTCAACCCTCAAACCCTTACAGGTCATGTGGTTTTGTCCGAAATGTCCAGGGAGACATTAGGTTCATAGTTAATATAAATCCTACTTTTCTGCAAGATTCTAATTCCAACCCATCTACCTAACGCTATGTGCTACTACCAGCTAGGCTACCAAGGCAAGAGGCAATTATTATTATCAATATAGATACAACAATTATTATTATCAATATAGGTACAACACAATTATTGGATCTATAAAACATGATAGTATTTTTTATGTATTAATCTTGTAAACCAAAAGTATAAACACACCTTATGGGCTATTTGAATCCATTTCTAAGCATGGACATTTTGGACAGGACCAAATATCAAGGATGTTACGGCATGGACCAAAAGTCTCAGTGGACATTTTAGACAGTTCCAAATGTCTGCTAACACCAAAAACAATTGTAAACAGTATAAATGGCAGGGATATAACAGGATGCTATGGCAGCATTGAGGAGGGGCAAGTGACTCACTGTCTAAAGTAGGTTTCCCAGGGAAAGGTGACATCGTTAATATACATCAATTCCACCTTTTCTCTCCTTCAATCTATACCTGTAGACTACAGTTGACAATGGAGGACTGTGCCTGAATTTGAAAGATACAATGTTTGATGTTAGCAGGAAAGCATTCTGACAGTTTTCTGAAAGGCAAAAGGATGATATTCAAAATGTTTATATATTGATCTAGTATTTATTGTAAGAATTAATCCTCAATAGATACTCACATATATAAACAAAATTTGTGCTCAATAGTATTTGTTTTAAGAGCAAATGTTGGAATAAAACTCAACAATGAGGGATTAATAATAAATTGTCAGGATACACAAAATTAAAAATGCTATGCTCAGAAAACAGCAGAAATAATGCCAAAAAGCCAAAATAGAATAAGACAAAGTTTTCCTATGATGAATATGTATTATTCATAGAAAAATAAGAAATAAGAAAAATAATATAATTAATTCCTCTAAAAAATCATTTACTTTTAAAAGACATGTACACCAATTGTATCAGACTATTCTGTATATTTGGAATCTATATTATCCTCCCTAACATTCTAATCTATTAAAATAATTTACAGTATCTCATTTAGTCTACTTCACAAGCTTGTGGGAGAAAAATGGCTATGTTGGTAGCTCTTAAGGTGGTAGAAATCTGTAAAATTAGGGGAGAAATGAATAGTAAACATTTATTGAGTATTTAATTCACTGGAAGATTTAAAGCTCAGCAATGTATATCCATTACCTTGCTTAATCCCTTGCCACAACATCAACTCTGTGAGCAAGGTGATATTAATCTTTTTATATTGACCAGGCTGAGGTTTAGAGGTATCAAGCAACTCTCCTAAGGTAAGGCAGTGCCTGTTACAGGGCTGCGATTTGAAATCAGGATGCGTGAATCTCCAACCTGAACTGTTATAGACTACACATTATGATGATGCCCATCTCAACTATAAAGAAACTGAAGTTTTTAATCATGAAGAAACTGAGTGACCACATCCAATATATAATGTCATACATCTAATAAAGCTGCTGCTGATCTTCAAATCGAAGTGTCATAGTAGTAAATCTCATGTTTTTCTCTCCCTGCATTATGTCTATATGCTTGGCATACAATGTCCTTTTAGTTATCAATAACAGATGGATTTTCAAAAATAAGTAAAGTGCAAGGGGAGAGCTTGAGAGAGACAGTGTTCCTGGTGGTTTTCCTATGAGCCTTACTAGCTCCATAACTTTAACAAATAAACATGCTCTATGGTTGATTTGGCCTGAGAATCTGAAAGCCTAATTCCATCTATTTTGGCTCAGTGAGAGTCCTTATCTGTTTTCTCCTTTAGATCCCTCGGCATCATCTCCAGGGCCACAAGGTGGTGCTATCTTGAGCTCTTGATCTTCACCCTTGGATTCTTAGGTCTATTGTCAGCAATCTCAAAAAATATATCTGGTCTGATTTATAACAAGTCGAAATAGATTTTAAAACAAATAAAAAGGCAATAAATCAGTATATTGTCTAGTTAATTAGAAATAAAACAACAGCAATAGTAACAATAACAAAGACATTACCTGTCAATTTCTCAATTGTCTTCTTATCTAGTTCACCTGGAAAACAAAGCTTTCACATAGAAAGATGACAATAATATTTTGTACCTATAAATAAAAATAATGAATTTCCTCTGCTTGTTGAAACTGGGCCATCCGCAACTGTATTATCACTGAGGTGGAAACCAATCATCACTCAGCCTACATTAATGTCATGATATTATGATTGTGATTCATTCAATGGCCTGCTGCAGACAGCAATTCTTATGAATAAGCCCCCTCATTCAGAATGCCACAGAATGTGCTCAGGCAACTGGCAGAGGCAAAATAAATATTGATCATTATCATCATTGTAGTTTTTATTGGCGTAATGTCCTCCTTATGAAGCATTTAAATGGCTCTGAATATTTTCCTCGAATTTGTATTAATTCAAATATAAACGTGACTGGTGTTTATCATTGCCATGATATAAAGAATAGATTAAAAATATAAACACAATTTGTGTTTGGAGAGGAAGATAATGTCTAGCTTACTTAAAAAACAAACTGGTATTACAGTTCTTTAAAAAAACAACTTGGCAGGTATTTATAATGTTGCTGTATGCATTATGCTAGTAACAAATTACTCTCGTTTTCTCATTCAAGCATATATGGTTTTTAGTCTCTTTGGTAACCAAGAGAATAGTTCCATGGACCCAATATTAGTCCATAGTTTGAATCAGAATAGCATTTATTTATAAATATTGTACAAATCAATTTTTTTCTTCTGATTCTCCTTTCTTTTACTAATTCTAAATTTTGAAATATAGTTAAACTTCAAAATATTTTTTAACTTGGATAAAATATTATAAATGTAGCTTATTCTATATTAATGCCATGCTATTAATTCTATATCTAGTCTCTGTTCTGGGATCTGCTAATCTGCATCATTAAGTTCTCTTTCTCTATTGGGTCATTCTCATCATCATACACACATGCTCCAGCGTTTCCATCATAAAACAAACCTCTGGCATCCTCCTCCCAAATGCCAGTTCCCTATTCATAGAGAATTTCTGAATTAATTTCTTTACCTTCTATTCTCTTTTTCATATTTACTAATCTCTCTTCTTTCTTCACTATCTCATTGTTCCAGTGGTTATCAATAGCCCTTAAGGTTAGCAATTAAAGTAAATATTTCATTATAAGTGTTGGACATGGCCTCTCAGCAGCTGTTGCCATCGGGGCTGATGGCACACTTCCTTCCTTGTCTCTTATGAAAATACTTTCTCTCGGTTTTCCTCCTCTCTTTTTAGCAGCTCCTTCTCCATCTCTTTGGCTAATATGTTTTCTGAAAATATTTCTTAAATTACTTAGCTCTGTTTCATTAGTTTGTTTCCTGAGGTTTTATAATATTCTTTCATTTGGAACACATTACACGGTTTCCTTATTTTGCTTGACTCTGTTTCTATGCAGTAGATAAAATGACCACCTTTCCCAGTCTTGAAAAATGGCCTCATGCAGGAGATGAAACTTATCATTCAACCCTGCCTCAGATCTTCTTGCCTCAAACCTTTGTGCTTATCCAAGCAGCCTGTTACATTTTTAATAACTCTTAATAGTTGAAGTATGCTAAGACCTGTCAGTGCTTCAAGGAGGAAGGTCTCAGCACCTAGATTCAAACTGATTGGTAGCCACAGGCTCAGGTAGCAGCTTTTATAAATATGCAAATCTATACAGTCCTGCAGGACTGCAAGTGTAAGCTCCACTGACCATCAGGGCCAGGGAATCTGGAGGTGTCCTATGGGTGGCAGCCACAAAAACCACCAGGATATCAGACATAAAAATGTGTTTAAAAGTTCCCCTCCAGGAGATACTAGGGCTCTGAAACGTGACCATGGGCAAGGAGGTAGGTAGTGTCTACCCTCCTGGGTCTCTGGAAAGGGTCTCTATAGTCAGCCGTTAATTAGAAGCCCATCTCCTCAGGCTGCAGCTATGATGATAAGCTAATAGGCCACTTTGATAGAAAGACTGAGCTCCTGGGTCTGTAGCCTCTTGTTGTGCCTTGTGGGTTGTAGCCATTTAAGAACTCTTTCTCTGTTGGTTACAGTCCTATGAGACCCATGAGCATAAGCCCTGTTGGACACCAGAGTCAGGCAATGTGGAGGTGTCCTCTGGTGACAGCTGCAAACATTGGGGGGCCAGACAGGAATGTAAACTCCTTTCTGCAGATGCCAGTGAGCTTGAGTGAGTCGGAGGGAGGGTACAAAGATGGTGCCCACCAGCTTCTGCACTTAGGTAGGTCTTAGATGTGTGTCAAACCAGTAGCCTATCCTCAGGCTGAAGCTCCTGGTCAAGTAAATAGGGCTCTTTCACAGAAAGACTAATTGTGTTTCAGTTCTCTGTAACACAAGAACTGTCTCTCTCTCTCTCTAATTGTTACAGTCTCGTGGGACCCAGGATTGCAAGCACCCCCTGTCCTCCAGAGCCAGGTAATCAAGGGGTGTCATCTGGATGGCAACCACAAAAACCAGGGTACCAGATGCATGTGAAAGCTCCCTTCTAGGAGATCCTGGAAATTTGGAGCTCGGCAGAGAGAGAGCACAAAGACGGCACCCACCTGGGAAAAGAAAAGAGGAAAGAGATGGTGCTCCCAGCTAGAGCAAGGCAGAGGTAGAGCACAAAGGTGGTGCCTGCCAACCAGCAGGCTCCTAGGCGTGCTAAATTCGATGCCTGCTTTTCAGGCTCACACTTTGAAATAAGCAAATGAGCTTCATTCGCTTCAAAACTGGGCTCCTCTGCACTGACTGCCTCTGCACTGAGCCCTGGGAGGGTAAGTCCACATGTGAGCCCTTCCATAGCCATCTCTCAGTTTTTGCAGTCTTTTGGGTCTTGTGAACATCAGCCCCATCGATTTTCAAAGGTAGTTGTTTGGGAAGCTGGTCTCTTAGATACAGATCTTAAAGGCTGGGGTTCAAATCCTTCACTTCTCAGGGAGAAGCTCTGGGTTTTGAGTTCTCTCGTGGTTGTGAGTTGCTGTGGTGGAATTGGAGTTTATGGTGAGATTATGTCCCAGCCTTTCCTACCTCCTACAACATACACCTTCACTTTTTCACCTGATGCATAGACATTGCTTAGACGGTTTTTAGGATTTTTTTCAAAGGAGGTTGTTCCATATGTAGCTGCATTTGGTGTGTCTTTGGGAGGAGGTGAGCCCAGGATTTTCTTACATCATCATTTTAAATCAGAACCCCCCAAATATATCTTAATTTTTGCTCTATCCTCAGGACTCTAACATAGATCTCCTCTAGTCTTCTGTATTCTATCTTTTCTCATGGCTTTAAATACCGTCTAAAGAGGTTTCTTACTCCTCAATCTATATTTTCACTTCTGACCTCTTCCTTGAGTTTCAGACTTAATTACCCACCTGCTTAATTGATAAGTCTTCCTGGGTATCCAACGAACATCACAAACTTACTTTTTGCCAAAATGAACTATTGCATCTACAATCTCTCCCCAAATTCTTTTTCTCATTTCAGTAAACAACATTACCATTTACTGAATTTCTCAAGCCAAAATAATCCCTATGAATTCCTTTAGAAAGAGTGAAATTTATCTACAAAATAAATTTCAGATTTGTCCACTCTTTCTATTTCATTGCTACCACTCTAGTCTAAGCCATCCCCATCTCTCACCTAAGATATTCAGTCATGACCTTCTCCCCAACTCATTATTCATGCAGCAACCACAGCGAGCATTTTAATAACCAAATTCAGAACATTCCATTTCACAACTTAAATCTCTTTGATGTTTTTTTTATATCCTTAGAATAAAACAAAAAGTGCCAACAAGGCACTTCAAAATCTGCCTTTTCCTATGCACTTTGTACCACCATTTCCCCTGATATCCACTAATATAAACTTCCTGTCTGTAACTTAAGCACACCAAGGATTTTTCTGCCAGGGAGTCTGCTGGCAGAAAAACACTCATCCCATGGCAACTTGTCCTCTTGTCTCAGCTCACAAGTGAACTTTTATAGAGAATTTCCCTAACTGCAATACATAAAATACTCCATCTGCAAAACGCCCGAATCACTCAATTATTCTCTAACACATTATTCTGTTTATCTCCTCCATGTCAATTATTCTGCTTTGTAATTATCTTGCTTGTGTTTACTTATCGATCTTCTACACAGAAGGTTCATGTTATGAATTCCACCAATATAGGCACGTTGTTTTTAACCATTTTTTCTCACCACCTAGAAGAATGCTTGTAAGATAATATGTTCACTAAATATTCATCGAATGTACCATAAAGCTATCATCTCAAATTTTACTTAACCCTAATATGTCCATCCACAAGGATTAAATGAGAATTTATTATATGTGGCAGGTGGTGAGAAACTAAAATCAAACAGCTTCTAGAACAAAGGTCAGCATACTACAGCCCAAAAGCCAATTCCTGCCTCCTGCCTGTTTTTATAAATAAAGTTTTATTGCTTATTCATTTACATATTGTCCTTGGCTGCTTATGTGCCACAAAGTCAGAATTGAGTAGTTGCAACAGAAACTCTTTGTCCTGGCTTGGGAAACCTAAAATATTTGCTAGCTGGTCCTTTATAGAAAAAGTTTATTGACTTCTGCTCTAGAAAATTACAATGTGGTGATTGCTTCAATAGAAACCCTTTTTAGTGGGGTTTTCAAAACTTATAATCAAACAAAGAATTTTAATGAGAGCCTAATACATCTAATACAAGATCAAGATCAGTGTCTGTTCTCTGTCTTGATCTTTCCATATTTATAGTCCTGAATCTCCAGACAGAAGATCCTGGTTTTAGTTGAGACATATCTATTAACATTTTGATATTCAGCAAGTCATGAATAATTATAGTTTAAGTTTTATCATCTGTGAGATGAGAACAATAATATTGGCTTTGACTAATTTA
>NW_006434369.1:589280-625488 GCF_000325575.1 Pteropus alecto
AGAGTGCAGTGTCTCATACCCGTGCCCAAGTTTTACATTTGACTTCATATTTCTGATTGCTCCTTAAGTAATAGTGTTCTACCTTTCGCTTCTTTCTGTTTCACTTCTTGGGAAGTTGAGAGGTTATAAACTTGAAATGTGAAATGAGACTGTCTGGATTTAAATTCTAACTCTAATATATGAGTTCTTTTTAATTTTTATTGAAATATAATTAACATTTAATATTGAATAAGTTTAAGGTGTACAAGGTATTGATGCAATACACTTATATTGCAATATGATTGCTATTGTGGCATTCATCAGCTAATAACTCTATCACATAATTATCATTTCTTCTAGTGGTGGGAATAGTTAAGATTTAGTCTCTAAGCAAGTTTAATGTTTATAATCCTGTTTTGTTGTCTGTAATCACTGTACTGTGTTTTAGATCTCCAGGACTTATTTATTTAAGTACTGCAGACATTGATAAATTAGTTAACCTCTTCAAGTCTCAGATCCTTATTATTAAAATGAAAAAAAAAAAAAAGAGCTAATGTTCATTTTGAGATCACTGTGAGCCAGGTAGTGCTTTAAGCCTTTTAGATACATTCATTTCATTTAATACTCTCACCAACACAATGAAGTCAGGGTTATTCTAATCATCATCTCAATTTACATATAATAAAATTGAGGCACTGAGAAGGTAACTTGTCTAAGACTACTGGTCTAGTATGTAGAACAGCTGAGATATGAACCCCATCCCCTCATTATAGCATAAAATTCTTGGTAGGATTAAGTGAAGACAATGATGAAAAGTTCTTGACAGTTCCTGCATTAGAAAGCATTTTACAGATGATAGTTTTTACTATTATTTATACAATTGTCTAAAGGTTTCTATTTTGAGGGGAGAAATTTCCAACCCTATTCTTCTTAATAACTTTATTTCCAGATCAATTAAATCAAAATAAATATACTTAGCTTATCCATTTGCATGATGCCTTTTAAATAGCAGCAAAAACTCACCTTTCATTTGTGTGTGTGTGTGTGTGTGTGTGTGATGTCACGCTCTCTAGTAAAAAACTCTAACATCCAGATAATCCAAGTTTTTGCTAGCCCCTATATTTCTAGCCTGAATAATCATGACAAAGTAAAAAACTTCTTTCTAATTTCAACCTTGAGTCTATCTGTCCCTGAGATGTCTATAACACATAATAGACCAGGAATTGAAATCTGGAAAGAATAAAATGAAGTGAGGTGTTCTAAAAATTGCATTTTTCAACTTAATGTTTTTTTAAAAAAAATGAGTAAATGTTAACCAACAAATTTACCATTATGGTAAACCATGACCAGGCCTCCTTCACTGAATTCTCAAATAAGCCCAGTGATACTTTGGGAACAAGAACACGGAAGTACCTAGGTTATATAATGATTAATGATGACACAACAAAATTATCTTCATAATATAATAACATGGAAGAGACAAAACAATTTGGAAAATTGTTTTTGGCCTTGACAATTTCTGGTTTTAATTTCATTATTTGGCTTCAAATTTGAAAACCCTATTATGCAAGCAGAGGGATGGCACAGGCTTTACTGTGGAGAAAATCAAGGCTACAGATGCAAAAGAGAAAAATATGTATTTTAAAAAGTTTTCCCAAGTATAACTGTGTACTTTTTGAAAGAACATATTTTAGATTCCATGAAATGGTATTTTAAAAGCTGTGTATAATACATGGTACATTGTAGAAAAATATTCATCTTCTCAAGCCTGTTTCCCCCCACAAAATAGTACTTATATGAGCCTCTTAAAAAATGGAAAATGATGTCTCAGGTTTGTAGCACTAACCCGTCCATGGTTAGTGCTGTGGCTCTTGAATTCCTCAGAAGAAAGCTTGTGATTACCCATATAATGGAATGGTAGTGGAGAAAGTTCTTTAAATTGAAAGATACGATCTGAAATATATGATGAAAATATTGTGTGAGCACAGGGCCAGAGGCTAGCATGAGCAATGTGTACCCAATGGAATTTGAGATTTACTATCAAAAGAAGAGGTTTAATGCCAAGGGATGATGGGAGATACTGTTGAATGAGTACTGTGAGATCTCAAAGCATAATGCTTTGAATGCAGAGTTAAGAATTTTGGGGTAGGTGGAGAGCTGTTAAGGATTTCTTGCTTAACCCATTACTACAATGAAGACTGCACCATAACACTTTTTTAACACTTGTCAGTGCATGATACCCACTTTGTCCAAAGACATAGTTGCAATCAGAGCATACAATTTTGTTTTCTTTAAGCCAAGAGGGGAGTTTCAATACCATAGCATTATTAATACAGGTCAGTGGTTTCCAGGATTTTTGGTTTTAGGACACTTTTATACTTGTCTTAGTCTGCTTAGTATGTCATAACAAAGTACCCTACACTGGGTGGTTTAAACAACAAAAATTTATTTTCTCATACTGTGGTCGGGTACCAGCATGGTCAAGTTCTGATGAAGGCTTTCTTTGTGGCTTATAGATGGCTGCCTTTTCCATGTGTTCTCTCTTGATCTTTCCTTGGTGTGCGTGTGGTGGGGAGGAGGGGAGAGAACGAGAGAGAGCAAGAGCAAGAGAGAGAGAGAGATCTCCCTCGCCTTTAACTTATAAGGCCACCAATCCTATAAGATCAGGACCCCACCCTTGGGACCTTATTTAACCTTAATTACTTCCTAAAAACCTTATCTCCAAAGACAGTCACATTGAGGGTTAGGCTTCAACATATGAATTATGGGGGAACACAGTTCAGTCCATAACAATGCTTTCAGAATTGTTGAGGATCCCCAAGAGCTTTTGTTTATTTGGGTTATATTCATTTACTATGTTAGAAATTAAAACTAAGGAATTTTAAAAACAGAATACATAGTGTGTATTTTATTTGCTGTCTAGAAGACACCACTTTATACTGATAGAAAAATAGAATGACTAAGGCAAATAGAACTTTAATATTATAATGAAAATAGATTTGACCTCGCAGATACACTGAAAGGATCTTGTGGGTTCCCAGGGTACCCAAAAAACTTTGAGAACCACTCACATAAAAGAAAGTTGAACATCCTAGATATTTTTTAAATGAGCAATTCTCCCAAAAAGAAGCCATTATATAATTTTATGTTTTGAAAGGTATCTCAGAGTCTAAAGATCTTTTTTGTTCCATGGTTAGGATAATGCACAGAACTTACAAGGCCAGGCCTCTGTCCCTCATCATTACATCACCATTTTCACACATAAATCCAAAGGCAGTTATAAGCTTTCATTCTTATCTTTATGACATCTTACTCTTCTCTTAGAAGAAATCAACTTCAGGGCTATGCTCAGGGTCCAGACAAAAGATAGGCAGATATTGATTTTACCAGGAATGGCAGAATACTTATGTCCTCACTGTCTCTCTTTACATCAGACTCTTGTCATTCTTACAGCACTCTACACACACACACACACACACACACACACCCATCTTGATCTTCAAATGTAGTAAAGTATTCATTGAAACTATTTTAATATGAAAAGACCACTATCATATTATATTCTGAATTCTTAAAAACACACTGGTTTTTAATACCTCATTTCTTCTAGTACTGGCTGTGATTTTTCTTATTAAATGTCATTGAATGTTTTGCCACCAAAGATTGGGCCTTATCTTTTTACAATTGTGTGTAATTTCCAGCATTTCTTCCAATATCAGCAATTGAAATACTTGGGGCAGAGCTTTATTCTAGAATATTATTGTCTTCTTAGAAAGATATTAATATTTTAAATAATTATAAAAAATCACTGCAAAGTTAGTACCCAGCCACTGAAAAATGTCTTTCAGCAATTTGATATGCAGGAAAAATATATATTCCTTTTGCATATCAGAATTTTAATATTATGTTGACTTTTAAAGACCTAATAAAAACATAAAGTTTATATTTTGACAACTTGAGTCAAAATTAATGTAAACAAAATGCTTGAAGTGAAGGTGCTTTAATAAATAAATAGCAGGACTCAGGTTGGGAAAGACTCTAATTCTCAATATAAAAGAACTCCAAATATGTACATTTGAATATTTCTATTCCCTTGTTTAAGCAGATGTTAAGATAAATGGTTTGGCTCCCCCAATCTACTTTATGATCACATCTTTAAGAAATAATTACTTCTGTGTACTCAATATTTGAATAACATCAAGAAGAATTTACCACCCTAAGAAAGGCATTAAAAATGGAAATTATAGGTACTCAGTAATAAAATGACAAACTTTTTTTTTGAAACTAGATTTTCCTGGATAATGTATGTCTTATTGAAGAAGTTAGAAAATATAACTGCTGTAGTCAGAGAGTGACCAAGTTAGCAATGGCATAACAAAAGTCTTATATTTTTTAAAGTTTTGAGTATGGTTAATAGTATGTATGTCAATTTAAGTTATTCTTTAACAACAATATCAACAGCAAAATGCTGCGTTAATAAAATAGGTAACCACTAAAATCTTTATGGTTAGACAGTATAAAGCAATAATATAATCGGTATCAATTATCTTTATTTTTCTCAATCCAATCTTACTTTTTGTATTTATCTAATTACTCAAGGAAAACAACTCTACCCACCCCTTTCTAAAATTTGCTCTGGGTGGCAGAGAATAAAAAGATATAAGAATGAATGAACAGCTCACTGATTCTTCTGGCTCACTTAAGAATATTTAAAAATCTTAAAAATCTAAATCACCTAGATTCCTTCCACCTTGAGAGACTAATTAATTTCTTGTATGGTGTTATATTCCATTGGGCAATGTTCTATACCCTAAAATACCATTCTAAAACATTATAATTTTAAGGCAAGAATGAGGAAAATAAACACAGTCATTTGCCCAATGGTTACACAAGGATATCGAGTTAGGAGAAATCTGATATATCAATAGGAGAAGGCAGTTCTGAATGCTAAATCAAATTACACCTTTTCCTGTTGGGATTTCAACATCTGCCTCTGTGTAGATTGATTAGAATAAAGCAGGCCATCAGAGGCCCTTTGTCTGTGTTTGACTGGGTGAAACAGCTGACAAGTGGCCATCAGATTACCCACGGAGGGGCAGCTGCGAGATAGGAGTTTGACAGCTGACTTCATTATAATTCCTACACTGCAGACTGAAATGGATTTGTCCTTTAATTGAGCTGGGCCAGCAAACTGCCTAGAGAGGAAATGGGAAAAAAAAAGTGGTTGGATACTGATAACAGAAAAGGTAGCATGTAAATCCCACTGTAGCACTGAACAGATAGTATCAGGACAACTCTGGAAAGAAATGTTTTGGTATGTTGGGCATTTCAGTCACTTTAATTGAAATTGCCATAACTTGGTCATTGGAATGTCTTCAAAAGTTTTTTTCATTAATCAGGGACTTTTTTTCCCCCCTTACCAGGCAATTTTCAAAATATTTTCATATCACCTTCTTTCGCACATGCTTTTGAATTATATGTAGAAAGAGAAGTTTCTTTAAAAAGTGAATGAGCAATTACATATAAAAAAATGGTTTACTACAGTTAATAGGATTCTAGAGGGGTTCTGATAGGAAAAATTTTGCAGATAGCCAAATTATATAGTTAACTATGATTTAGTATGTGTAGATATAGTCAGGAACATAAAGTAGTATAAAGTCAAATATTCCTAAGTGAAATTTTACAGTCTGAAATATCAAAGGCAATTGGACTTAACGAAACACATAAGTCAAAAGAATCCACTATTTTATATTAAAACAAAGACAATTTAAAACTGCATACATTTTGAAAGTGTTGTAAATTTTCATTATGGGAAAATAACTTTGTAATAGGCTTTGGCATTTAAACATGTGTGCTTCTGTAATTTGTCTTCATTTGCTTCTGATAGATTTTTCTCTGTTCACAATAAGTATGAAATAATTACTAAAATATTCACACTGGTCATAAATAAAATAATGCATATTGTTCAATGTGAATCTTTCCATTTACTTTATTATCATTTTATTTTAAATATTGACACTTTTATTATTTACAGTTATAGAATTAATTGAATAAATTAACCAACGATAGGTATTATAGTCATGGTTTTTTTTGTTATTGTTAATATCTTGAGCTTCTTTTCCCATAAAATTTTTGTAAGTTAATTACAAGAAGAAAACTCTTTACATTTATTATCATGGTTCGCTCTTCCTGTCTATGAATGCAAAATTAGAAATGTGAAATAGTTAAATAACAAGCAATCAAAAGAAAATCTAGATAAATGACAAATTGAAATTATTTTCAGAATAATAGAATTTTATGCACACAAGTAATTAGTGAAAATTAACTCAACTCATTTCTTTTTGGTGGCAAAAATCAATATATATGTGGGGCAACATCCCAGGACTCATAACACATTAGAAATTTTCTGAACAGAGGAATTTAAAGTCTGGTTTATTGAGGCCAGTGGTTGAATGTTACTGTCAGACACTTTATAGAATGTCAATACTTAACTCATGAAGTTAAGTATTTAACATTTATAGTGGATGAGAGTCCAGTCTCTGAACTAAACTGCCTAACAGCAAATTTTAACTTTATTATCTACTATTCATGTATTCTTGGACAAGTCACTTTTAAAAATCTCTTTATGCCTCAGTTTCCTCATTTGTAAAATTAGGAGGCTAATGTTACCTACCTTTATAATATTACAGATTTTCTCTGTGGGTATATGTGTGTATAACAACTAATACATGTAAAATCTTTAAACATATATAAAGTAAGCCTAATACTAAAGGAAATGTTAACTATAATTTACCTTCTCCTCCCACAATTACCCCTATTTTGTTTTTTGCACCATAATCTCATAGAACATAAGTAAATGAATAATACAAAAATAAATTCTTTTATGAAAATAGCACCCAATAATAAAATTTATAAAATTATCTACATGTATTTCTTAAGCAAATGAGCATTCCAGAAATAAAATTTCCAAGTTAGAGGAATAAATTCTGAAATTAGTTTCTGATTTATTCTTTTTGAGATTTTGCTTCATTAGTTATACCCTTTTCTTGAAATGGTTTCCAGATGACTAACACATTCACTTTTAGAGGAAAACAACAACAACTACAACAACAGCAACAAAACAGAACAAAACAGAAAAAGTTAGAGGGAGGAAAGATACTAAAATCAGACAAGCTGATAAAGTTATATCTCTTATGCAACCATGGCAAATGTATTGCAGAAAAGAAGGCCTGGATCTATTTTACATCCTTATTTGAATTTTTGCCATTGAGTTCAGACACCATCTTGTTTCCTGCCATCTGGCATCTGGGTTTCTTACTTCAATTAAACATTAACTACTTTTAAACAATCTTATTTTTTTTCCTAACTTCGCCAGATTTTTTAACTAAGTACGACTTGCCGATATAAGAGACACATGGAATGAGCACTGTTTTGTAAAATAGTGGTGATTAGACCCATTTAACCTCAAGAACTGATTTAACTCAATCTTTTCTTCTTTTTCCCTGAAACAGAGTGCAGCAACCTCCTAAAAGACATCCCATAATAAGTCACAAAAAGTAATATCATATTCTCTCAATATCATAATTTACATGCAACAAAATTTAGCACACACATATGATAAGGTACGTCTTCCTTCAAACTGAAAGCAACGATGACATTTTTTAGAAAGTAAATGTTAAAACTTATAAAGTAAAAAAACACAAGTCTTAATATTTCCATCTCTGAATTTGTTTAGTGTCTGTGATTTGGAAAAGATGCTTCTTTTATCTGGTCAGGCTTGTTCTCCCAGGTCGAATGTCAGCTTTGGATATGAGGACCTTTTTCTCATTCTGGATTCAGGCATTCAAAGTTATGAATGGGCAAAAATACACAAAGTTTTGAGCTGAAGTTTTAACTTCACTTGAAGGATGTTTGTGATCCAGAGACTCCCTTTCATAGTTGCTTCTAAAGGTGAGGTTTGGCTTTGGAATGGAATGTCTGTAGGAATAGCCCACCTCGATCTTTAGAGAGTTTACATTTTAAACTTCATAAATATCTACAGGACTGATATAGCAACAACGATACTAGTATAGAAAAAGAATCTGGCTGAGGATTAATTCAGCTTTTTTTTAAAATTTAGGAACTGTCAATCAAGGACTTGAGGAGATGAGGGGTAAAGAAGTAAGAAAGAAATAGAAGATGCAGGTACACTCAATCCAAATTTATATAGTTAACGAAATATTGAGACCTTCTTGGTCTGAAAGAAAAGAGGGATTGAAAGACTAAAAAGTCCAAATTTAAAAAGCTATTTTTTCCCAAAAATGTCAGAACCTGTTTCAACGTTAGGAGATTTAAAGTTTATCTCATTCTATTGGATTTCTCCTTTATCTTTGATATAGAGATATCATTATTTCATTTCTAATATAACAATTTGAAGCTGTAATTTCCCTCAGTACTGATTAAACTGTATCTCACACATTTTGATATGCTGAATCGTTATCATCATTCATTTTGAAATATTGTTTAATTTCACTTATGATTTTTTTCTTTGATCCTTGAGTTATTTAGAAGTATTTTGTTTAATTTGAAAATATTTGTGGTTCTCTTAGGTATTTTATGATTTTCGATTTTAAATTATACCTCTTGTGGCCAGAGAATATACCTACATGATTTAATTCTTTTAAATTTATTGGAATTTGTTTTATTTCTCTGTATATTGTATGTGTTGGTTAATATAACATATGCTCATGAAAAGAATATGTTTTCCTCAGTTATTGGATACAGTGTTCTATAAGTATCAATTTGGTCAAGGTAGTTGACACTGTTATTGAAACAATCTGTTTACTGATTCTTTTTGTTTAGATGTTCTATTAATTGCTGTTAAAATCCCTAACTGTAAGTGAAAAATTATCTCTTTAATTCTGTTTATTTCTGCCACGTATTCCTTATCAATTGAGCATTCTATCATTATGAAATATCACTGTTTACCTCTGGAAATACTTTTTCTCTTAAAGACTAGTAGTGTGATATTAACATAGTCACTCCAGCCTTCTTAGGCATGTTGTAAGCATGCCATACTTTTTTCCCATCCATTTGCTTTCATCTTATTTATGTCTTTATATTTAATGGGAAACTCTTATAGATAACAGATAGTTAAATCATATACTTTTTAAAAATCCATTCTAATAATCACTGACTTTTAATTGGAGTGGTTAGATCATTAATATTTAATGTAATTATTGACATAGTTGTGATTTAGCTCTTTTATTTGTTATCTGTTTTTTATTATTCTATTTCTGTTTATTCTTTTCTGCATTCTTTTAGATTATTCAAGTATCAGAATTTTATTTTAATATATCTATTGGCTTTTTTAGCTTGGCCTTTTACATTGCTTTTAGTGGTTACTCTAAGAATTATAATATATATGTATAGATTAATTTTTTAATCTACTTACTGTTAATATTATACCATTTTATATAAAACATGTAAAGCCTGCAGCCATCTCTTATGTTATAGTTGTCATATATATTACATATACATGAAATTATAGGGCCCACAGGACAATGTGGTATTGTTTGCTATAAACAGTTCTGAATAATTTTCTTTAGAATTTCTTAGAGTGCTGGTCTGCTGGAAATGAATTATCTTAGTTTTCTTCTTTATTTAAAAATAGTTTTATTTCACATTTACTCTTAAAGGATAATTCTTCTAACTATAGAATTTAGTTTTTACTTTAATTACTTTCTCACATAGATTTTTCAGATGAAAAATTTATATTATTTCAAATCGTTGTTTCTTTGTGGGTAGTGTGTTTTCTTCATCTGCTTTCAAGATTTTTTTCTATCTTTAGCAGTTGTTTTGTCTATAATGTTCTTAGGCATGATTTTCTTCATATTTATCCTGCTTGATGTTTGCAAAACTTCAAGAATCTTTAAATTTGTATATTTCATCAAATTGTAAAAATGTTGAAAATTATTTTTTCAAATATACTGTTTGTGTGATTCTCTCTCTCATCTTCTCTTGGGGCTCTAATTACGTGTATGTTAGAACTTTTGATATAGTTCCACATATTCTTGAGGTCTATGTTTTTTTTTTTAATTTTTCTCTCAT
Organism: Pteropus alecto; assembly: GCF_000325575.1. NCBI lineage: Eukaryota > Metazoa > Chordata > Mammalia > Chiroptera > Pteropodidae > Pteropus > Pteropus alecto. The sequence continues at coordinate 599,349 of NW_006434369.1, forward strand.
ATTCCCAGACTTTCTCTCATCCATATTGTTTGTTAAGAGCTTTTTTTTAATTTCAAAAATTGTATTTTTAATCTATATAATGCCTATTTGTTTCTTGCCATAATTTCTATTTTATATCTATTAATTGCGAGTATACTTTTTCTTACATACTTGAATAGTGTTATAATTGCTATTAAAAATACTTGATTACTATGTTTACTAATTATAACATATGATTTCTCTCATAAGTGTCTTTCTATTCAAAATGAGTCAAATATTATTGGTTCTCCATATGCAGAATAATTTTAGATTGTGTTTTGAGCATTATTATACTGTGGAGGATGAGGACTCTGTTTTACTCATTCAAAAACATTTTAAATTTTGTTGTTTTGGTTGTTTTAAGAGGCACCTAACTTGTTGGAATTAAATTCCAAATTTTACATTTCAAATTTCAGTTTAGGTTAGCCTGTTTATCCTTTTCAGAAGTATGTGTGTTTCAAGAGTAAAACTGAATCGGGCAGAGTTGATACACAAAATTTTGGATTTTCTTCCTCTAGTTCTCACCTTTATTAGACCCTTCTCACTTTTAAGCAGCTATTAGTTGCCTGAGATTCTGTTATCTGGTTGTTTGAGGCACAGATATCTTAGGGTTTTTATTAAAATTTTAGCTGCATAAAGTTTTTATCAGTTTATACTGAAATTCATTTCTTAAAAGTAGAAGTTATAAAGTTCAAGAATAAGATAAATCAATTGACAATAGAGAAGGGTGCTGAATTTTTGATTTCCTGGACTACGAATGTCTGCTAAATGTTAAAACACTCTGGGTATGTATTTCTATTACACTTTGATATATAAACACTGAACTTCATATTCAAAACTGATCAATTGGAGAGGTTTTAATGGAAGCTTTAGTAGGAAGACACATAGTCAAGCTACCTAATGACTTAATTCTCTGGGTTTTATTTTACATAAATCGAGTTAGTAGGAAAATGACAAAGCTCAATGTTGGTTAGAGTTGAAGACAACCGATTTTCATTTACTATCAAAGAAAGTATAAATTGGTATAACTTTTGTGGTGGGAAATTAGGCATTACAAAGCTAATGTCATAAAAACTATCAATTCCATTAGATATAGTAATTCTGCCTCTACAAACAAGCATTTTCTTGCTTAACCCAGGGAAATAATTAAAAATATGATGAGGTATTAGATACATAAATGAATGTCAATTAGGGCACAGGGCCAGTTGTAGCAGAGGAGACTATATCTGCTCCACTAACATTCCTCTACTATGACTTTTGTAGAAATCAAGAAGATCATTTGATAGACCAGATATACATGGTATGAGGAAGCAGGCAGGGTTGGAATGTATTAAAAACCTCCGTGCCCCATCTCATAGCTCCGTTCTCAGCTATGGGGTATTTTTTGTTTTTGTTTTTGTTTTGAAAAACATAGGTTTAGTCAGTTGTTATCTAAAAAATGATGGGAAAAAATGTCAACACTACTGGGTACAAAATGGAAATTATTTCCATAATTTCTTGTGCAAGATTTTGAGTGTTTTCAAGGTTATGAGCAGTATATTATTTGTATGTGTTCAAACTTGTTAGGAAATCATTTTAGCAAATTATTTCACTAAAAATGTCAAATACAACGATTCATAAAATCAGAAAACTTACATAATGATCTATTGAATAACTAACAATTTTACTCCTGGAGAATAAAATTGAAAAGCGAGTATCAAAGATTACATACTAACTTCTGATATAGCTTATGCTTTCCTTTAGCTCTGCTGAGCTGAATGGTTTTACAACTTCAGGGTCATCTTTCAGATCGTATTCTATGTAAATTCTCTGCTTAGAATTGTGCAGTGAGATAAGCCGTCTAACATCTGTTTTGAAGAAAGAATTTTTAGCTGTTAGTTTATTTCATTATCTTTCTAGCAAAACCTGAGTATTTCCGGACTATTAAAGTCACTGTATTAAATACATTACCAAACTATGACCTAAGGTCTGCTATAAGCCTATATGTTAGAGGAGAAAACAATGGGGAAATAATTGGCTCAAGTTCTCCCAGTTGAGATCATGGTTAGAACTCTGATACTTGCCAGAAACCTTGGGTAAAAAATCATATCTCTGCACATCATTCCACTCTTTATCACAAGAAAAAAATAAGGCAAATGAGGCTAACATCTTTCCACCTTTCCCAAAAGTCAGGGCATTAACAGCTACTGCGTGCAGACTAAATTGTTAAGTTTCATGTCTGAATGCACAAAGAAATGGCATAGGTCACAGGTGAGATAGAGCATCCTGCAACCCATTTTGAAAAGCAATTTTTCACATGGCATTCTCCTTGTACTAGAGTTGACTATTATTAAACACAAAAATATCCTGAAATATAAGTGCCAAAATACTTAAAAGCATATTATTAAAGAAACTGGAGAGCATTATTATTTCTCTATAAATCAAAATTTGTAATAAATTTCAAAATAGAGTCTTCTACTCCTAGATGATGCAGAACTTAATTTGTTGCTGTAATATACTGTGAAGGTTTAACAACATATGGATAGACTCTGGTAAAATATTATTATTATTATTATTATTATTACTAATTTTTGGAAGACAGAGACAGCATCAGATTAAACATTACAACCATTGTTTTAAATCATGCTCTCATCATTAAATCGTTCTGCCTTGATATTATCTAAAAATTATTTTTTAGTTTTAAAAACATAAGAAGTACTCAGGAACACACCTACCAACACAGAAGCTAAGATCTTAACAATAAAATATAGTTAACCATAAGGTATTCTCACAATGCTTACCTCTCATTTTACTGGAGTAAACATCATCCCTAATATATTTATCTTTTTCTTGGTTTCATTTTTTAAACAGCTTTATTGAAATTGACATAAAATACATTGTACCTGTTTTTTTTTTTCAGTCGTATTGAGATATCATTGGAATATAACACTGTATAAGTTTAAGTAGTACATGATGTTATATATATAAAAATACACACACACACACACATGCATACATATATATATATAGTAAAATAATTGACACAATAAGTTTAGTTAATATCCATCACTTCACATAGTTACAAATTTTTTCTTGTAATGAGAACTTTTAAGATCTACTCTCTTAGCAACTTTCAAATATACAATACAGTATAGTTAACTATAGCCACCATGTTGTATATTATACCCCCCAGGACTTATTCATCTTCTAACTGAAAGCTTGTACCTGTTTGACCACCATCACCCATTTTGCACAACCACACCCACTCAACTTTTATCTCTGGCAGCCACAAATCAATTCTCTGTTTATATGAGGGTTTTTTTTTTCACATATCAATAAGATTATACAGTATTTGTCTGATTTCACTCAGTATAATGCCCTTAAGATACTTTCAAGCTATTGCAAATAACAAGATTTCCTTCTTTTTTATGGCTAAATAATATTCTATTGTGTATATGTGTTTTCCATAGTTGCTACACTAATTTAGATTTCTCTTTTTTATATAGCCAGTACTTGTTATCTCTTATCTTTTTGATGCTAGCCATTCTAACAGGTGTAAGGTGATATCTCAGAGTGGTTTTGATCTGAATTTCTCTGATGAATAATTATGTTGAGTACCTTTTTATCTATTGATTGGTCATTTGAATATCTTCTGTGGAAAAATGTCTGTTTAGGTCCTTTGTCCATTTTTTATTCAGATTATTTGTATTTTGCTATTGAGTTGTATGATTCCTTACATATTCTGGATAGTAATAGCTTATCAGATATGTACTTTGCAAACAAACATGTTTAAAGTGTAAAATTTGATAAGATTTGACATGTATGTATATATGTAAATATATATGTGTATATAAATATATGCGCAAAACATCAAAAAGTCAAGGTAATAGATATATCCATCAATCCAAAAGTTTCCTATGCCCCATTATAATTTTGTAATCTCTCCTTTCTTCTCCTTTCTGCCTGACCCCACATGTTCAGGCAATCACAGATATGTTGTCTGTCACTATACATTAGTTTCAATATTCTAGAGTTTAATATATATGGAAACAAACAATTTTTCACTCTAACTTCTTTAACTCAGAATAGTGCTCTGACTATTCATTGCTCCTTCTCCCACTCCTGATTATCACTGAACATTTATCATCTTCCTAGTTTTTGCCTTTTCCAGAATGTCAGATGGTTGGAATCATATAGTGTATAAAATTGTCAAATTGGCTTCTTTCATTTAGTATTATGTGTTTAAGATTCCTCCATGTCTCTTTATGTGCCATAGCTCATTTCTTTTTAGCATTAAATAATATTTTGTTATCCAGATGTATCAGTTTATTTATCCATTCACCTATTGGAGGATATCTTGGTTGCTTCCAAGTTTTGGCAATTATGAATAAAGTTGCTATAAACATCTGTATGCAGGTTTTCATGTGGACATAAATTTTCAACTCCTTTGGGTAAATATCAAAAAAGTATAATTGCTGGATATTATGGTAAGAGTATATTTAGTTTTGTAGGAAATTGCCAAATTGTCTTCCAAAGTGGTTTGAGATTTTGCATTCTTTCTAGCAATCTACGAGAGTTCCTGTTGCGCCACATCTTCACCATTTGGTATTGTCAGTGTTCTAGATTTTGACCATTCTAATAAATATATAGTGGTATCTCGTTTTAATTTGAATTTTCCTAAGGACATATTACACGGGGCATCTTTTCATGTGCTTATTTGTCATTTGTATATCTTTTTTGGTGAGGTTTCTATTAAAATCTTTAGCTTGTTTTCTAACTAGGTTTTTTATTTTCTTATAAAGTTGAGTTTTAAGAGTTCTGGTATATTTTGAACAACAGTCCAGTATCAGATGTGTCTTTTGCAAATATTTTTTCCCATTCTGTGGCTTGCCTTCTTATTCTCTTGACATTGTCTTTCATGGGGCAGAACTTTTTTTTTTTTTTTTTTTAATTAAGTCTAGCTTACCAGTTATTTCCTTCATGGATCATGTCTTTGATGTTGTATCTAAAAAGGCATCACCATACCTAAGATAATCCAGGTATTTTCCTATGTTGTCTTTTAGGAAATTTATAGTTTTGCATCACATTAAGTTCCATGGTCCATTTTCAGTTAATTTTTATAAAGAGTATAAGGTCTGTGTCTAGATTTATTTTTCATATGTGGACATCAGGTTGTTCAAGCACCATTTGTTGAATAGACTATCTTTACTTCATTGTATTACCATTACAACTTTGTCAAAGATCAGTTGACTATATTTATGTGGGTCTCTTTGGGGGCTCTTTTTTCACCAATACCACACTGTCTTGGTTATGGCAGCTTTATAGTGAGTCTTGAAGTCCTTGTAGTACCAGTCCTTGAAATTTATTCTTCTTTTTTAATATCATGTTGGCTATTCTGGAATTTTCTTTCTCCATATAAACTTTAGAATCAGTTTGTCAATACCATAAAATCACTTGCTGGGATTTTGATTGGGATTGTATTGAATTAATAGATCAAATTGAGAAAGTCTGACATCTGGACAATATTGAATCTTCCTTTGATTAAACATGGGATATTTCTCCATTTATTTAGTTCTTCTTTGATTTAATTCATCAGAATTTTGTAGTTTTCTTCATATAGACATTTTACATATTTTATTAGATTTATATCTAAGTATTTTATTTTGGGGGGTGCTAGTGTAAATGATATTGTTTTTAATTTCAAATTCCAAATGTTCATTGTTAGTATATAAAAAAGCAATTGATTTTTTTATATTAACCTTATATCATATAACCTTGCTTTAATTGCTTATTAATTCCAGGAGTTTTTAATTTTGTTTGTTTTTGTTGATTCTTTTGGATTTTCTACATAGATAATGATATAAACAACAATGTTTTTATGTTTCCCTCCTCAGTCTGTAGTTAGTTAATGTCCATTCCTTGCCTTTTTGCATAAGCAAGAACTTCTAGTACAATGTTGAAAAGAAATGAGAGGGAATATTTTTGCCTTCTACCTGGTCTTTGTGGGAAAGTTTCGAGTTTCTCATTATGAAGTATGATGTTAACTATAGATTTTTCATTAATAGTCTTTATCAAGTTGAAAAAGTTTCCCTCTATTTCTAGTTTACTGAGATTTTTTATTAGGAGTGGATGTTGAATTTTTTTCAAATGCTTCACATTTATAGATATTATCGTAATTTTTTTCTGTCAATGTGTTGGATTATATTGACTGATTTTCAAATGTTGAATTAACTTGAGATAAATCCTCATTGGTTATGCTACATAATTTTTTCAATACTTTTTTGGATTTGATTTGCTAATATTTTGCTTAGGATTTTGCTTTTTATTTTCGAAAGAGAGATATTAGTCTGCAGTTTTCTAATAATGTAATTGTCTGGTTTGGTATTATAGTAATGGTGGCTTCATAGAAAGTATTCTCTTTGCTTCTAGCCTCTGAGGATATTTTGGAAAACTGGTATAATTTCTTCCACAATATTCAATAGAATTCACCCATGAAGCTATCTGTGTCTGTTGCTTTCTGTTTTGAAAATTATTCATTATTGATTCAATTTTGAATAGATATAGGCTTATTCAGATTATCTATCTAATTTTGTCTAAGTTTTTGCAGATTGTGCCATCCAAGGAATTAGTTTATTTCATCTAGGTTATCAAATTTATGTGCATAGAGTTGTTCATAGTATTTCTTTATTAACCTTTTAATTTTCATGGTATCTGTAGTGATGCATTCTCTTTCACTTTTGATATTAATAAATTGTGTCCTTTCTATTTTAAGCTGTTTTGAGTTGTATTAATTTTATTGATCTTTTCTGAGAAACCAAATTATTTTAATTACATATTAAGACTTGAAATCAATTAGTGTTGATCTTTCAGTTCTGTGTTCTTTTTAAAGTCATTTTGATACTATTAAGATCTTTGAATTTCCACATGAAAAATATAAACAACTTATTGTTTTCAAAAATAATTTGCCAATGTTTTTGTTTGGATTGTCTTAATATATAAAGATCTATTCAGAAGAATGCACAATTTAACAATTTTGATTTTTTTCTGTCCACAAACACAGTACTCCATTTATTTAGTTCCTTAATTTTATCAGCAATCTTTTTTTTAATTTTTTTGGTGTACATATCTTTGACACATTGTTTCCAGTCATATTTGTAAATTGATATTTTTGTTGCAATTTTAATCTTTTTTTAAAATTTAGTTTCTGACTTTTGTTATTGATGTTGCAAACTTTAGGGAGAAAGCACTATATATATATTTCATATATAGTATTTTTATAAAATTGCATTTCTATAATACTAACAATATCACAATACCAAATTATAAACACTGATCAAAGATTTCAAACAAACAGAGACTCATGGACGTGGACAATGGACTAGTGGTTACCAGAGGATAGGGGGAGGGGAGAGAGTGGAAGTAGATGGGGGAAAAAATTTAAATCATTTCTTCAATAAAAAAATAATTAATTAATTTTTTAAAAAATTTCAAAGATAGAAATAGAGACATAATCTAAATTTATGTATTTAAAATCTCAACATAGTAAAGATGCTAATTCTCTTCAAGTTATAAAATATGATGATCTCTATCAAATCTCAGCATAATTTTTGTTCATATAGATAATTTTATTATAAAATTTGTATGGGAATGCAAAAGAATTAGAATAATTAAAACCTTTTTAAAATAAGAAAAACAAATAGGACTCACTCTACCCAATATTATAACTTGTTACATAGATATACTCGTAAAGATGGTATAGTATTGCCAGAGGTGCACATACATAGATAAATGGAACTGAATAGAGAACCCAATAGAATCACACAAATACGTCCAACCAATTTTTGACAACCAATGCAGTAGAGGATATATAGTCTTTTCAAAAAATGGTGCTGAAGCAGTTGTACATTAATAATAAAAAAAAAAACACCTCACAAAATTAACTCAAAATGGATCAGAGAAGTAAATGTGAAATATAAAACTATAAAGCCTTTAGAAGAAAACATAGGAGATAATCTTTAGGATCTAGGATTAGGCAAGGAATTCTTAGACTTGACATATTAAGCATGAACCATAAAAGGAAAAAAATGATTGATCGGACATCATCAAATATATAAACAGTTGCTCTGCAAAAGAGACTGTGAAGAAGATAAAAATATAAACATACCTCAATGATATTGTAGGTTTGGTTCCAGACCACCACAATAAAGCTAGTATTGCAGTAAAGTGAATGCTAATCTTTTTGCTGGCAGAGGATCTTACCCTCACTTTGTAAAAAGATGAAATATTGTGAAGGACGATAAAACAGAGCACCATAAAACAATGTATGCTTATAGAAGGTACAGAGTGAGAAAAAAATATTTTCAAACTATACGTTGAAACAATTACAATATATAAATATCTCCCAAAACTTAATTATAAAATATAAACAATTCAGTTAGAAAACTGGCAAAAGAAATTAACAGATATTTCACCAAAGAGGTAAAAAAAGAGTCAAATAAGTATATGAAAAAATTTGCACAGACAACACTTCGCCAAAAAAAGACAAGTTTTTGGGGGTCACCATAAAAAAAATAATAATAATAATAATTAATTAATTAAAAAAATAAAGTAAAAAAACAAAAAATAAAATAATAAAAATAAAGACATAAGGGGACAATCACAATAAGATGTTCAACATCATTACTCATTAAGGAAATGCAAATTAAAATCACAGTGAGATATCACTACAAATCTTTAAAATAGCTAAAATAAAAAAATAAACAATGACAACACCAACTGCTAACAAAAATGCAGAGAAACTGGATCAATCATACATTGCTGGTGGGAAGTCACTCTTTGTTCATAACCAGATGTCCTTTATGAGTCAGTGGTTAAACAGTGGTACAACTATAATATGAAATACTATTCAGAATATACCTAACTCTAATCAAAGAAAGCTGAAAGGGCTGTATTAATATCAGACAAAGTAGATTTCAGAACAAAGAACAGAAAAAATTGTGTCAAAAAATTGCTTCCGTTTCCACCTTCAGCAAAATAGAATAAGAACAAATTGAACCTAAATTAAGCAATTAAGCAGAAGTGATAAAAAAATACAGATCAGAGCAAAACTCAATAAACAAAATTACTAGACCCATTTATTTTTAAGGTTATTTTTCATATAGTTGAGATTAAATATACCATTTTGATTTTTTTCTATCTCATTTGTCCTTTGTTCCTTTCCCCCCATTATCTGCTTCTTTTTGAATTAATTTTGTACTTTTTATGGTTCTAGTTTATTGCCTTTTTGGTCTTATTAATTAAAATCTTTCTTACGTTATTGTAGAGGTTTCCTTAAAGTAAACTATCATTGTCTAACTTCAAGTGATATTATACAGTTTCAAGTACACTTTAAGAATCTTACAATAATATACTTCCATTTCTCCCTTTCTAATCTTTGTGCTTTTGTTTTCACATAATTTACCACTCTGTGTGTCAAAAATTCAATAATGTGAGCCATTATTTTTCTTTAAACAGTCAATCATTTTTTAATGAAATTTATGTCTTTGCATTTACCCATGTAGCTACTATTTCCGGTGCTCCTCACTTCTCTGTGTGCATCCATTCCTTCTGAAATCACTTTCTTTCTGCTTGAAGACCTTCCCTTAACATGTCTTGCCATTCACATCTGCAGCTGATAAATTCATTCTTTTTTTTTGTATATCTAAAACACTATTTGGTTTTCATTTTTTAAAATTTTTTATTTTTTCCCTCCCCACTTCCCTGATTTTCATGTTTAAAAGATTATTTTGCTAGGTAAAAATTTTTATTTCTATCGTTTTCCTTTTTTCAGTACTTTAAACATGTTGCTTCACTGATTTTTTTTAAATTAAGTTTATTGGAGTATCATTGGTTAATACAAAATAATTTTCAGGTGTACATTATCATTTGACATCTGTATATTCTATTGTGTATTTACCACCCAAAGTCCAGTTTCCTTCAGCTACCATATATCTGATCCTTTACCCACTTCACCCTCCCCCTATTCCCCTATATTTACTGAATTTTAGTTTGCTTGATTTCCCACAATATATCTGCTGTCATTCTCATGATTGTTTTCCTGTATTTATTGTGTCATTTTTCACTGTTTTTTAAAGGTTTGCTTTATCTCCGTTTTTAAGCAAGCTGATTATGATAAGCCTCAATAGAATTTGCATTATGGTTTTATGCAGAGGGTGTGTGTGTGTGTGTGTGTGTGTGTGTGTGTGTGTGCGCGCGCGCGCGCGCTTTTTAGATCTGTGGGTTTATAACTTTCATCAAATTTGGAACATTGTTGGCCATTATTTCTTCAAATACCACTGCTCTTCATTTGGAACCCCTATTTCACATACATTTGTGTACATGAAATTTTCCCACAAATCATTCTTTTCCCAGTCTTTTTGTCTTCATGTGTTTCACTTGAGATTTCTTTTGCTATGTATGCAAGTTCTCTTCTGAAATATTTTTTTGCACACTTTCATTTCATCCAGTAAATTTTTCATCTCAAATATTGGAATTTTATCTCTTGAATTTTAATGTGTGCCTTTTTTATATCTTGCACATTTTTCTTAATGTGTTTGCTCTTTCCTTCTTTCCTTTAGCATCTTGGGCATATAGAATTCAGTCCTAATATTTGCTTTGATATCCTAGTCTATGAATTCTGCCATCAGTGTCATTTCTGGGTCAGTTTCAGTAGATTGATTTTTGTTGTGATTTGCTGCATCTTTATGTTTGATGATTTTTAGTTGGATGTCAGTCATTTTGGATTTTATATTATTGTGTGCAATATAGATTTGTTTTTACAAACATCGAGTTTTGTTCAGGGACATGTTTAAGTTATTTGTAAATAGTTTGATCCTTTTAGGTCATGTTTTTAAGTGTTGCTAAGTGTTACAGAGCTGTGTTTCCTTAAAGTTAATTTTCCTTTAATATTGAAGCAAAAAGTATCTAGATATTCTAAACAAGACCCCCTGAATTATAAGATTTTCCCCTCTGGCAGTGCTTGTCATTCTTCCTTCTAATACTTCAGGTGATTCTTTTCTAGGACTTGTGTAGTTTTCTCACATACATGTTATGATCAGTTCTCAACTGAATACTCAAAGGAAATCCCTGGAATTCTCTCTCTGGACACCTTTTTCCTCTTTCATGCTCTGCTCTATGAAGTGAAGCCTTCTTTGCTTGGTCAGAAACTCAGCTGTATCTGCTCAACTCACGGACATGCCCATGCTTTGTCTGAATTTTTCCTTTCTACACCACAGCCTAGAAGCTTAAAGGGTTTCTAGAACAAGTGTAGTGCTCACCTCATTTATGTTCTGTTTCTGATGTTCAATATTTCAATTGTCCTTGTAGTGTACTATAATGTCTTATGTGTGTTTGTTATTGCTATTGTTGCCATAATTTTTGGAGAGAAGATAAATCCATTGTATGCTTCTCCATCTTGACTTGCTTTCCTTGGATATCTTCTTTCTTTAAAAAATAATTTGCTTACACATGTCTAAAAAGTATATACTGTCATGATAGAAATTTTATTTTTAACTTTATAAAGAAATTATTTTGTCGTAAGTAATATTTGCATGCTTTAATTCATCTATGTCATTGAATGGTATATACCCCATTATTTTAATATATTTTAATTGATTCATATACATTCTTTTTGATGGACATTTGGTATTTCTATTTTGAGAATTACTGCTATGAAATGTTTATAAATACCTTCTACTATATATGTTCAAGATGTTCTTTTATATACAAGCCTAAATTTAAATTGCTTTTAGGGTGTATGAGTATTTAAATATGGGCTTTCCAAAGTAGGTACAAAACATTACACTCTCACCAGCCAGTTTAAGAGTTTCAATGGACGTACATGTCTCTAACATTTTGTATTGTCACACTTTTTAATTTTTACTAGTTGAATTGGTGTAAAATGGCATTGTATTTTGGTCTTTATTTGCATTGACTGACTTTCAAAAGGTCCAACCTATTAAACATATAATCTTATTTTAAAATATGATTTCACTCTCCAATTATTTGTATTTTTAAAAATATTTTTGCATGTTATTATTTTATTTATAGAAACATTTCATAACTCTTGTTCATTTCCTAGATATTTGTTATCCTTGGATTCTATTCTAAACAGCTATCCTTTCTTTAATTACATTTTTCATTTGTTTATTCCTGGTTTATAAGCTTTATATTTTTCTATAAAATAAATATATATATAAATTATATATAAAATAGCTATACCATATATAACAAATATATGAATACACAAAATGTAAAATTTAAATACATATCATATTATAAAATACATTTATATAAAACTAAAGTATATTTTCTTTATTTTTTAATATAAATTTTATATTCATCTACCTTGTAGATAAAGTTTTAATTTTTTAATACATTTCTCTTACCTGACTCTTGGTTTTCTAACAGTTGCAACTATTTGAACATAACTACCCTGAAAGTTTCTCTTTTTTAGACCTAGTTCTTGACTTCTTTATGCTCAATTATTATCTAAAAACTAATTTAAAAAAATAACTTATATGAAGATATAGCTGTTAATGGCTATCAATCCTTCAAAATATTTGTGTTTTATGGTACTAAATATATGCAGTGGTATATATGCATCTTTGATAGAAAGAGTAATTATATATGCATTTGGTAAACCTCCCATATCTGATAATTAAATTCTTCCCTTTGCATACATATACTGGTGTTGAATATATTAGTGCTTGTTTGGCCTAGGAAGCTGAACATAATGAAACCTCCTATAACCAGAAAAAATAATGAAGTCATTATGTAGTGATTAAGTCACCAATAACTATTGAGTTACGGAAGTAGATCTGGGACACTAAAAGGACACTTATTCCATCATGCATTCATTTATTAATTTATATACTCATTCTATTCCATAAAAATTGATTGGGTCCCTCCTTTTGCCTAGAAGTATACCAGAGTGTAAAGTATATGAAAGATGCATTAAACTTGGTAAATCAATGCTGCTTTCTCATGAGTGCCTAATAAGTTTATTTCTAGATATCATAGCAGATTCCACAGAGATCAGATCACCTTGTATTTTTTGTAATTAATCAGAGACATAGTTAACATATAAGTACAAAATTTGTTTTAAAACTATCTATTATGATTGTGACAGTAATATAGATTTTTATGTAATTTAGAAATAATCTAAAGATAACTTAGAAATTATCTTGTTCAACTTCTTTATCTTATTGCTATATGACTTGCAAGGTTCAGATGAGTTAAGAAGAGTAGTCTCTGCAGTTAGGCTACCTTAGTATAATCTCGGGCTCCATCATTTATTTTCTGTATTTTTGTAAACAAATGACTTAATTATTAATTAAGTCTCTAAGTCTCAATGCCTTCACCTATAAAATCGGGATATAATTTTAGTACTATTGATACTAAGTGGAATACCTTAGTACAGTGCCCAACACGTAGTAAATAAACATCACTTACCAATAATGAACTATTAGTAGCAGCACCATAATTTGAGACCACTTTTTTGATTCATTAAAAAGGGGAAAATCTGACTCCCCTCGTGTGCATGAGGCAATGGTCATACTAATAATCTCCTATATTGGGTGAGGTGTGTTAGGTTTTATGATTGCTCTTCCATTACTGGCTTTTCTTTCTTGTGAGAGAATTTTACTTCCTTGAGACTTGGAAGTCAGGTGTGGCCACATGACTTGCCTTACTCTGTGAAATGTGAATGAACCTGACATACACCATTTTCAACCAGAAGCCTTAAGAGCAGTTAAATAGGTTTTTTCTTTTTCTTTTCTTTCTCCATAAGGCCAGCATGACCTGTAGAGGCTGAGCCTTATGGATTCAGAAAGAAAAATTTGTGAAGCAGAACCTCAGCTAACCCATGATAAATATGCATTGTGGTCAAGAAATGAACTATCATTGTTGTAAACTATTGAATTTTCAGACTCTTCGTTACCACAGAAATGACCTTTGCTACTATAAAATAACCTAGTAAAAGCTGATTAATGCAGTGAACTACATATATTTTCTGTGCATTGTCTTGCTACTTATTTTCATGGGAGGATTGTCTACAAAATCTGCTAAGTATATGGTTGAATGGTGGGCATTTTATTTGTCAATTTTATCTGTAAAGTGCTAATCTTCATTCTGGATTCAAGAGAAAAATATGAATGAGTAACTTTTCTTTTTCAGTTTTCATTCCAGATGTTTAGCAACATATAGACATAGTAGAATGTTAATGGTTTCAAAATGAAATTAAGTCAGACAGTTAGTCTCATTTGGAGACTGTGTTTTTTTGTTTGTTTGTTTTTAAACGGGAGAAATAGGAGTTGTCTTCCTGAAGGTAGCCTCTTATTCAGTTGTTAAGAAGTTTCTTATTTGATATCTGGTCTGAAGACAGATTTATTCAGCTCAGCTCAAACAAAGTTAACTAAATAAATTTTTTGAAATACTAGTCACATATTAACAGCCAATAAAAATACATGTTTTGAGGATTTTTCAACACTAAATATTGTTAAATTAAAAAAATGATGAAAATATAATTGATAAAAGTAATTAACAATGGAACATTAGTGAAAAATAATCATTAGAAAAACAAGAAATTCTTTACAATTGTTCAGTGGAAGTAAGCCTTTATAAAATAATATTTCTTAAATTATCTGGGTTTTTTTGATAATGCATCTGAGGGGAGATACAAAGTATTGAACATGAAGAGAAGTAATGGGGACTTTACACTATGGTAGAACTATGTTTTTTGAAGTCGGTGTTTGGTACATTGCTATTAAATCTCTTTTATACGTATTTTTATCTCTTCAACATTTAACAGAATTTTAAAGAGGAGAAATGCAGCAAGATGAAAAATGAAAAATATCTGTTTGATTTTTGACACGTAAATTGTGAGTGACAATTATCAGGAAGCGCTTCAGAAAAGTGATGACGGTAGAAGCCAGATTGGAGATGGTTGAAAAAAGAGCAAGAAATAATGAAATGAGGACACAGTGCATTAACAACTTTTTCAAGAAAGGGGATAATGATAATAGATAAAAGATGATGTAGATTGCAAAAAGGTGGTTATTTGATTTTATTTTAGTTTGTAATAAAAGAGGGTTGATGCAGGTTTAAAAACCAATGAGAAAGATCAATTGAGTGGAGAAGGATACCAGGGAGAGGAAGGCATTCACAATAGTAAAAGGTAGTTGAGAATAAAAGAGTGGCGGTACCCATATTGTACACAAATTTTTCCAATTTCAAGTTATTTTAAACTGGAAAAAAACACATCCCCTTCATTACAGCAGGAAAGAAGAGGAAAAAGATGAGAATTTTTTTCCAGAAATCTAGGAGACAGATGCCTATTTTCTGAATTAGGGAAATAGCAAAGAGAGTGGAAAGAAGTGAGTGCAATCAAGAAAAATTTAGTAAATACTAATAGGACTTTGTTACCAGTAAAATATTTTTGTATGTGTGGGAGAAGGTGAACATGGAAAAGGAAAAATATAAGAGTGATTGGATTTCTGGCTTAAATAGGTGGATGGATTATAATGTATTTGTTATTATTTTAATCTGGGAAGATGAGTAGATTGGAAGCCAATCTCAATTGAGAGGATCAAATCTGCACAAAAATTCTCCTAGAAACACAGATCAGAACAACCATAATGTGAGTACCACCAAGCTAGTGTGATAAAATGGTAAAAAGAATCAGGCATCAAGAGATCTGGATTTTCTTCTGGTTGCACCATTATATTACATTGATCTGTGTAAACCTTTGGTGATCTCATTATTTTTATTAGACAATGCCAATTTTTGCTTTTTCACAATATTTTTATAAGCACTACTGAAAAACTGTGTTTGAGAACATCTTTAAAAACCCAGGTTTCTAGATGTGGCCCCATAGTGTAGTGGTTAGCACGTCTGCTTTACACGCAGAAGATTCTAAGTTCGCAGGCTGAGTGCCTGCGGGAGGAGATGCCCCGCCTTTAGAGATCCAGTTCTTAAGGGGAGACAGCAACACCTGTAGGTCAGGAGTGGAAGTCGGGAGGTAGGGGGTGGGAGGGGGGTGAGGGAGGTAATTATCAAAGAGGGGGAAAAAAAAAGCCCAAGTTTCTAGACTTTTCTTCTAGAAGATATGATGTGTTTTCATGCAGGCTGAGTGCCTGCAGGAGGAGATGCCTCGCCTTTAAAGATCCAGTTCTTAAGGGGAGACAGCAACACCTGTAGGTCAGGAGTGGAAGTCGGGAGGTAGGGGGTGGGAGGGGGGTGAGGGAGGTAATTATCAAAGAGGGGGAAAAAAAAAGCCCAAGTTTCTAGACTTTTCTTCTAGAAGATATGATGTGTTTTCACTTATGATGTCTTGTTTTTTAGCAAGATGTTGGTCAAAAAAATCAATTATTTTTGGAGCACACCTATTAGATTTATATTATTTCGGTATTCATTTCATCATTCAATAAAAATTTGTTGAGCACCTAGTGTGTGCGAAGTATAATTTTGAACACTTAGCATAAGTAAATGAAGCTCTCCTCTTCTCAAAAAAAAATTCCGGGCCTTTGTGAAGTTTACATTCTAGTGAGAGCAAAAGAGTAATGAACAGTAAACATAATAAATGATAAATAAATGAAGTAATATGTTTGAAGGTAATAAGTACTTTGAAAAGATAAAAAGGACAGTGAAAAGGAGATCAGGCATGAAGATTAGCAGCTATATTACAACTAAAATATGATCATTAGCAAGGGTCACATTAAAAAGGTAACAGATAAGCAAAGAATGAGGGGTTTAACCAAAGGATTACTCTAGCTGTGGGTGAGGGGTGAGGTTGTGGAGTCCATGAAGAAAACTCTTACAGTAAAGATAAGATATGATGGTCACTGAATCAAGGTGTTAGCACATCATGGTTTTATTTAAAAGGTAGAACAGGATTCGCTGACACATTGAATATGTGCATGAAGGAATAAGCAAAGTCAAGAATAACCTCAAGGTTTTTGACCTGAAAAACTAAAATTATGGAACTGCCATCAACTGAGAAGGAAACACTATGAGTGCAGAAGGTTTTGAAGAATGTATATCAAAAAGCCAGTGCTAAATGATTTAAGTTTGAGATGTCAAGTAGATATTCCAGAGAGTCAGCGGCATGGATCATGTTGTCAATCTTCAACCTGGTATAACACACCTCAGCTCATTAGTATGTGAATAAATGACACGGTACAGCACATTCATGCAGAATATATTGCATATTTAATGATTTGTTAATATTTAGATTCTTGATATTCTACCAAAGTTGTTCTTATTTGTTTGAATACTTTATGATGGAATAGATATATACTGGGATATTCAAAAAGCTAACTTAGATGGAATGATAATAGATCAGAATATCCAAAAACTGATTGAGCCAAATATTTCGAGATGTTTAAAGTGCTTGACTTTTGTTAGAAGAAGCTCTCCATACTGTTTTAAATATATTTCAGATTTTAATATTGTTCTGAAATCTCTATCACCATTGTATATGCCAAATATACTTGCTTTCTATATTGCAAATTTCTAAAATAAGTATTCTGTTATTTTTCAGTCAAGAAGAACATTTTAGTATGTCATAATATAATCACAAATCAGCTAAGGATGAGGCCCATGCCATGTTTCTCTCACGATGTAAGTAGGTTTAGGTTATGGTTGATGAGAAGATTATTTCTACATATTCAGCTCAACAATGATTGCCAGATAGGTTTATGGGATGGAAATGCTTACAGACCATTCAGGGACCTTGATTATAAGTGATATGAAATATATTTGCAATATTTTCTCTTAGTTATTTTTATTTTCTAGGCTTATAGACCTGTAAATAAAAGTGGCAGATTTCCCAAAAGAATTAAATTTCAGTTATGAGTTTATTTTATGGAGTCTCTATTCTACCTGTACAAGTACTTCAAGTGGTAACATAAGCAAATATAAAGCAACACCCTATTTTATTTTATTAGTGTATTTTACAGCAATCCTGCAAATACACAAGCTTCAGAGATCGTAAACACCCAAGGTCTTGAAGCCTTTACCTTTCTATAAAGTGCTTTTTGAAAAGTGGTACTGCGTTTCAACCTATAAATACACTGCTACCCTTGAGGGAACAAAGATTTATCTCTTCTCAATTTACAAGTAAATTTATTGTTAACCCACCTCACCTCTTCACCAATAAAGGCTGATTTATGAACGATGGTCAATGAGTCCATCTGAGGCAGTTTTAAGGCTAAGAAAAGAAGGCATAAAAATACCTAGTAAATTGTGCACCATTTAATGTAGATTAAATGAAGAGAGCTGTATTACACTGCACACCACCAGTCCTAAGGAAGCACTTGACTGTTGCATATTATGGTTTTGTGATGAAATGATGGTATTAGCCAGTAATTCCTCCAATAGAACATTGTTCATGATGCTTGGGCATCATGGCTATGCCACAGCCATCTCAGAAATAATCCTGATGAATTCCTATTTATAGTCACTTCCTGCATTTCCCTTAAAATAATTCTGGGATTAGTTTTATTGTTTATATGAATATATTATTCCATGCTAAAGAACAACAAAAAAAAAGCACATTGTATGTTTATGAAAAAGCAGTGTTAAAATTAATAGATTGAAATAGGTGCAGTTCTGGTGACTAACAAAATTTTCTTGAGAACAGAAAAGTTAGTATATGGAATCAGAGGTTACATCTCAAATCCTCCATCAATTCTTCTTTCAAACATGCTTTTCCTGGTTTATACAGCATGGTTGTGCTTCCTCAAAACATCTTTTCTAAGGTATAAACTTTCTACAAGATCATTTAATATTCCTCTTAGAGAATGAGCAGCCAAAGAACGATGAGGAGGCTTATTATGTGACATCATGGTCAAAGGATCTTACAAAGGCCTTTTCTCCAAATTCAGTCACATTGAAGCGTTAGGGCTTCAACATATGAATTTCGAGAGGATACAATTCATAACAAAACATTTCCATTCATAACTGTTATTTTCTGCTTTTGTTTGTTGTTTCAGGTAATGTTCCTATTGCATCTCTATTCTCTCATTTTGCCCCAGGTTAGCCCTTTCTTTCTTGTTCCTGAATTTTCCACACATATTTTAACTGACAAACTCTAAAGTTTTGGGAATAGGCCCAACGGCAGTCTTGAAGATTTTTATTACTTTCAACTTTCGTAGACGTTATTTTCCTGCACAGACCAGGTTCTCAGCTTCAGAATTCTGCTTTAAGGCACAGCCTGCTGTCCTTGCACTTTTCTAACAAGCACTCTGTCACAACATGCCCATGGGCCTTCACAATAATTAGATCATCAATTGTATTTTATAGAGCGAGCTCTTGGGTGATATCCCATCTAGGAGATAAAACTTTTTATTTGTACCAGAACATTAGTAGTATCAATTTGTTTAACCTTTCTTTAAAACAACATCTTAAATGCATTAACAAAGAAATACGTATTGTTGCATTGTGGTTACGTTGACCACCTCTTCTAATATTCTGCTAGTTAATGCCAGGCTACGAGCATGGTATGTGTTCAGGGAATATTGGTTCTGTTTCTAATTTACTGTGGCAAAAGAAGGAAGAAACAATAAACAAACAAACCAAAAATAAGTGAGCTGCATTTGATTACTTTTATGACAACTCCTACATTGTACATTATATTATTATGTAATTAAAATAACTAACATGTCTTTTTTTTTTCAGTTGTACATTTTTATTGCTCCCCATAATTTTTCAAAGCAAGAAGTAGACATAGGTAGTTTTATGACTTGGCTAGGATCACACAGCTATTAAGTGGTTGAACCAAATTTAAACCTAATTGATTTAAACTGAAATTCAATAACTAATTTATTCAACATTGACTGCATGCCAGACTCTGGTAATATAATGGTGAGCAAAAAGAGGCACTAACTTTGCCTTTGAGAAGAATCACGTGATAGAGACATACAGACATTAATATGACAATTAAAAATAGACTTTAAAATTGCACCTCTACGCAGTGCTCCTGGCAGAGGCATATGCTGTAATGAGAACAAGTAAGAGGGAGACTGCCTGTCATGAGAGGGGTTAGAGACATTAAATTTCCATAAGTTTTAAATAAATCAAGATATTCTTAAATGGAAATTTCAATAACCATTCAATCACCTGTTTGTAGAGCTGAATAATTCATAAATAATCATAAATCTAATTAACATACCAGGATTATCTTTCTTTTTAATTACCACAGAGTGACATTAAAAACAAGCAAAAATGTACAAAAATGAGATGACAGAGCTTCAATATCTACCATAAAACAACTATTTCAGACAGAGCTTTGAGTTGACCTTGCCCTTAGACTCTGGTAAAAAGACAAACACATTTAATGTGACCAGTAGAGGTATCTACCAGGCTGTGACTGGACACAGATATCAAGAAAAAGTACAAACTGAAATAGTGAAAGACATACCCCAAACTTTGCCATACTAGCTCATTATTAAATGCTAGATCTAAAGATTACAACCATCTTGAATATATTTATATTCACTACACTTTAGGGTATAACATTCCTCGATTCATCACTCATTTAATATTGCACTATTTTTATTTCCTTTATAACTGTTTTCTTTAAATATCAAGAGGTATCCTCGTTCCAATGTAGTTATAATTTTGGAATCTAAATATTTTATTTATTGTCTATACACTTCACATTTATAGAAAAATCAGTAACATCAGTTTTGTTTCATTTTAAAAAATCAATGTCATTTTTTTATTAATCATTTCAAGTATATAGTACATTGATTAGACATTTATGAATTTTATGAAATGATCCCTCCAGTTACTTTTATCACCCATCTGGCTCTACACATAGTCACTACAATACCACTGACTGCATTCCCTATGTTGTACTCCCCATCCCCGTGACCATCTTTCAACTATTAATTTGTACCTCTTTAACCCTTCACCCCTTCCTCCCAGCCCTCTAACCTCTCTCCCCTCTGGCAGTCACCAGAAAAATATTCTCTGTATCCATGAGTGCATTTTTGTGCATTTTGTTCTTTTTGTTCCTTAGATTCTTCATATTTAAGTGAAATCATACGGTATTTATCTTTCTCTATCTGACTTATTCCACTCAGCATAATAACCTCTGGGTCCATCCATGTCATTGCAAATGGTAGGATTTCATTTTTATGGCTGATTAATATTTCATTGTATATATTAATCATAACTTCTTTATCCAATCCTCTGTTGCTGGGCATTTAGATTGTTTCCATGTCTTAGCTATTGTGAATAACACCACTGTGAACATAGGGATGCATGGATCTTTACAAATTAGTGTTTTGGTTTTGTTTGGATAAACACCCAGAAGTGCAATCCTACCAACAGTGTACAAGGGTTCTTTTCTCCACATCATTGCAGACACTTGTTTTTTGATTTACTGATGATAGAGCCATTCTGACAGGTGTGAGGTAGTATCTCATTGTGGTTTTAATTTGCATTTCTCTGATAGTTAGTGATCTTGAGCATCTTTTCATATGTCTATTGGTCATCTGTATTTTCCCTTTGGAGAAATATCTATTCAGGTCTTCTGCCCATTTTTTAATTGAATTGTTTGTTTTTTTGTTACTGAGTTGTATGAGTTCTTTGTAAATTTTTTTATATTAATCCCTTATCAGCTGTATCATAGGTGAATATCTTCTCCCATTTAGTATGTTGTCTTCATTTGTTGATGGTTTCCTTTGCTGTGCAAAAACTTTTTAGTTTGATGTAGTCCCATTTATTTATTTTTCTTTTGTTTCCCTTGCCTCAGGATATATATTAGATAAGACATTACTAGTAGCAATATTAGAGAGTTTACTGCCTGTGTTTTCTTCTAGAAGTTTTATGGTTTTGGGTCTTAAGTAACATCAGTTTTCATCTTTAAAGAAAAGACATTTTATTTGAGCTTCTCACAATTCTCGCAATCCAGGGATATAATCATTATTTTCTTTCAGATACAGTTCTATGTTTAATAATATTTTTATGATTATTTGGTAAAAGAATCAAGAACATTTATTTATAATTATTTCAAACTTACCTTTTCAAATCATCCGTATAAAAAAATATTAAATACCTACTACCTGCCATCTATTCATTAATCATATAGTTTGACATGTTGATTTTCCTCTCTTTTAAAGGAAATTTATTTTGTCTTGCTGTAGAAGAATCCAGAAAGATTAAAAGCCCATGCATGCAAGCAAGTAGTTACCAGAAAAGCTTTTTATGATACATGATTCTAACATGCCAGAAGAAAATTGCATTGAAAATGATGTAGTCTAACTAATAAGAAATACATTTGAAATTGAAAATTAAATATACTTTTGCATATCCTGATATGCTAGTTCACTTGCCTCATTTGCATGCAAATAAAGGTTCAATAACTATTTTAATTGGTATATCCTCCCAAAAGTGAGGGAAGAAGATTCAAAATATATGTATTATTTTGTATGAGAAGGAATGTTAATATTCACCAAATAATTACCTAATTTACATAGTGATTAGACTCATCTGCAATAAAGTATTTTTATAAATATACAGAGAGAACATTACACGTTGTGATATTTGACAAGTAAAATAATAAGCAAATCTAATAAGGAAAATTGTATGCAGGTGAAAGACTTCTAGTACATTATTTTTAATATAACTTTATTACTAATGTCAGAATAATAAGTCAAATCCTTAAGCATTCCATGCATCATATTTGGTAGGTAAGAGGAGAAAAGCAAATATAATATAGTTAAAAAAATATTGAACATGATCAAACACATCTGAAAGAGATAAAGTCCTCAGGGAAGAATTTCCACCTACATAATTTCAAGTGGAGTAATCTATTTTCTAATTAGCAAGGAAAAAATCCCCTGTATATGACCTTGAATTTAAAATATTAGCTCAGAGGGAGTATTTACGATCTAAAGGCTCAAATGCATAATGAAAATACGGACATGACTTTTACTGTTGTTAAGGTTCTTTTTAAATCATTCTTAGACATAATCAGCCTATGTTGACTGACATTTATAGTATGGAAATTGGCTGGAATACAAATGCAATGGTGTTTGAAATTAGAAAACACATTACTGAGGAGGCAGTTTAAATATTTGTGGTGTTCAAAGCCATTTTTCTTGGTAGAACCAATACCTTTGTTCATTTTGATCAAGCTTATATTCTAAATGAGTTTTACATATTGAAATTATTTTAGTTCTCTAATGTTTCTTCTTTTGTCATTTTATTTGTAATTGTTATTTATTTCAGAAAAAAAATGCATTTTTCAGCTTTCAACATTTTAAGTATGATAAAGGAGAGAGGACCTTAGGATTTAAACATGGAGAATTTGTCAGGTAGAATGTGTGTTAAGTAAAAAACCAAGTACTTGAATCAATGAATGAGCAAAAACGACCATGCTGGTTATAAACAATCTATACACTTACTTGTTTGTGGGTTTATAGTTATCTAGAAACAATCATTATAAGATGAACAGAAAGACTGATCAATGACTATGAAGAATGAGGAGACCTGATAAAAAAATTCTAGTTCACGACCTTTCTTCCCAAAATCTGAGACAAGATAGATTCCTGGGTTTTTGGGGAATACTGAGCCTACACTGAGTTGGGAACTAAAATTATAAGGGAGAGAATGTCACCATGAAATTTCTCTGGATTTTGGAGTCAGCCAGATTTGAGTTGGAAGCCTGACTCCTTCACTCATACACTATCTGACCCTAGGAAATTAGCATTCAGAAGTTCAGGTTTATGTTAAATGAGATTGAAAATTGTTTCTTTCAGGGTTATTGTGAGGATTAAATAAGATTGTTAATGAGTATAAAGTCTGCAGAACATGGCCAATTTAACAAATAATGGCAAATATGAATGTTATATAGAAAGTCCAGGAGTGTAGACATCTGGAATATTTCTCCCCCCAGCAATTAACAACCTGATCTTTTGAGGTACAAGGATTCTACACCTGTGATACTTTCTATGGTATGTTTAAGAGAGCTGATATTTAACATCCACTAGGGCACAGATCAATTATTCATGTATTTTGAAAGAGTAAATTAATGTAATAACAGAAAATCAAACTGTATATGAGTATAATTTACTGCACGTATTACAAAATGTATATTTGTCTAAATGTTCATTCATATGTGTTCATTGTCCATAAGATTATGCTAACTACTGGTATAAAGTTTTATTGATATGTTAGTTGACACATAGTAGCAGCTGAAGTTTATTAGAAATACAAATGTTTTAAAAAGTAGAGACTGTAGCAAAAGTACATGAACTTCAGAGTATTCCAGGGCATCGAGGCAATGTCTATGATGAAAAAAGGATAGGAAAAGTGACACTCAGCAGTATACTCCTGTACAAAGGAATCCAGAGAGTGGGAACTAGGAACATATCCAAAAAAATTTTACAAGGCTTTTGTAGCCTTAATATCAAAACCAAAAAAATACATTGCAGGCCAAACAAAATCCAGCAATAGATAGATAGATAGATAGATAGATAGATAGATAGATAGATAGATAGATAGATAGATATTATATAGATCTATAGATATACAAATATATAGATATCTATATATACATAAAGTTGAGTTTTGCCAAAGAATGCAAGAGGGACTTAGCATTAGGATATCTGTAATCGCTTCTCGGCCTTTTGACTAAGATCAAGTGTAGGATATCTGTAAATCTGACTCTCCATAGTAAAATATTTAAGGAGGAAACACAGATGCATAAAAGCATCTGATATTGTTTAACATTCATTTGTAATTTGAATTCTTTGCATACTAAGGTTAAAAGGAAATTTTCTTAACTAAATAACTGGTGTCTATAAAAAGCTCAGCAAAGAAGGAACCATTAAAACTATAGTGTTAGGATAACTGTTTATTCTAGAAAACTACATTTTGAAAGACATGTTTATTCTTTATGATGTATTTGTCATGAAACCCAGAGCAAATGTTATAAATCGTCTGTGCTGCAGAATCATAATCTCTGTAAAGGGGATGTTGCCTGACCCCTGTCTAACTTAATGAGATGAATTCAATTAAAGGAGAAAGAAGCTAATCTATCCTGTGCTCGTTGTCAATGTGAAAAACAAAAAGGATCGTTGTCTCATGCACTTATGTTGATAGTCATTCTGTGGTGTCGCACCTCAATTACTCCTGCTGTCAAAGGAGACAATATTGCTTTACTCCTTGGTACTCTGAATGTGGTGGGCAAAATCAGCAGCAGTGGCATCACATGGGAGCTTATTAAATATGTAGAATCTCAGACTCCACCCCAGAACTACTGAATCAGAGGCTGAATTTTAACAAGGTCCTATGGAATTTATCTGCACAACAGAAAACCTAGGAATTACTGCTCTAAGCTACTATCTTCCTACCTTGAGAAATACTATGAGGATCATTAACCAAAAAAAAAATTTTACTTTTGGAAGGAATATATGATATTTGCAAATATTTTCTGATTTTTTGTTTGTTTTACCTGAATTCGTGGGACTCTGTGGGCAACTTTCCCCATAATGGTAATAATAATAGACAAATATTAAACTATTTAACAGTCCAAGGCACTGTCTTAAGCATTGTAAGTGCATTTATTCATTTTATTTTTCCAACCCCTCCGCAAGTTGCATTATTCTATTGTATAGAAGAGGAAACAGACTTTACATCATTAGCCCAAGGTGAAAGCCGTTAAGATCCAGAGTCAGTTATGGAGCCTGGGAGTTCCCTCACCCGCACTGTTTAAACAATCCTAGGCTATATCTCTGATAAGATAAAGATATTCTGAAATTTTGATTAGATTACTTAATCTTTTCAGTTTGTTCCCCACATATATCAGTATATTTAACAAAGCAAATGGGTAGCATATATTAAAATTTTTAATTTTATGCTAGACACTCTTTTAAGCATTCACTCATTTACTCATTTAGCTTTCACAACCATGTGAATTTCTTCTTCTTTTTTTTACAGATGAAGACTTTTTATTTCTTTCAGATATGGAAAAATATCTGAACCCCAGAGATGTAGGACTTTCCCAGAATTAGATGAGTTAGAAATCAGACCAAAAATTAATAAAATGACCTAGCAGACATTGTCCCTATAGAAGTAAATTGTGTGATGCTTC
>NW_006434369.1:625513-661821 GCF_000325575.1 Pteropus alecto
AACTCCATGAAACTCTTCCTAATTCTGAGGTCAGGGGTAACAACTTCTCGAGAATAATTTTAATTTAAAAGTACCTGCCTGTCTATCTCTTGTGACCATCTCCTTAGCTACAGAAACTGCCCCGAGGCAAAAACTACTTTGACAAAGAATGCCAAATGCTGGAGATGGTACAGGAGAGAGGTGGAAGGTCAGCAGAAGCCATCATATTCTGTAACAGTTCTTGTCCACTAGAAATACAATGCAAGCCTCATGTGTTATTGTAAATTTTCTGGTAGCCAAATTGAAAAAAGAAATAAAAAAATAGATGGTTTATTTTAATCAGCTATTTTTGTTTAACCTGCCATGTAAAAAGGTTATCATTTTTAGTATAGTCAATATTAAAATTTGTTAAAGAGAAACTTAGTGTTTTAATACTATGTCTTTGAAATTACTGTATATTTTTAAATTGCAGCCACTCATTCGGACTAGCTACAGTTCAGTACACAGTGGCCACCTGTGGCTAGTGGCCTCCATATTGGCACATTGGACAGCAGAGTTCTAAAAACTCTGAGTGCCCGAAAAAAATTAAAACGAGTTTTTATGTAAATAACGAAGGTATAAATCAATGAGTATGTCTAATGCCAAAGGCATAATCCATAAGGGCATCATTGTTCACACATACTAGTACCCTATTTCCCTCCAAGGTCTGTGCAATTTTTTTATCATTCACATTATTTTCTTTTAAAATGTTGGAGTGAAATAACATGATATTTTATTCTAATTTTATTTCAAAATTTATATTGAGCATAATCTCTTTTCATTAAATATTATTTTAAGAAATGATCTCAGTAATTATATAATGTTCTATATGATTTTTTTACCTTTAAAAAAAATCTGTTATAAATCTGTTTTTCTGTTATAAACAATACCCTGAAGTCCTGCTACAAAAATCTCTGTGCCCATATCTGATTAGACATAAACATTTGTAATGCCCTCATTGACAACCAATGGTACCCATTTGAACTGTTCCTCTACTGCTCTGCCCATCCCTGTTGTAATTTAGAAAATATTGTTGGCACTTAAAGGGATGGTATATTGGTTTTTAATTCTAATTTGTGTTTTTTTAATTATAAATTAGGAAACGTGTGTGTGTGTGTGTGTGTGTGTGTGTGTGTGTGTGTGTGTACAGTCCATTTGTATTTCTTCTCTTATGTATTTTCTCTTTCTGACCTTGGACAAGTTCTTTATATATTTGAGAGGATCAATTATTTTTCATCAGAAATGTTGCAAATATATCCTAGTGTGAACAGATTCTGAGATGATGTGAGGCATTTACAATTATGCAGTTATATCTACCAAAATTTTCCAATGGGTCTATCACTTCATTCTTATACTTACAAAGGAATTTTTCTCTCCAATATTAAATATTAATCTACATTTTCTCCCTTCTGTTTTCTTGTGTTTCCCTCTACATTTAATGTCTCAACCCATATGGTATTTTTTGAGAAAGTGTGTAAATGAAATGTGACTTTATTTTTTCTAATTGATAGCTGATTCTACCACATACCTTAATATTTGTTAATGCAGAAGTTTTCAGATGAGTAGAATTAGGTATTTCATCAACTCAAAATAACAATTTTATTTTATTTTATTATGAAGTTTTGAGCTTAGTTTTGCATAAAACTGGTGGAAATATTTTCCTAAATTCATCCCAAATGATGTAAGAAGTGTGAAGTTTAGAATTAACACAGTATTTCCTGTACCCGATCACTGATCCAGTAAGTGGAGAAACCTGGAGGGAAGAGAGGAAGCCTAATGAAAGGCAAATGCCATGATAGCAGTGTTTTTTTCCTTCCTCTGAAATGTTTCTTCTCTGTAGTGGCACAGTGTCTTTTTGTTTGGTTTTCTCCCTCTAGCATGGCTCTCGTCATTCACAGCCAGCCCTGGTAAAGCCACTATGCTTGCCTGGAATGAAGAGCCACATCAGGTGTAAACAGATGACAGCTGCCTCTGTTACCTCCAGGCTTGATGTATCTAGAACCAGATTTACTTTCCAGAGTCTTGATGGGACCCAGATGTTTTCCCTCAAAACTCTCACTTCCTCTGTCTCCAGCACAGGAGCCTCCCCAAATATTTCTCTCATTCTCTCTCACCTCCCTCCCTCTCTCTGTCTGTTTCTGTCTCAGTCTCTGTCTCAGTCTCTGTGTCTCTCTCTCTTCTCTGTCTCTGTCTCTGTCTCTGTCTCACACACACACACACACACACACACACACACACCCCTCAAAACTTTAAATATCATTGTTCAGGAATATCAGGAGCATTCTACTTGGTTTTCCTCCCTTTGCTTCCCTGGCACACAGGACCTTCCCATGAGAGGAGTCACAGCCCATTCCCCAGTTCGACCCTGTCTTGAATAAACTGAATCTAGCAGAAATGCTTTAAAGCTCCTGGCATTTGGATTCCTCTTTTTTCATTTCAAAGGTTTTTTTTTCTTTCTATTTTTATATTCAATTGGTATGTTTACTTGGAAATGTGGAAGTGTGCAAGTTAAATGCCTATTACTTAGTTATCATATTATTAACTGAAAGACAGCATATCACTGAGATACTAACCATATTGTTAATATATAACTATTTAGCATTTGCTTATGCTAAATGCATGCATGTCAGAAACCAGTACAGAATGTGTCCCAAGCACAAATCCAGCATTATGTTTGCAGGTGTTCTTTCAATAGCATTGAAAGAGCCAATACATTTGAGCAGATTTCACTTGCTGTCAGCAATACCTTCAGCAGAGGAGAGAATAGAGTTAATATATGAAGTATTTTGCTTGCATACGTGGAAGGCACAGGCTTTCTCTGTCAGTGGTCATGCATTTTGAACATATTTTCAGTAAAATGATATAAACCTTCATTTAAAAAGCTGGTTGATGGAGTACTCTCTGATTTTATTGAGACTATAATGATGGAAAAAGCCATTCCTTTTGGTGCCATCCCTGGGGTTATGCTGCACACCTCTCTTCCAATAATTGTATATGGCAATAACAAGCCAGTGGCTGTATGGGATAATTGGCTCCTCGTCACTGCATTTATGGGTAGTCAGTCTGAGAATTACTGAGATTGAACGAAAGCCACAGTGACTACAAAACTGAGACCCATATTGATCTAGTAGGAATAGGATGGATCTGTCAGGTCCAGGCAGAATACATCATGCTCTTGGTGGGAGAATTCTTTCCACAGAAAAGGGAAATAATTATTCTCTCCAATGAAACACTTGAGACGAAAGTGCGCACACTCACAAAGGACTCTAATAGAACCTTGAACATGAAAAAGAAAGAGGTTTTTTTTCCTTTTTTTTTGTAATTCCTCTTGGGAAAACATTATTATTCTGAGATTCTCTATGTCTTTTTTAGTTTCCTTCACTCTATCTGGGCATTTTTATTTTTTAATCAGTGTATTCACATTTCAAACTCTGTTTAAAAAAAAAACCTTCAGTTGAAACAGAAAGAGGTAGATTCATTTGGTGTATATGAAGTAGGCAGTAATTGCATTGGAAAACCTCAAAACACACAAACCAGAACCAGCTGTAACCAAGCATGTATGGAAAGCACTGCACAGAATTTTCCATGGCCTGCAGCAACGATGTTATGCAAACAGTCCCTGAGGTGTCTCAGCAGCTTCATACACAGTGGAAAGAAATTAGATAATGCTAAAGACCTACCAGATGGATATTCAATCAGCACTTTTGTGTAAAATTCTCTCTCTAAATTGAATACTGAAGAAATAGCTACATTGAACTTATAAAATTAACATTTTTGTTTTCTAGTACTCTTCCCTGACATGAATGCTCGGCACTAAGAATACTAAGGACGAAGTGGGTGTTACATAAGTTAGACGACAGATGAAAATAAGCATTAAGGATAACCCAAAAATAATTGGCTGAAAGCAAATAGAAAGTAGATTATGAGAAAATGCACGAAAGAATAATAATTCTCAATGCCCTTGATTCGAGATTTGAGATAACAAATTGCCTTTTTAATAAGAACCAGACTTATGTTTAAATCATTCTGTTCTTATAGAGTGCTGCAACTTTCAACTTTATGTTTCTTGTCACACTAAATTCCAACTTTCCTGTTTCATTAAGTGTCTTTACAATCCAACTTCACCTTACCTGGATAAACATATATGCCCCTGCTCACTAGTATAGGACTTGTTCCTATCAATTTATGCTCTACTGTATGCACCGTGTGCCGTTAGCAGTACCGCTAGACAGTGTTTCCCTGGGAATGCCTTATCTTTTCCCTCAACATGTTCAAATTCTGCCATGGTTTGAAAGTCCAGTCTGTGTCCAATTTCCTCCATAGCTACTCCAAACCTCAGTAATCTTCTGTCTGAAGTCTTCCACTATAGGAACAATATTGAGTTTCATTAGGGCTGGGAACAAGAGTAAGGCATTCTCAATTTAGATAGTAGGAAAGGAAGGGTTGGAAGGATAGCCGACTCAAAATATGTAAATAAAGGAACTGTTAAAAACCTTGGTATAGAGTTATATATATACACATTTAGCAATATAGATATATATATATATATATGTATATATATCTCATATGTATGGATACATAGATAGATTAATAGATAGATGATAGACAGATATCTCAAGTGTTAGCAAGATTTCTCTTTAAAACCTACTGCTAATGGAAGCAAAGCCCAAAGTACTTTTAAAGAGTTATATATATTATGGTAGCTACTGCAGGTATTCAGTCTATCTCCCAAAGGACAGTAAAAGACTTTCTGCCTTAGGGAGCTTTCTAGACCATGGTATAGGAAGATGGAGTCTAAGTAGAAATAAAAATTCTAACTAAGCTAACTAAGCTATGTCTACCAAAGCAAAGCAGGCAGAAATCAGAGTTCAAGACTGTGGAAGTCCATGAAATTTGTGCGGCATGGTACCAGAGAAAATGGAGCTGTGGAGAGCAGGGTAAAGTCTTTGTGGAAGTACACTTGTATCTTGGCTGAGGCTTGGATTAGTTTGCAAAGTTTAGCAGAAATCAGAGGCCGAAGGACAACAAATTGAAATGAAATGCCTGAAGTCACACAGTGCTAAGATATGTTGAAATTTCAACCCAGTCAGAATGAAAATACCACACTGAGAATACTGGGCATTGAACTGAGATCTCAGAAGGGCAAATTTTATAAGTAGGGATTATTGTCTAGAGTAGGATCTATACCATAGGACTAAAGAGGATAGAGAGAGACATGGTTAAAGAAGGGATAAAAACCCAGCCTGACTTGATCAAGAAAAGCCACAAGTAATTTAACTGCTTATCAGAAGAAATTTCAACCCTTAGGAAGGGAGACAACATAATGCAGGCTTGCTATAATTTAATGTCTACAATATCTAGCATAAGAAAAGAAAAAATGGAAATGTAAAATAGTTGAAAAATAGGACCACTGATGAAGACAAAAATCATTTAATAAAAGCAGACTCCAAGAAGAGCCAGACTTTGGAATTA
Organism: Pteropus alecto; assembly: GCF_000325575.1. Lineage (NCBI taxonomy): Eukaryota > Metazoa > Chordata > Mammalia > Chiroptera > Pteropodidae > Pteropus > Pteropus alecto. The sequence continues at coordinate 631,004 of NW_006434369.1, forward strand.
AGATGAATGTTACAAAACAGTTAAGTATATTCAAAGATTTAAAGGAAAAGATGAGCATAGGTGAATAAATGGTTCTCAGCATAGAAACGGAAACTATAAAAAAAAAAGGAAATTCTTGAGCTGAAAAATATACAAGATGAGAAATAAATTCACTGAATAAGTTTAATATAAAATTAGAACTGGCGAAAGGAAGAGTTACTAGTTTGAAAAATAGAAATTATTAAACCTGAAGAAAAAAACATATAAAACACTTTCAATATATGTTATATACAGTTATATACAGAACATTTTAGTAATATAATGTGTATTTTAAGTCTGAAAGTAGAAAAATATCAAAAATATACATATATGTTTTTAAATGGCCAAAAATGTTTCCAACTTGTTAATAAACATCAATTTACTAATCCAAAAATCTCAGCAAACCCAAGTAGAAAAATGCAATATATATATCAAACTGTCAAAAATCAAAGACCAAGAAAAAAATATTAAAAACAGTCGTAGATAAAAGACATAACATATATGAGAATAACAATATGAATAATATTTAACTACTTATTGAAAACTCTGAGGTCCAGAAGATGATGAAAAGACATCTTTAAAGTGCTAAAATGGGAAAAAAGAATGTTGTGAATACAAAATTCTGTATCCGATATTTTCTAATGCACAAACGCTAAAAGCTAAAGACTGCACTAAAAAGAAATACTAAAAGGTGGCAGGCTGAAATAAAGTGATACTACATGGAAGCTTGAAAAGTGTTGAAAATGGCAAACGTGATGGTAAATAAAAAAGTATATCTTGTTTCTCTTCTTAATTTGTGAAAATTACAACTGATAGTTTAAATAAAAAATAATAACATTATACTATAGAATTAATAGTATCTATAGATGTGAAATGAAGCACATGCATAGTGAAAAGGAGGGATATTGTAAATGGAAATATACTGTTGGTCAACATTTTCATGTTTCTTTAATAGTGCAATACTTATTCTAAGGAGACTGTGAAGGAAGGAATTGACATGTAATCCCTACAAAACATTATAAAACCCAGAAGGTTCTATTTCCTTTATAGAATGTCAGCAAAAAACTTTCCAAGGTGACCCTAAAAAAGAGTCTCCAGTAACACTGAGATCAAACTACTTTATATTCTACAGAATCCATCAACACTAGAAGATATTTATGTATTTCTTAATTTTTTTGTTTTTGTTTTTTCTTTCTATTGCTATGTTTGCTATGTAAGTTCCTTGAGAGGAGAAACTCAGCTTTTTTTTTTCTTTTTAAAAAGGTGGACTCAGTGCATTAAATAATGTCTAGCACATTGAAGATAAAAAATTAATATATCTTGAATGAGTGAAAAAAATAAATGTGAGCCATGATATTAAGTGCTGAAATATGAAGTTGAAAAAGAGAATTAGAAGTCTGGCTTGGTGGTGTAATATTAGTTATCTTTTAAAAAGCCTTCATTCAAAAAATATATTTATTAGTTAGCATTAGTCCCCAAGGTATAGTCGTTGAGGAGTAACAAAAGCTTCTATTTTTTTAAAAGAAATCTGTAAAGGCGAAAGTCCCCAGGACTGGGGACATCTTTAATAGCAAAGAACTTAATGTAAGTTAATTGACACAAATGGAAAACTTGGTAAGCACCTACAGGGGGTTATGCATAATCCCACAGGAGGAGAAAACAGCCTAAGTGGGAACACAAGAAAAGCATCCAAGATAGTAGCTTCGTAATCTTTCCCAGGACGAATCATGAATGAGAGTATGATCAAATTTAGTGCCATTAGAATTTTATTGAAACAAACAAGCCCTTTTTCCTTCAATTCTTAAACCTACTATAATATGCAATGCCAGTTTCTTAAAATGAAAAAAGATCAATCCCACAAATTTTTTAAAAAATCAATTATCCAATGGGAAAGAGATGGATTACCATTGATTGCATCCTGCCTGTGTTAGAGATGATGGATGACTGCAGCCATGGCATTGATCTTTGGGAACAGGCTTTACACTGGCCTTGCATGGTTTATTATATGGGGCCACCCACTCAGAGAATACATAACGTACACATCAAATTCCACATTTTACATTCTAGCAGGGTCTTTCAGCTGTTCTTTTGTTCATATAACTTTGTCTGTGTCCCTAAATTTAAGCATTGTTACTAGCCTTGAAAAATTTGTCTGCATAAAATAACTGTACAGAAATTGCAGACTGACAAGAGCAGTAACAGAATGAGAGAGCAGCCATATAAATGATCTTCTGACAGTCGCTGTAGTTTGTTCTTAAGCGAAGCACCTGAAAGCTCATCTTGTAATTCATACAAATCTTTCACATTTTCAAATAACCAGGGAACATGTGAAATATTACAGGTTTATTTCAACCTGCAGCATTTCGGAATGATAAATATTTCCAGTTCAGTTTCAATTTATATACTCTATGAAATACTACTTATGTATATGTGTGTATACACATACACACACACACACACATAAACAATCGTGACTTGTTAGTTAAGTGGAATGCTTTGTGACTTCTAGAAGTCTATTTTTATTTAAATTTATTTAAATTGTACATGCTTTCTTGAAAGGCATCTCAACTGCAGCCTCATCTAGTGTTCCAAGAATCACATGAACTCAGGACTGGTAACAAGAGCCATTTCAGATTAAACAATGCATTTAGAGTTTCTTTGAGTGTTTACTGAATGCAGCAGTTAAGCTAAACTGCCATCTCCTTTCCTTACTGACTGACTGGCTGATGAGCAAAGCTGCTAAATGCACATTTACAAGGAAGCTTGTTGAAACTATGTTAACCATTGTGATGCCAATTAAACAGGACAAATATTAACTTATCTTCTACACCATAATAGCTGGGGTAACTTTACACAGAATAAGCAGGAAAAAAGTTGATTAGTAAGCATATCAGAAGAAGTAGGAAATATGTTTGTCTTTGTTATACATTAATCTAAGTCAATTTAACTATTCAGCCAATATTAATTTTTTATTTAATTTTTTGATAGATGTCGGCAAACTCCAGAGTTAAAATTTAAAAAGGTAGTGTATTACAAAGACAAGAACTCTCATTACAAATTTTACTAAATGCGGTAACATTTATTAGCAAACAAGTACAGAATAGGCATACACACTGATCTGACTTTGGGGAAGCCTTGCCCTAGGTTCGTGAACCTGTACCTTGAATGAATGGCCATTCCTCAGACATAACACTAACAGTTAAGAATTACTAATAATCAGTTGTCATAGATTAACATTAATGAGCACAAATGTTTAACATATTTAGTATATTTCGATAGTAACATATTTGATAATTATTTTAACATAAATAACCAAATAGACATAATAGATTTAAACTGAAATTTTTCATTTGGGGGCATAGTTTAACAACTGGTAGTTACCATCTATCTTATGAGAAGAATACTAAAATAAAAATAGAGAGAAATAAACTTTCTTAAGACTCTATGAAAGTCTTCACATTTCCTCTGTGTGACAGATTATCATTCTGTTTTGCAAGACTTAAGAAAATTAACCTTGGATTATAACATGAGAATATTGAATATAGAACAGGACTTTAGTGTCAGCCATTATTTGGAACTGGGACCTGAAATTGGATGAATTAGGTATAATAATTATTATTATTATGTGAATTTTTATATTTGAATCGGTCATGGCTAGGCCCAATATTATATACAAAAAATTGAGAAAATACTTTTGAGTTATTGCATTAGTATAAACTGATATGCCAGACTTTTGACAATTAGAGGGCAAGCTAATAGATCATTTATTTAGCTATTTTTATGGAAAAATAGTTGTGATAAACATTAAATGCATATATTTTAATCATAGTACTAGTAATCACATATACTGTCTTCTTTATTACTTAAACTATCTTTGTGAGGTAGGGAATATTATTCTTGTGTTTATGGATCATAATACACTCTGACTCATGCTAGATGGAGCTACTTAAAAATGTCAAACAATTATACTATAAAATTAAATTAAAAAATTATCAACATGTAGGGTGTGAAACATCTGGCTCTCTCTGAGAAAATACAAGTTTATTGACTTTATGTCATATAATACAGTTGTACCGTACTCTGAAATATAGTTTTACCAAATCACCATTTCTTTTCTAGAAGGTTATGCTGTACTTTTTTTCCTTTTCTGGGTACTATCTAATGTCACATTTATATTATTTTTGTATCCTTGAAGAATGTAAGGATGATGTTTTAGTGAAAATGAGTGTGGACTAAATTAGATTCAGGATGGAGAACTCTGATATAGTCATCATGCCTACATCCAAACTCATGTCCACCTAGGCACTGAGCCTAGGTGGAACGCACAGAAAGTATAACACCTGCCTTCGAAAAGCTTATCTTTGCCTAGGAATTAAGCCAACTTTTCCCTTGGTGAACAAGAATTCTAAATATTGTAGCATTGAAACTAATTATTCTCATCTTAGAAGGCTTCTTTGGCTCTTTACTTATAAGACTACCTGGAAACCAAGAGGGTTTATACATAAGCTATATTCTAATTGACACTCACCACCAGAAGCTTTCTAATAGAGTGGAAGGCTAATGAGAGCTGATGTTTACCAACAAACAACATTCTTTGTAATGGGCTTATGGGGAGATATGAAGATTGGCCACCTCACTGCTCTGACCTGCTCTTCTCTTTTAAAATATTGATACTTGTTCTGTAGTCACTTATAACCCTCTGTTGTGGCTAATTGGAGGCACTTAATCCCACTACTAGCTTCTTGCTGTGATAAATATTTAATCACAGAGGGGAAAGCTCCTTTTTGAGAACATACATCAGTCTCTGACTCTTGAAAACAGAACAAAGAGAACACCCTAGTTAGAGTTGAGAAAGGTCTACCTAATTACCTCTGCTGAGAAACAGCAGTCTCCTTCTCACCGACTGCCTGACATTTAGACATTTCTCCTCTCACCTCTTCCTGTTGGTGTGAAAAGGAACTGAATACAAAACGAAAGTCCACTTTGCTAGCAAATTTCTTACCTATCACAAAGTTAGGCTGTGGATATGTGGTATGTCACTCTAACTGTGTCATTTTTTCTCTCCAATTAAAAATAATGGATGCTCTTGGCCTGTCAGCCTGATGATATTCCTGTAGGGAGAAAATTACTTGATATCTCCACAGAGCCATTGTCCACTAATTTAAAGTTCAAGGTCTGACTGCGATCCATCTCCACATCTCCCTACATATCAGAGTGTCACTGAGAATCTGCACTTCCCATGGGAAGACTCCGACAGGCACTATTACAGCTGAACCCATTTTTCCTGAGACAATTTTCATGCAAACTGGGAGTGAGAAAAGATTATCACATCCTTAAATTACTCAACTATATTTCTTGAAAAAAAGTCTGAATTTGTCAGTAGCTACTTCATCACTGGGATGTTAATATATCACATTGGCCAATTTTCTGTGACAAATGTACTTTGAGAACAAAAAAAAAAAAAGGAAAGAAAGTTTTGATGTATCAGGTATTGGAAGAGAATAAAGTATATGTAGCCATCATTGGCCAAAGGAAGTAAACTATTCTACTTATTTGTGCACATCTTTTCTTTATATTTCGATTCTCCCATAGAGAGAATATACAAGTTTTCTATTTGTTCACCTTAGGACAATTGGATTGCCAATTGTTAGTAGAATAAATGCTGACAACCTAAAAGTTAGATACAAATAATTGAAGAGATGCAAAAACATTCAATTAAATCTTGTAAGCCAGAAGTAAATTTTAATAGTTAAAAACATTTCATTCCTCTTCAATTATACCTACTTGCCTTTAGGCACTAGAAAGTGTTGCTGCTGAGAGAGATAATTTTCCTTGAAGGGAATTATGTTCTGGGTAATAATTGGAACCAATATTAACTACAGTTTGAAAACCACCACTTTATTCTCATCTCTAAAGACTGCAAAATATATGTAAAAAGAATATAAAAGGAAGGAAAAAATTATAATCAAAAATATAAAAGCGATATAACTTAAATTATTTCAAGACATAATCATTAACCCCAAACAGTATTTCAATAACTAGGATACAGCTACGATAGAGCATTCTGAAGAAGAAGCTGTCTATGCTGCGTTAAATATACTGAGATTTTTCAGTTTCATATCATGTAATATTTTTCCATTTTAGTTTTTCAGAAATTTGTTGAGGTATCTCCAGGATACAAGCAACAATAATTTAAACATACAGTGTGAGTAAAGATAAATTTGCAATTAGAAAAGTGTTATTTTCCACTTTAAACATTAGTTATTTTTTCTTTTCTTTACGTTCAGCAAATAAGTTTAATATGTATATAAACTGGCAGTTAAAATATTTAGATACTTCTATCTTACTCTATTTTAAGATTATATCTTAAATATTTCTTATTACTAGTGTTTCCTCACAATTATTTTAAGGAGTATCTAGCCTAGCATTTCATCTTATCTGACAATAAGTTAATTTATATTTTTAATGTGTAGATAATTTTGCAATTGGAACATTTGTGCATGCATATACATTACATATCTTCTTGAGCAATTAATGAAAGTTCAGGTAAATACCCTCATATATGAATTAACACACTTAAAATCTATCTCCAAATTACAGAACAATAGTGTTGCTACCTCAAATACTACCCCTGAGACAATATTAGAAAAAATTTCCAAAGCATTAGAAGATGATAGTTTATAGAACAATTGCTTTTTGGGTTCTTTCACCAATTTTACTAGTTTTAATCGACTAGAGAACTCTCCTGTGTGACAAAATTTAAGTAGCATTTCACACCAAGCAGTGGTATATTTTTTTCTTGAATTTCATAAATACACATCAATTAATCTAAAGATACCTAAGGGGTGGGAGCTGGAGGAATGTAGGAAAATAAATCTATATAATTCAAAGTGTATAATTTCATGGAGTAAACCGAGGCCCAGATAAGAGTGTTTTTTTCTTATTCCCAGTCCAGTAGTTTTTGAACTATAACAAAATTTTAGTTTTTGACTTTCATTTATTTATTTATTTGACTTTTTTCAATTACAGTTGATATTCAATATTATTTTATATTAGTTTCAGATGTATAGTGTAGTGGTTAGACATTTATATAATTTACAAAGTGATCTCCTGATTAGTCTAGCACCCACAAGGCACTATACACAGTAATTATGATATTATTGACTAGATTCCCTATCCTGTTCTTGACATCTCTCTGACCATTTTGTAACTACCAATCTGTACTTTTTAATCCCTTCAATATTACTCCTTTAATGGTAGGCAAGTAAACTACAGAATATCTGAGTAGAAATAAACTTTGATTTTAATCGTGATTAAAAACCAGGCTATGGAGGCCATGGATTAAAAAGGAGTCTTTAATGTAGTACTATTAAAGAAATTTGACAATAATACAGGTAACATCAACTGAATGTCTTAATATCATTCAATTCATTAATGATCACAATTAAATTAAGGTACGGCATCTTGTTTGGGTTCCACATCTGACATATGGAATGTATTCAAGGGAGAAGAATAAATGCGATTAATTGTTGCATTCTTCACACCTTTCAAGAAAACACTGTAGCCTCTGTTAAGCCTGCAGAGAATGAAACTATTGTTAAAGTATGGTCATTCCCTAAGAAGGCTTCAATTATAAAAAAGAAGATGATTCAGAAGATGTAGAGCAGTGACATATTACTAGTAAGACCAGAACAGGAAGTAGATTTAAAATGGATCAGGAGGGACTCAGGTTAGACATAACAAAACACTGTAATGGATTTGAAACACAACTTCACATTGTTTTAATATGCTAAGAAAGTATCTTTTCAGGAGATCTAGAAAAGGCAGAAAAAGAAATGGCAATATCTGTCTAGCACATTAGTATAGATGTGTACATAAAGAGAAGCTGGTAAATTCTGAATCCCCCTCCAATTCTAGAATTGAGATTATCAGGGACTAAAAATGCAAAATCTCTAGGCTAAACACATCTCTCTTTACATATTTAAAGGAAGAGCAATAAATCATATGCCGAATCCTATAACAAAGTCATTTAACTCTAAATGGAAACAGAGTGATCTCTACTCTTTCAGAAATTGGTCAGAACAAAAAGAAAGAATTTATGTGAGAGATAGTTCCAAGGAAAATGACTTCTGGCACATAAGTGCAGATTTGTATGAGACACACAAGCATTCAGTAGATGGATTTGTGACAAAGAGTTTGGGGTGGCATTTAATCTTATTTTAGTTAAATGGGATATTGAAGTACATGCTTCTACTTTACAAAAAGAAAACCTTATTAAAATCAGACCTTTGGAATGAGACTGTAATATTTTTTAGATTAAACTAAAGTTAGATCATATTTTATGTGATACCAATCTGTTGCTGTAGTTAACGTTGTAGAAGAGGCATAGAAGTAGAAACATTTCAAGAAGACAGCTCTTTGCTGACATGAAGCTTTTCTGGATTGAATATTTTGTTTCTTTCTTCACTTGTACCATAGTAACACTGCCACAGCTTGTCTGACACCTCCCTCCCTGCTCCAATAAAGTAGGACACAATTATACAACATTACAGTATGGAACTTCCTGTTGCTGCTTTAAGAAATTACCATAACTTTAGTGGCTCAAAACAATATGAATTTATTGTCTTATAGTTCTGAATGTCAGAAGTCTGAAATAAGTCTCATGGGATTGAAATCAAGGTGTCATCAAAGCTGCATTACTTTCTGGAGGCTCTAGAGAAAAGTCAATTTCCTGGCTTTTTCTACCTTCTAAATGCTGCCCACATTCCTTGGCTTGTAGCCCAAAGCCAGCAATGGTGGTCTGGGTTCTTCTTACAGTGTATTACTCTGAGCTTTTCATCTGCCTCCCTCTTCCATTTTAAGTATACTTGTGATTGTATTGGGCACAATTGAATAATCTAAGATAATCTCCCATCACAAAGTCAGTGGTCGAAAATCTTAATTTCATTTGAAATCTTAAAAGCCCTCTGTAACCTAATCTAACATATTCTCAGCTTCTGGAGAATAGGACATCGAGGGAAAAGCATTGTTCTGCCTACTACAGTTAAAATGACTCTCATCCCACCCGCCGAGTTCCCCCAACACGCATACGGGAAATTGAATCACAGTATCTACAGATAAACTTGGAGACATTTCTTTGTCTCGACTTTAGGTAAAATAGGAGTTCCCTTCTGCAAAATATTTGTTTGTGTGTGTGTCAAAATTAGGGCTGCTAACTTGCACTTTAGCCAGATCTCCCATCTCACAGTCATTCTCTGAATGACAACCCAAAGTGAATGAAATGTTGATCCTAAAGTTGACTCTTTTTTGAACATTGCTTTTTCCTTTTGTTTACTAGCTTTAAATTCACTAGAAAGATGATACTGTGGACATGGAGGGCATAGAAGAAATTCTCAACAAGTAATACTGTTGTAAAAGTGAAAGATTTCTGTGTCATTCAACATGCTATAAAATTACTGAATTAATTGTTTTATGGCACATGCTCAGCAATGCAAAGAAACCAAGGAGAAAGACATTTGTTTTAAATTAAAGTGTGAGGCAGCACTACCTAGAGATGTAATGACCAAGAACTTGATTCATGGTGAGAGACTTATACAGAAATAAATGTTTTTGATGGAGATAAAAATAGCTGATCTAGAGGAATTCAAGATGGTGTAGAATGTAGAGGCTGTGCATGCTCCCTCTAGTGATCATACCAAAAGTATAACAAACCTACAAAATAACCAGTACGCGAAGTCATCGGATCTGGCCAAATAGAAGCCTTATAACTAGGTCACCTCAAATAACAGGTCATCCCAAAATGGTAAGAGGTGTGGAGATGCAAAACGGCCTGATCCCATAACCATGTGTGGTGATAGAGAATAGGGAGGGCTATCTTGGCTGCAGAGCCCCATCCCCGACCTGAAGAGCAAAGGGTCCCAGCCGTACACTGGACTCCTCAGCCCAGGTTTCCAGTGCCAGGAAGAAAAGTCCCCACAACCTCTGGCTGTGAAAACCAGCAGAGTTTGCGGCTGAGTGAGAGGGAGGGCTGTGGGAAGCAGAGACCTTTTTCTCTTAAAGAGCCCACACCCAGCCTCACTCACTGATGGACTAACTCACTCTGAGCTCCAGCACTGCGCAACTGCTTGAGGGGAGCCAGGGACATATAGGAAGGCGCTGAGTTGTTGGGCTTCAGGGCGAGGACTGAAGGAGCCAGAGTTGCTGGGCTTCAGGGTGGCTTGCTCCCAGACAGAGGTACAGATAGAAGCCATTGATCTTTGTTGAGTACTTCTTGCTCCCAGTCTGCAAATGGAGTTGCCAACAACCTGGATAACACGGGTCGCTCTGTCAGGGGATTCCCTGAGACTCCACCTCTCCCACTTTGTGGGCCCACCCAAGCTGCTTCCAGCGATTCATTCCATACAAACAGGCTGTCTTGGTTCCTGCTATGAACTTTCATAAAATCTCTCAAACTTCACAAATCCCAAAGATGCAATATCTGGCCTTGGCATGCCTTGTACCTCTTACTGAGCAGCTCCACGCCCGATACCAGCAGTAGCCAGCCTCAGTTTCTGACTTGGCCCCTCGAGGCACCTGTAAGGCCAACATAGATGGTGACCATATGCTTGAAGACTCTTACCAGGTGGCCCTGGAGTTGCCCAGGCTGCCAAGGGACCCCCACAGCACACCTACTACATAAAGCCACTCTAATAAGACTAGGGTACTTAGGAGCTCTACCTAATACATAGGAACAGATACAAGGGTGCAGCCAAAATGGGAAGACAAAGAAACTTATCCCACATGAAAGAGCAGAACAAAGCTCCAGAAAAAGAATCCACCGAAATGAAGACAAGCAATACATCAGATGCAGAGTTCAAAACACTGGTTATAAGGATGCTCAAGGAACTTAGAGGAAGAGTAGATGAACTCAGTGAAAACTTTAACAAAGAGATAAAAAATATAAAAGTAGAGATGGAAAACATATTAGGGAGCCAGTCAGAAATGAAGAATATAATGACTGAGATGAAGAGTACATTAGAGGGAATCAACAGAGTGGATAAAACACAATTGAATCAGCGACATAGAGAATGCGGTAGCAGGGGACACCCAATCAGAACAGCAACAAGAAAAAAGAATCCAAAAAGAATAACGATAGTTTAAGAAGCCTCTGGGACAACATCAAGCATAAAAACATTTGCATCAAAAGGGTGCCAGAAGGAAAAGAGAGAGAGCAAGGGATTGAAAACCTATTTGAAGAAATAATGATGGAAAACTTCCCTAACCTGGTGAAGGAAATAGACATAGGACCCCAGGAAGTTCAGAGAATCCCAGACAAGATGAACCCAAAGAGGTCTATACCAAGATACACCATAATTAAAATGCTGAAGATTAAATTCAAAGAGATAATCTTAAAAGCAGCAAGAGAAAAGCAATTTGTTATATACAAGGGAACACCCATAAGACTGTCAGCTGATTTCTCAACAGAAACTTTACAGGCCAGAAGGGCATGGCACAAAATATGAAAAACCCAGGACCTACAACCAAGATTACTTTAGCCACTAAAGTTATTATTTAGAATCGAAGGACAAATAAAGAGCTTCCCAGACAAGAAAAAGCTAAAAGAGTTCATTACCACCAAGTCAGTATTACAGGAAATGTTGGAGGGACTTTTTTAAGAAGAAGAAAAAAATATGTATCAGAAGTCTAAATAAAGATGGCAATATGGATAAGAAAACAAGACCCTTACATAGGCTGTCTATAAGAGATTCACTTCAGATTAAAAGATACATAGAGACTAAAAGTAATGAGATGGAAAAAGATATTTTATGATGGACCTAGAAGGTAGTATGCTGAGTGGGGTAAGTCAGATAGAGGAAGACAAATGCCGTATGATTGCACGTATACGTGGATTCTAAAGAACAATATAAACAAACAAACAAAAAAGCAGAAACAACTCATAGATACAGAGAATATTTTGAGGGTTACCAGATGGAGGGGCATTGGGAGGTCAGTGAAAAAGGGGAAGGGGATTAAGAAATATCAATCCGTAGTTACAAAATAGTCATGTAGATAGAAGGTATAGCATAAGGAATAGAGCCAATAATATTATAGTAACTATGTACAGTGTCAGAGGAGCACTAGATTTATTGGGGTGATCTCTCTGTGAGTTATATAAATGTCTAATCACTATGTTGTACACCTGAATCTAATATAGTATTGTATGCCAACTATAACTGAAAAAGTTTTTAAATGATTAATTAAAAAAATAGCTGATCCACTTTCACATTGTGGTTTTCTTGTTTGTTTCACTGATGAATCCTCAGGAGTCCCATTCGGGCTACCACATGGATTAAAAGGAAATGATCTTTAAATATCTTGGAGAAGGCTTCAGAGCCTTTGTAGTTGCATTTTAGTTGACCAGTATGTCATGTCACATGTTATGATGTGACATTTGGACCTTTTATGATTGAAGGCAATTTATTAAATTTTGCTCCAGAGGATCTGGCAAATCCTATGTTCCCGATTCTCTAGACAGAGAGGGTTTGACTAAATATTAAGACATTGATGATTTGATCAGTAATTTATTAAAAATGGCTTGAATAGGTAAGATGGAATATCATACTGAATGATAAGAAACCTTTCCATAGACCCCATCAGAACATTCAAACAGTATTGTTCTTTACCATGCTGTCCCAGCATTTTTAAATCTAAATGCAGATCCATTGTCACTTTCCTTTAAAAGGGGTCTATTGCAATCAAAATATTTTTAATGCTTTATAAAATCCAACAGATTCATGATGAGGATTTTCTTTCCATTGCCAAAGAAAGACAGAGTTATGCCAAATGGTTTAGAGTAAGTTCTATTCCTTTATAACCTCCAGAGGAGTTGATATTTCTAAAACTATCCACAGATATTATGGAGCGCACATATCTCACATTCCGCTCAACTTGTTGAAGTATATTCAGTGTGCATGTAAGATGCAGATTATTTTTTAATGCATGATGCTCTTTAAGAAGGGCATCAAAAAATTAATGTTTAATGATGCTGATGTTTTCTAAGAAATAGTGACAATTACAGAGTTGAGGCCAAGTAACATATCTGCACTGTGAATAGTAGTCTTTGTACAAGGTTCATATTTCTATTTGTGAAATTTAAATCCTTGAACAAAGAGTAAAATCTGGTGAACTTTCATCCATCCCACAAATTTATCCAATGACATAGTCTCGGGTAAAAATTGGAAGTCAATGCTTTTTTCATGTAGAAAATATTTGGGTGGCATAGACTACCAAGAATATAGCAAAATATAGAAAACTTGTGTTCATATAATTTTATTTTGTTTTCTTCAACATAATAAAAATGGCTTGACATTTAAATCTAAGACAGATTGATAACATTACGAGTGTCTTAAAGCAGTTACTTAAGATTTAGCACTTGCTTAAACTTCAGAGTAAAGTCTGTGCTGAGAAGTTTCCTACATCTCCTGAGATGGTGCTTGCATTTCCTGAATGTATCCCACCATCTAAACAAAAAAGGCACCTTGTTTCCAGAAAAAAAAAAAAAGTATTGAACTGTAGTGAAAATTAGTAAATGGCCAAGACAAATTCTGTATGTCCTTTTTTTCATTACTTCTCTAAATTACTCATGACTTTGGGATACAAATCAAGGGACTGTGTGTGAGCTTTGGTCTTGTCTACTTCACTCACCACTTTGTGTTAAGAAGAACACACATCTTTAGCATATTAAACATTTATTACTTAGATAAGGTCTGGTCAATTAGAGTGAACATGTAAAAACTAAAGGGACGAGACCTTGGAGTTATGCCCTTCCCCTGGAAGGAAAATTAAATGGTGAAAAGAAAATACGACTTGAAGTCTTACACAAGAGATCATCTGATGGTGTTGTGTTGTGTATGGCAGTAAAAAATCATGGTCCAAGTTTCAAAAGTCACTTTGGTTGGTAAATTCCACTCACTGAATTTAGGCTGGGTTCTCCATGCTCACGTGTGTTTATCGGTATCCCTTGGAGATGCAATATGAGACAACATCGTTATGTTCTAATTTTGATATATTGGAGAGCAGAGAGGGTGAAAGAAATAAAAGGAAAGTAAGACAGAGAAAGAAAACTAATGCAAATGTCAGTTTTCAATGTACTTTAAAGTGTAAACACTGAATATGGATAATATTCACAGCCCGAGTAGATGCCACATACTGACATTCAGCCAGTCTCTATCAACATAAAGTCATAAGGAAAAAAATGTCTTGAGGAGTTAAATTGCATAAATATCTGCACACCGAAAGCCATACTTTGCACAGGGCAGCTTTGCCATTTAACCCTCAGGCATTTGAGCACAGTTTTGACTAGCCAAAGATTACAATTTCATTGAAAAATAGGGATAGGTGCCTTTAACACATCATATCTCTCCTGAAATATAGATGTACTTTCCTGGAAGCTTATCTTACATATGCAAACTTGGGTTTAAAAAATATATAGTTTGAGATGAAAAACTATATGTGTGTACATTAATAAAATAATAACTCGAATTATATACATAAATTATGGTTGAATTTCCAAATTGAATTAAGTATTTCAAATTTCAGTAATAAAAATGCTACAGCCACTGTATTCTATATCTATGCATCATCTAACTATCTATCTATTATCATCATCATCATAATCATCATCATCATCATCATCATATGCATCTATCATTTCTCCCTCTCTCTAATGCTTACTTGCTTCTAGATAATAGATATTCTTTGCTTTTATTAGATTAAATAATAAGTTAATATCATAAGTCTGAGCTTCACAACAGTCTTGTAAGAATGATTTTCTCATTCATTAGGAAACTGAGTCTCAAAGAAGATAAGTAACTTGCTGAAGGCCACACAGATAATAAACTCCATGATTCAAATGCTCAGGCTAAGATATGTTTGAAAGCAGGATGCTTTTCACAAGGGACAGCCTTGCCTGAACCAAAGAAATGAAAAGTTAACTCTCTTCATAAATTTACCTATACTTCAATTCTCTTAGGGCAAATTTACTTTTTATCTTTATTAATCCAGGTCAGCTTTTTGTGAAGACAAAATTCACAGGATAGTTGCTAGCTAATACCTATTTGTGTTGTGCTACAACAATCTGACCTAAGAGGCTTATAATATAAAAATACTACATTGTTAAAATACGTTTATTAAATAGATTTTTTTCTCCTCCCCCTCAGTGGAAAAAAAAATGATGTGCCATCAGTATTGACATGCTCTTACTATACTATTATTCCTAAACCACCTTGAAGGAAAGATACAATAAGGATTCATTTGTTATGTGCCTGCAATAGATAGATTTGAATAGCTTTTTTTTTTCTTATTATGGTATTCACAGCAGATTTCTTATTGTGTGATATAACGTGATATACACTAGCAAGGAGAAAAATACCCAATGTGGCTTATCTTTTTTTCTGAAACAGTGACGTTAAGCAGTATTATGTTTTACTACTTGTCTTGGGTTCTTATTGTTTTGATACACTTCATTGTAAATGGTGAGCCATTGTTTATTCCCAGCTTGTTTTTAATCTTAACCCAAAGAAAAAGTAATGGTCATTTGTATGCCTTATCAGAGTCACTCAGACAATTCAAATGGATTTTTAAGACATTTATCTGTTTCTATATTGTACATTGTATTAGTTTGTTTTTCTGAATCTTTATTATGTATAGGTTTAACTCTAGAAAAAATACTCTAGAAACAAATCATTTTCCAAAGAATCAATTAGGAAATCTTTATGAACATATCATTAAAATTATTACTATTCTTAAAACTAAAACAACATATAGCATGATTTACACCTAAGAACAGTCATTTTCTCTGTCAATTTTCTTTTAGAGCCCTTGATTGGTAGGTATTGTTAAAAGCACATTTAGTTTAAATCAGAGTAGGCCAACGAAAGCCTGACAGACTTTTAGATGAAGCTGAGCAATGATACAATCTTTCATATAATTTAGGTAAAAGTCCTTTGTTTTTAATGATACAGTCTTGAAATTAAATTATAATCCAAACTTTTCACTCAGTTTTGATTGTGTAGAGATGGCAGGAATAATTGTATTAACAAGAAAACTAGACTGTATCTACTGCTGCAATCTTCTGACAATGGGTTTGCTTATATAAATAAGTCCAGACATGCTAGGCTCAGGGGGATTGTGGCCCATAAGTGATCATTCTTCAAGTGGAAAGAGCTGACAAAAAGCGCCAACCTCTCCCTCCCTTTCTTAAATCAATATTCTTGAGAAGAAAGTTAAAACTCCACCGATCTGCTTAGGAAAAACCTCTGCAGCAAAAGCTTAATGGTTGAAAATGATGAAGTATGGTTTTGCCACATTCACACACCCATGCATTTTTCATTTTCAAGGAATCATAAAATGCAGTTTGTGATTTTCTGCAGCTGGCACTGGGAATTTATTCGTGTACTGCATACACTGATACTTAGGAAGTAAAATATAATTTGAACGACACTGACCAAAATACAGTGTTACAATACCGCTTGTACCCCAAACCTAAGTCTTCAAATGTCACATTAACTCTCAGTTTCAAAGAAGGATAAACTGAAGCTATTCACATTGACATAAAAATGTGTATATATTTGATTGATTGGTGTCTTTCTGGTCAAGCAAATTACTCAGTGAAGTGTGCCAAGCACCCAAAGGGGAGGACTTACCAAATGTCTGTGTTTTGGATCAGTTTGGGTGAGGGGACAATATGAAAACTTCTACTGTTTGAGAAAGGGTGATCAAAAATGAATTAAAGCTCTACTGGGTAGGGAATCAAACAGCAATAATCGAGGACTCAAAACTAAGGGAGCTCAAGTCTGAGAATTAGACGATAAAAGTAGAGACCAGAGGTCAAGTCCAGGCCACAACAAATGGATGTACCTGATGTCTACTGCACAAGAAAGAGAACCATTCACATTATAGACAGAATGATTTGTGGGGTAGTGGATATAGGGCATGGAGAGTCTGAGTCTCCCAACCAACTCCTGGACTGAAAGGAGAGAAATTCATACTGGCACTCGTGGTCTCACACACATGCACATGCATGGAAGAGGATGCTCACACACAATCATTTAAAGATGTGATCACAAGAGTTATAATACATCCGCAGTAAAGATCTACTTGATATAAGTTAAGATGATAAAACATTTTACGTTTTTGTTGTACCAGGCACTATGTTGTGTACTAGCAATAAAACTGTGAACAAATGTGTCCCCTGATTTCCAGAAGCTAATACTCAAGTGTAATATATATGTATATATATAAAATATTATATATAATAATATTATTTGTGAACATCTGTAATCGTAAAAACATATGTTAAATTCAAAATTAACAGAAAGATTAAGTCTGAAAATCACGAAAGTCACAAAAAAAAGCAACTTTGAGCACTTGATCTCTCAGGAGAACCTTAAAAAATTAAGAGACAGAGAGGCTGACCCTGGCAGAGGGAACAGCCTGAGCAAAGGAATGAGGGTACAAAACATCATGGTGTGTATGTCTGTGGAAGTCAGGAGGGATTGGCTGTAAGTAATTTAGCATTTTAAGAACATAAAGTTCACAGAGAAGATAATAGAAGATGTGGCTAAAGAGTTGCGCCTGGTCAGGCCATGAGTATAATTTGCTAGAACATAAAACTTTTCTAAAAAACAAAAAAAGGAGGAGGAAGAGGAGGGAAAAAAAGACGTTTTGTTGTAGAAACAAACATTAGGGAGACAGGACAAGCAAGGTGATCAAAAGAAACCAAAAAAAAAAAAAGTATAGTATAATTTTCTTTCTCTTTAAGCAAAGTTGTTGTACATGGCACATTTATTTCTATGTTCTGGGAGCTTCAGAGCCTTTATATGTTCTATTCTGCCTTGTCTAGCTTCCTCTTGATACTTCTTCCACTCCATCCTCTCAACTTAATTGATTTCTATCCTTCTTTCAAAACTGAACACTCTCTGGGAATTTGGAAAAGAGGTATGGAGTGAGAGAGTATTCAGTATGTCTTCTTGCATTTCTTTATCCTTTCTGCATTTTCATTTCACATTCCTAATTTGTTCACAGAACATCTGAGATTATTTCATTGTACTTCCAAATTCTCCTATAAATGACTGCCTATGGGAACTTTACTGGCTACAGGAAACATATACAAAGACTTTTGATTGCCTACCACATGGGCGTAGGGTATGTCTCTATGATCAAGCAACTTCCCAAGTGTCACGGTGGTCTGCCTCCCTGAGTGGACAATGAGGAGCAAAGGTCTATGGGAGATCTCTTGCAATTGTTAAAGGCATGTAAACCACATTAAAAAAATAAAATATGAGTGTTCTTTCTTGATATGTATAACTTTCATAACTCTCAGCTTCATACCTTCAGGCAGGAAGGAAGAAATGCAATATTGGCAAAAATTTCACTAGAATTGGCTGGGAATGATGTGTTTCTGGCACTCTGCGATATTTAACACCTTTCAGAATAGAGGGAAAAAAAATTTTTGAAACGTTTCAGTAAGGCGCACATGGAGAATATTCTTGATCAAGACAGGCTGTCAGCACTGTATTTTACCACTGCTGCTCCCCAACCCAATTCTATCACTAAATGTACTGTTATTCTCTCATATGGGGTCAACAAAAATCTAAGAACTGGCTAGGATTCCTGCCCCATCTCCAGTAAATTTCTTTGTAAATGGTGTAGGAAAAGAGTTTCCTTCAAAAGAAAATAAACGTTTAGATATGCTTGGGCTGGTAACAGTATTTGATTAGGCAGGTAAAGGTGATACTACATCGGCAACATTCCAGGACATACAAGTGAGTTATAAAAACAAGTTTAAATAAAACGAATGTTTCCCTTACCTCATCATGGTTATAATACGTCTCTTTTTTTTTTAGAGAACTATCCTGAAACATTTTATTGTAGTAACAAGTTGAACTCTTGATCGTATTGTGATTTATTTTTAACAGGTGTATACCTTAACACAAATAGAGCTAAAATCTAGTGTGTTGGAGTCCATTAATCGAACTGGGACATATTTGCTAAGATTATCTGTCCAAAAAGTGATAAGCAGCACTTCAAATTGAACCTGATAGATTTAGTCCAAATCTTTAATGCCAAACTTTTAGAAAATGATAAACAGATGATAGCAATCAAATAAGACAACACAACTTGAATCTATTTTGATGAGCAGTTATGATTTAAAGTGAAAAGAATGTTGGACATGGAATCAACAGATTTGGATGGGAATCTGAAGTCTGGTTCAATTATTAGATGCTTAATTTTAAGCAATTGATTTAACCTCTCTGAACTGCAGTTCTCCTACCTGTAAAATGGTATAATAATGCCTATCTCAGAGTGGTTTGGGGAGGATTAAATTGCTTTAGCATACTAAAGTGCCTAGCAAGAAACTGGGGTACTGTAAGTTTTTAATAAATGATTGTTGAATCAAAATTGAATGAGTTCAATCTGAAGATTAGGAAGCTTGCTTTTTGAGACAAAACTGAGACATTGATTTGCAAAAGGTGTGAGGCAATGGCTGAGGAGGGTAGCTGGCCCCTGCCAGACAATGCGTTGAGGTCTTCACAGTGTTTACAGAATGGCTACTCTATCCAGAATAATAGCATTTCAAGAGCATAAAGTACACAGAGAGGATGATAGAAGATGTGGCTGAAGAGTTACATTGGGTCAGGCCATTTGCTACAACATATAACTTCCTTTTCCTTTTCTTTCCTTTCCTCTACTTCAAAAGTTTTGTTGTAGAAACAGAAATAGTTGGGAAACAGGACAAGCGAGGTAATCAAAAGAAACCAAAAAAAAAAAAAAAAAGTGGCTACTAAAATCCACCTCATATGGTTCAGCACACCAGAACAACATGTATGAAGGGTAAGAAGAGCCCTTCCCAGATCTCACCTTGGGTTTTCACTGTCATAGTGTGCCACTCAGAGACCAAGTGACTTCTCCAGACTTGTGAAAATTTTTATTTCAATAACTGAGATGAGCCCCCGTGGAAAAGAAAATTACTTTTCAAAGCTTAATCAAATGTAAGCTAATGTCACTATCAATGACTGAATACTTGCTATGTACCAGGACTGTACTAAAAATGAATGTATATGTCAATAAATATTTAATATAATGCTATACAATGCAAAGTACATGCTAATAGAATAGTAAATAAAGTTTTATTTGCTCATGGAGATAAAGAATTAAAAAGGAAGTTAGGCTTTTTCTGGGATAGCATTATGTTTGAAGAGCAGAATTTCATATATATGGAGATGTCCAAAATCATTTAGAACTGAGGATCTGGAATAAGTAGGCAGAGGCACAGAATCACAGAAAAGAGCTTGTCCTAATTAGATATTTCTGATGTGCCTCTGGTCATTCAGCCTCCCTTTTTACTTCCTTTATCCCTTATTGTCCTTTCTCTTTTTTACCTAGAATTCCTAGACAACTAACACCTGAATCTATATCCTGCCCTTGTCTATCCAATCAAAAGGGAAACATATTCCACATAGTCAGTTAGATTAGAGTCAACCCCAGGAAGATTTTGTACTTTATAAGAGGAACCACTGGCATGGAAAATGAAATGAAACAATACTCCATAAAATCTCCCCAAACCTAGTGGTTCTGAATAAAGGACATGTTAGGGAGTGGGGTAAGGATTGCATGATGGGACAGAACGCTTTCCCCCATAACCCACTGGTGTCTGGCTACTTCTCCACACATAACTTAGCCATGTGCTTTTTCTGTGATAATGGTTAGTAAAAGGGGCTGGTTTCTCTGGGAGGTTAATGAGAGTGAAGGAGCCAAATGACGTCGTTGAATGCTCAACAAAATTACTTCCACCACTTTTAAGCAGCAAGATTCCAGGTCGAACTGGCAGCCATCACTGTGAAGAGGGTTGCCAGAAATGGGTAGGAACACAGTTGGTGTCTGTGGCCTACTAATAGGTACAATAGAAGACTGTGTGTTGGGAGTTGAAGGGGGCAGAAGGGAATTTTTTGCAGATAGAGAATACCTTCTGAATGCTAATTCCATACTCCAAATTTGTTCACGGAATACCAGACAGAAAATATTCTTACATTTCTATGATAACAGGTGAAGATTCAAACAGGCCTTCATTTCCTGCCCTTCAATGCAGTAGCCATGTACTTCATTAAACCACTGTCACTTTTCTCCAGAGATGACTGCTTTTCAGTTCTGGGTGAAGTGACATCTAAATATAATGGAGCATAAATCAATCTGCAGACATCTGCTCCAGGGGCCTTTAGAAGGAAAGGTAAGGAAGTGTACATACATATGTAGACACTCTGTAGCAAGACTGAATTTATTGCGATGTTTCCCACATCCTTTTAAGAGCCCAGGATGTGAAAAAGCTACTACAAGGGGAAAAAGAAAATCTGTTTCTTCGGTGTCAGGCCTGCATATCTTTGCAGCAGGAAGTATTTCATTAAAGTTTTTCATAAAATTTCCGGTAGAAGAAGAAATCTTGTGTTTTGAGTAAAAGAACATAACCTAAAACATATGCAAAGAATAATATTTAACATAAGAGTAAATTATTAAAACTGTTCAAAAATAATTATAGTTCTACTAAGGAAAAATATTACAAGAGATTATATGACAATAGCCCAAGCTTAAAACTCATATTCTTCCTTTTTTCCTTCTGTTTTTCCCTCTCAGAAAATAAGACAATGCCGTGGTATTGAAAATACAATCTTCACAAATGGTTTATTGTTATTTTTTATTGATACTGCTAAAAATATGTGCATTTAGTTTTTATTTCATTCCAACAACATTCTAAGAAAATCAATCTGTAATCATTAGAAACTTTCTCTTTGAGTTATTGGGAATAGATGCTAATCCATGGGAAAATTGCAAACATGATACAATGTAAAGGAAGTATATTTTAGCATATGTTGTTCTGGTGTGCTGAACCATATGAGTTGGGCTCACAGTTTTATATACTGTGGATATAAAAGCCTTCAGTACTTTTGCTGGGAAATATGGAGGCAATTCAGAAGAGTATTTGCTGCAGAGCATTTATTTTATGTTTGTCTCTCTAAATCTTGCCAATAGTTACAGGTTATAAACCTCAGGATGAATTTGCAATAGAATTTCCTGTCTTTACTACAAAATCAAATTGGAAAAGCTCTTGGCTGGTAGATAGGGTTTGGGGATGACCCAATTTTGGGTTAGAAATGAGGTTGGACTACATATCTATAATTATTTATTTTAAAATCAAGAGTATACCAATATTATAAAGGAGAAAAAGTAAAAGTCCTCCGGGATTCATATCGTAAACCAAGAACAAGGATTTGTTTCACATTTCTGAATTGAGTGTGTCATGCTTATTCTTACCATTATAGCTGCCTCTGCTCTCACAACTGTTGTATTTATATAGACTCTTTGGTAGAAGCTCAGATTTGGGGGTGTATCTGCGTTCAAATCCACTGTCAAATTGTGAGGAAGTTATTTATTCTCTGATTCTCAAGTATAAAACTTATAAGCATGATTTTTATAATTGTTAAATGTGATACAATATGTGATGTCCTGACTCAATGTAAACCATCAGTAATGGTAAACTCTTACACTCTGATTAGAAATTATAATTACTAGGTGATGGATGTGCTAACTAACCTCATTGTAGTATCATTTCATAATACGTACATGTATGGAATCAAACATACACAATGTTATATGCCCATTATATTTCAATAAAGCTGGAAGAAAAATAAGTAAATGAAAACATTGATTTCACATTTTAAAAAGTCACGCTTTCTTTTGAGGCTCAAAACAGTTCAACAAGTAAAGGTTGATCACACACTATGTGCTAGGTCCAAGAGGTATAATCCTGAGGAAATAATAGAAGAACTAACGGTTATTTATTTAGACACTAATCTACATATGTTAAGCCCTTGCCCTCCAGGAATTTACAATGTGGTGAGCATATAGATTAGAGAATTAGTAGATGCAGTACAGTATAAGGGCTAAGGGAGGGTTTGCTCAAGGGCCTAAGGGGCAATTAACCAGAACTTGAGAGGAGTGGGAAAATTTTTTAGAGAAGATGGCATCAGTGTGACCCTACTAATGGGAAAGAGATGCTCATACCTTCTGAACTTTTAAATGGTGAGAAAAAAACCCTTAGTGTTAGAAGAAGATTGCCTACATTGCTTAGACAAATAGTCATTAAATCACTAGAGTAAGATAAGGAGGTGTACGCATGTGTGTGTGTGTGTGTGTGTGTGGTCATCAGATATCTATAAAATGTCCAATACTAGCAGTCAATGATATGGCTTCCTATGGACAGAATGTGCCCTCTATGAATCAAATAAATAAAAACAAATTTAAAATTTAGAAAAATAAATAAATAATATGAGAAGCCCTGGTAAACCAATAATAATAATGGTTTTAAAACAAAAAAAAATGGATAATACTTGCCATTTGAAGAAAGACTGGCTGTTTTGGAAATGAGGCTCATAAAGCAATTTAAGTGTCATGAGAAAGTTAGTAAATTGATTCCCATGGTGAATAGTATTACTTGTTTGCATTTTTTTTTTTCCATTCTCTTCCTTTGCTACGGCTTCCTTACCTCATTGGCTTTCATCTTGACCATGGCTTGTCTTTTGGGATCCGAGACCCAATTTCCATCTTGTGGAGGTGAGGTGGGTGCTTCCCTATGTGTCCAAGCAAAGCTCTGGACACAAGCTTGGTATTTTACAGTTCAACTCAATTCTGACACTATCTACATAGAAGTAGCATCAGATCTCACAGGTTAAGGGTTCAGTCCTGCAAGACCATTCCCCAGACCCCAGAAACATGCTTTAGATGCCAGCTGAAAGCTCAGATTCTTTCCTGTGTTTCTGACCCATTGGCTATAGATTGGAGGTTCCAACGAGCCCCTCTAACTCAGAATTCCAGTCGCAAGTCCAGGTTATTACCTGTGCTTCTAACTGACTATAAATCAGAGGTTCCCACAACTCTCTCCTTGCACTTGATCAATTTGTTAGAATGGCTCACAGAACTCAGAGAAACATGTTACTTACTAGAGCATCAGTTTACTGTAAAAGGACATAACTCAGGAACAGTCAGGTGGAAAAGTTGCACAAGGCAACATGTATGGGAAGGGGCGCAGAGCTTCCATGCCCTCTCTAGCTTTTCCACCGTCCCTGTATCTCCAGATGTTCACCAGCCTGAAAGCTCTCTAAACCCTGCCCTTTCAGATTTTACAGAGGCTTCATTACGGAGTCCTGATTGATTAAAGCATTGGCTCCTGGCAATAGATCCCATCTCCAGGCCCTCTCCCCTCTCTGGAGGCGGGGGTGGAGGAGGGGTGGTGGTAAGGGAGGCTGAAAGTTCGGAACCTCTAATAACATGATTGCGTCTCTAGGAAACTAGTCCCCCATCCCTGGGTGTGTTTTAAAGTCCCCTTATTAACAAATAACACATAAAAAAAGACATTTTTATTACTGTCAACACTTAGGGAATCCCAAGGGTTTTGAGAGCTGTGAGCCAGGAACTGTGGATGAAAACCAAATACCTTACAACTCACAGTATCACAACTTGCTTTGGTCAATAGAATGTGAGCAGCTTTGCTGTGAACGCAGACTTTAAATATGCTTGTGTGGTTTGACTTGGCTCTTGTACTTCTGCTATCTTCCAAGAGATGAGCATGCCCCACATATGTGCCGATATTAGACTGACTGATCTGTGGAAGAGTCTAGAACCTGACCTGATGTAGAAGTATTCCATTCAACCCATAGACCTGTCTACAGTGGGAAAAATACATGTTAATATTAGAAACCACTTAAATTTGGAGAGTTGTTAATTATGTAATATTTTTGAAGAAAAAAATTGACCACTAAAATACTGTCTTAAACAGATATTCTTTACAGTTTCAAAGGATTTCTTTAGAATAGAAGCTAAATGTTATGTAAAAGAAGAACAAAGGTGTTCTATTGATGGCTGTGTCATAGCTTAGATGTTCCACTTAGCAAGTCAGAAGTTCAAAATTACCTGGACTAATTAAGAATTTCTTAGTAGCAATTGTATCATCAGCTGTTATTAGTACCATTTTTAAAAGTATAAGCTTTGGAGTCAACTCCCTTGAATGGTACCTTAATTCTGCCGCTTCCTAACCAGGTGAAGTTGAGCAAATTACTTGACTTCTCTTTTCTATTTTTGTTTCTCATTTTCTTGTAGAATAGAATTTTCTTCATACAATAGTGAAGGTTTATGATAATTTAAATATTTAAATTGTTTAAAAATTAGACATCATTAAATGATCATAACTTTTCTACACCTCCCTTGAGTGAAATTTTCAAAAATTTTCACGAAGCCTTCTTGAGTCTATTATGTTTTTTGTAATATTTTTGTGCCACCACAGCTGTTAGCGTCCCTGGGGTGGTGGCACCCTGAGGAGAGGCCTGAATTTTCACGCTTTAACTTTGGTTGGCCTGTAATGTCCTGGAAATCTTTGATAATTTAAACTTATTTAATAAGCAATGCTAAAATCAAGTAACATTCTTGAGAAGACCATAATCTCTGAGAGTAATTTTAGATTGTTGTTGCTTTAGAAACTCTGAAAAAGGAGATAAAAGTGGCTATAGATTTCTCTAATGGAACGTTTTCTCCGGCAAATATACTCTTTAACTGCATAGCAACATTTAACTCTCGAAATGTGTTAGCTCAAAATAGTGTTAGCTCATTTGGCCCTCCATAAGAAACTATTTTGTCTGAGATCAGGTATCATTTTGATCAAGGCTTTTTATTAATATATATTCCTAGTCAACCTCATGTAGCCACTGTGTAGCAAAGATATGTTTCAGAAACATGGGTGTCTAATAATACAGATGTTTTCTTCATGAGGTAATGTTCCTGAAATATATGCTGGATAATCTGTGACCCACTAAATCCATGAAGTAATGGGTCTGAAACACATGCCATAAACCACAGAAATTTCTTCATGGGAAAACTAGATATAGATTATTGTATTTCTCTGAATGTTAGGGCAAAAACTTTTTTTTCACTTTTCCCCTTTTCTTTCACAAAGATAAAGTTAACATTGCTCATTATTTCAGAAGAAAATATTTATTTAAAAAAATCTTTCTGCAAAGAATGAAGTAAAAACAATTTGACAGTTTGAAATGTGGAAAAGTATGTTGTGAAAATTGCCCCCTCATGGGTGCATCTTTAAATGACTAATATGAGTTTTTATTAATTAAATTACAGAAATCAGAAAATGCTTCACTTTGAAGGAAAAAGCATTAATATAAAATCAAGACCAATTGATTTAAAAATAAATATATTTTCCTTAGAGAGATTCATCTTCTTGCCAATTAATATTCCTTCTGGAGGGACAAGAATGAAGCTACTTTAAACACAAATATGTAAACATGCTTACACACATACTTCAAGAATCTTAGTAACCAACTGGTTTAAACCCTTCATTTTGTAGATGAGACAAAGAGCTAAAATTTTTACGTGCCATCTGTGATAGTTTAAAATACATTCATATATATATTTTAAAAAGCTCTCCTCAAAAGCTGGAGCCTAATTGTTTTGTCCTTGAAAGTAAGACGAACTAGCGATTTACTTCTAAAGAATAGAATGTGGTCGAAGTACAGGACTTGTGAGATTAGGTCATACATGGCCTTGAAGCTTCCTCCTTGCTTGCACTCCTTGATTGCTTGATCTCGGAGAAGCCAAATGCCACATTCTTGTCAGTGGAGAGCCAATGGAGTGTGGTGGGCAGAATTCTAGGAAAGCCCCAAGCCTCCCATCCCTGGTGTACACATCCCATATGATCCCTTCCACTTGAGTATGGGCAGAATTTGGGAATATAATTGGATATTACCTTCATGATCAAAGATTATATTAAAAAAGTGAAGGGATAGCTACTCCTATGATTACATCATGTTATTTAAGTCTGTCATAACAGATTGGGGAGAGCTTCTCCTGCTGCCTTTGAAGAAGTAAATTACCATGTTATGACTGGACCTGAGGACAGCCTCTAGGAGCTCAGAGAAATGCCTGGCTGACATCCAGCAAGAAGACAGGAATCTCATTCCCACAGCCATAAGGAGCTGGATTTGACAAACGACTTGTATGAACTTGGAGAAGAACTGTGAGCTCAAGATGAGAACATAGCCCAGCCAACATCTTGATTTTCAGCCTCAGAAGAGACCACGAGCAGAAGAGCCAATCAAATCTGTACTCTGAATCCTGACATATGGAAACTCTAAGATAAATTTATGTTGATTTAAGCCAGTAAATGTGTAGTAATTTGTTGTATTACAATAGAAAACTAATACAGAAAGGGACCGAGGCCTTCTGCTAATGACTGGCATAATGAGAATTAACCATTTTAGAGGTACATCCTCTAATTACAGCCAAGCTCTCAGAAGACTGCAACCTGGCTGACATCTTAACTGGAAGTTCATGAGAGAGCCCAAGCTAGAACCACCCAGCTAGGCTGCTTTATTAATTATATTTTTTATATTTTATGATGTTTGGACTTCTTGAGGGGCTTAGCTGTCTGGAGACAGACTGCCCCTCCCAGGGCTTGTTAATCCCTAGAGATAATAAACAACTCATCTGAGCACACAAACATATTTCATATGTAAACCAAGCTATCAGCACCCATACCCCTAATTACCTCCTTTATATAACTCTGACACAGCAAGCCAATATTTCTTCTGCCTTATACCAACCCAGGCAACTAGAGACCACCTATATAGCCCAGAGCCCACTGACATTATTCTACTAGACAATCTAAAGCTGTAGCCCTGACTTTCTCACAGAAAACATTATGAAGGCTCTGCCTTCTCCTTGGTCTGGTTTCTGCTGCCTGACTGGCCCTACTGTTTCTCCATGTGGCTCTACATGGGTGGACATACTCCACTTCTCTTGAGAAATCGAAGTGATAAATTCTCCTTTCAGTACTGTTAGCCTCTCTGTGTTGTCACTTAGTCATCTCCATAAATTAAAATCCCTTGAGTATTTTTTAGTCCAAATGCCCCCTAATTTCTGATGCACAAAAACTGTGTGAGATGATCAATATTTACTCCTATTCTACACTGCTAAGTATTGGCCTAATTCGTTATGCAGCAATAGATGACTAATACACCATCTTTGCCACTATTCATTGGCAACGCCAGAGAGTCCAGGTCCCTGACCTGAATGGAGGGTAAAGTAGTGAAAAGAGCATAGGCTCTGAGCTCAGTCAGATCTTAGCTTAAATAAAAACTCTGCTGCCTTCTTTCTTTTTGAGTGTAGTCAAATTCCCTTAATATCACTGAGGCTCAATTTCTTCATCATTAAAACTGAAAAAATACCTCAATCATCAGTATTTTATGAGATTTTTGAAAAGTGAACAAAGTAAAGCTTATAAAGGACTCTGTATGGAGTTGAAGTTCAGTAAATATTAGTTCTTCTTTCTAATCCGGCATTCTCTCCATTGCCATCGTAACACCCAGTTAGTAATCAATCGCTAATGCAAAGAAATGTCAGTCCTAAGATCTCTGACAACATTTCTTTGCATAAGCAGGTAACATTTGAAGAAAATTGTAAAGGGCTAGGATAGGAATCAGAAAAAGGAAAATAACAAGAGATCAACATGCATATAAGCAAAAAGACAAATCAACATCTTGGAAAGTTTCGGTATCTATTTGAATATATTTTATAATCCTAGGTCGCAGAAGTGAAAGGAGTCAGTTAGTTCAGATAGAGCCTGAGCCATCATGCCAGATCATCACTATTCTGAAAAAGTGGTGGAAAAAGAGGTGGAATACAGTGCTCTTCTATTGCCACACATGTCCTATCTATTGCCAAGACCTCCATCTCTATCTTCCTGTCTTTTCAGTGATCTACTCTTTCCTGAGAGATATATAATAAAAGAATTAGTAAGTGCCAGTTAGCCCACTTATATATTATATCCCTTTATCTAATAAATCATGTCAGCAAGAAGTATCAAAGATGACTCTCCAGGATTTTGTATATAGTTGAAAATAAAATATAATTATGAAATTAAAAATAAAAACCATGAGATAAAGACAGACAACTAGACCTCAGTTGCCCCCCTAATTAAATCCCAAAAGGGTGCTTCAGACTGGTTATTTTTCAAAATCTTAATGAATTCTGATATTTAACTTTTCTTCAATGCTGGAAGTGTGGAAATACAAAACTCCCTACACTATATATAAAATCAGTTTTTCTCGTCTTCTGGTTTGTGCTATCAAAGAAATCTTTTGCATTGCCAAATGTCAAAAATGTTTTCCTCTATGTATTCTAGAAGTTTTATAATTTTGATATTTGGCCTATGATCCATTTGCATTTATTTTTGTATATGTATTAATTAATGTGAATAACCAATTATTCTAGCACCATTTGTTGAAAAGCTATTCTTTTCTTATTGATTTTTTTGGGCAACATTGTAAAAAAATCAAATGGCCATATATAGGTGGGTCAATTTTTGAATTAATTATTCTGTTCCATTGATCTATATGTCCGTCTTTATATCAATACCATACAGTCTTGATTACAGTAGCTTTATCATAAGACCTGAAATCAAGTAATACAAGTCATCCAATTTTGCTCTTCTCATTAAAAATCATTTTGATTCTTCTATGTGCTTCGTGTTATGTAAATTTAAAAATTAGATTGCTGATTAATTGATAGAAAAATTGCGTCAATGTTAATATGACTTTCTTGTGTTAGATTTCCTAAGGATATTTGTCCTTATAATTTACCCAGAAGCAAATGACTCAAAATGTAGGCTCATGCCATTCTCTTCAGGTAAAAGTCAAGTTTCAATGTTGTCAGAACATTCTAATTAAATGAACCTTAGAAATGTTAAAGCACTTGAGGGAGGAAAAGTCAGTTTTTGTATATTTGTTTTTTAATGTTATGCTATAGTTGGGAGAATTGACACCTTAATTATAGATGTCATATTTTATTTATACAGAGATTTCCAATCTGTAAACACTGTTTATGTTTTGAATGGTTTAGGTCTTTAATTTCTCTCAGCAATATTTTATAATTGTAAGATGCATATATTTTTTAAAGCTTTATCTAAATTTTTACATTAAATTGCTATCATGTATGTTCTTTTAAACTTTAATTTCCAAATTTTCATTGCAAGTAAATAGAATTGCAATTGATTTTTATACAGAGCTTGCATCCTGTGACAACTAAACTCCTTAGTTCTAGTAGCTTTTCTTTAGTGGATGATCATGTTCTTTGTATATAAATAGATCTTTATTTTTCTTTAAAATCTATATACCTTTTATCTTATCATCTTTTGCCTTGCCAGGCCCCTAGTACAAAATTTTTTAAAAAGCAGTAAGAGTGGATACTTTTGTCTCCTCAGTCTTGATCAATAATACGCAATTTATCATCTTTGCGAATATTAGTTGTAGATTTTTCACAGATATCTTTTATCAGATTGAGAAAATGTTGAATTTTATTAAAGGCTTTTTGCATATTTATTTAAATAATCATATGATTTTTTTACTTTTAGTCTATTGATATGAACTACATTGGTTGGTTTTTCAAATATTAAGCAAATTTTATCTCTGGAACAAATCCCATTTGATCATTTTATATTATCATTTTCTTATATTTTTCTGCACTCGATTTGATTATATTTTCTTAAGATTTTTTTTCATTATATCTGTGTCTGATTTTATCAGAGTAATGCTGGCTCATTAAATAATTTGAGAAGTGTTTGCTTTTCCTTCCTTCCTTCCTTCCTTCCTTCCTTCCTTCCTTTCTTTCTTTCTTTCTTTCTTCCTTCCTTCCCTTCTTTCTTTCTTTCG
>NW_006434369.1:661893-668654 GCF_000325575.1 Pteropus alecto
CTTTCTTTCTTTCTTTCTTTCTTTCTTTCTTTCTTTCTTTCTTTCTTTCTTTCTTTCTTTCTTTCTTTCAAGAGTTTGTTTAGAAGTAGTGTTGTTTTCTCTTTAAATTTTCTGGTAGGAATCGCTGGTAAAGCCAACTGCCTCTAGATACTTTTTTTGTAAAAGATTTTTGTTGTTGTTGTTGGAATTATGAAATATATTTATTTAGTAGCAATAGGATCATTCAGGTTATCTATTTCTTCTTGAATTAAATTTGGTACTTTGTTTCTTTTAAGGAATTTTTCCATTTTATCTAAGGTACTGAGTTTATTGTCATAAAGTTGTTCATAATATTTTCTTATTGTTCTTTTAATGTCTGTAAAATCTATAGTAATATCTTTCATTTTATTCCTAACATTGGTAATTTTTGTCTTCTCTTTTTTCCTCTGGCCAGAGACTTATCAGTCTCATTGATCTTTTCAAGAATCAGTTTTGCTTTTATTGTTTTTTTTTTCCTATTTTTCCTAGAAAACAGAATTTTAATATTTGATTAATTTCTTATTTATTTTATTTTCTTCCTCCTGCTTGCTTTGGATTAAATATGGTTGTCTAAGAGTCTAACTTAAGAAGCGAGAAATAAATAATTAGTTCGAGGCCACTTTTTTCTGCTCTAAGGAAACATTTGGAAATATATGAATTCATCTTAAAATATGGCATTAACTTCATCCCACAAATGTTGATATGCTTAGTTTTTATTTTCATTTAGTTTATTAACAAAAAAAAGAACGCTGTGATTTCTTCTTTGACCTATGAGTTATTTAAAGTGAATTATTTGACTACTAAATATTATATGATTTTCTAGGTATCTTTTCTGATATTGATTTCTAATTTAATTCCATTGCTATCAGAAAGCATTTGTGTTCATGTGACTAACTTTTTAAAAAATAGATTGACACATCTTTACGATCAAGTATATGGTCTATGTCAGAGAATATTCCATGTGCATTTGAAATGTATGTGATTTTGATGTGAGTGTTAATATTTGAGTTTTAGTTTTTGAGACAACCACTCTTCCACTCCCTAGTGCTGATTGAAACATTAAAAAGAAATGGAGTGAGGTGGGGTATTTTGAGGGAAAAAGAATTCTAGAACTTTAAAATGTGAGCTGTTAAAAAAAAAAAAAATTGGCTACATTAAAAGAGAAATCCCTGGCTGAAAGTTAGGTGGATAGTTGAGGATATTTTTTCATCCCCAAATGTAGTAAGAGAGGGAGACATATGAATGAAGATTTGGTGGAAGAACATTGGAACTTGTCACTGATAACATATTAAAGGTAGTTCTGTTAGATAATGTATTAGTTTTCTATTGGTGCTGTAATAAATTCTCATATATTTGGTGGCTTAAAAACATGTATTATCCTACAATTCTGTAGGTTAGAAGTCTGACATGGGTCTTACTGGATGAAAATCAAGGTGTCAGTAGAGCTATGTATTTTTCTAGAAGCTCTAGGGGAAAATACATTTTTTTTTTTGCCACCCAGCAAGAGGCTGCCCACATTCTTTGGTTTGTGGCTCCATTTCTCTATCTTCAAGGCCAACAACACTGCATCTCTTTAAACATTCCCATATTCACGTGTAGTTCTAATCATAGCCAGTAAAGGCTGTCTACTTTTAAGGACTTTTGTGATTATATTGGGGCAGCTCAGTTAATCCAGGATAATCTCTGCATCTCAAGATTCATAATTTAATCACATTTACAGTCTGTTTGCTATTGGAGGGACCATTATTTTACCTACCACACAGTTTTTATATATGCATTTTTAAGCAAAATACAGCACAGTTGACCCTTCAACAGCGTGAGGTTAGAAGAGCAGAGCAGTCAAAAGTCTGCACAAAATTTAAGTAAGCTCCCCACATGCATGGATTCTCAACTGCAGATCGAAAATACTGTTTTCAGTTTGCAGTTGGTTGAATCCGGAGTGCAAAACCCTGGAGATACAGAATCAATTGTATTTATTGACAAAAAAAAAAAATCTCTGTATAAGTGGACCTGCACATTTCAAAACCATGTTTCTCAAGTGTCAACTATATAGTGTTTTTAATGGTGCTTCTAAATTTGATTCATTGTCAAATTTGTGCCTCCATGAAGGAAGGTAAAAGACAATTAAGCAAATAAATTTCCTTGGATTGTAGATGTGATGTCAAAGAATGCAAATGTGACACATTGAAATCACTCCGAGGTCCTTTGGCCATAGGTGCTTCTGACATAAAGCTCTATGTGTAAATAAAGCAGAGGAATTGTGATGGAGAACAGCAGTTCTGTTGGACATGCCAAGGAAGTGCATCTTGGGTTACTGGAAAGCCTGTCATAAAGACTGTTGACACTTAAGCAATATGAAGCTCTGTCTTGTTAAATTCAGTTTAATCTCCTGGTTTCTGTGGCTATCCTTATATCCCCACTCCACCCTACCCCCTCCTCCTTCCAAGCATCATGTTCCAATGGGGGAGGGAAGTGAAAGAGAATGTTTAGAAAGTCATCACGGAGGTAACTAGCACATTTCATTTTGAATCCCTTCACAATGCACTAATTTGGCTTTAGAATGTTTTCTAAGTGGAGTAAGACTAGTCAAAAATCTTCTACAACTCTTTGTCTTTTACACTCTCTATAATTTGCCCAAGATTCAGTAATTTATCTCCATGTGGACAAGAACATTGTTTACTAAATAAATTTTTAAATATCTTTCTTCTGAAGATAGGATAAATGCAGTGTTGTAACTCATGGAAAATATATTAATATCCTCCTAAATGATCATGTATGGGCAACTCAGAAAAATTAGAAAAATAATTAACTCCCCATAGTTTGTGTCATTTGTGTATTTGGACTCACCTCCTTTCTTTATATTAAAATAATTAGAAATTGTTCACAAAAACTAGAAAGTGTCTATTATAGCAGAAGCTGTTATTTGCTATCTACCAGAGGAAAGTACACTTGCTGGGACATGCATACATTGGGAAATCTGTTCTTACTCTTAAGTGCAATTCTGGCTGTATGCAAAGAGAAATATGAATCAATGAGTCACTGCCTCATGTGGTTCTGTGTGTCACAGGAATGTCACTCTGACTGCCAGTCTCTAACTGGCTTCTCAATTAGAGAGCAACAGGTTAACTGATTTTCTGCTGTTCTATGAAATGTAATTGGTTACATGTCTATACCCATCAAATCAAAATTTGATTTGATTAGGGAACATTTAATATTAATGTTATTAATGTTTTAATGTATACTGGGGTACTTGATGTCTATAACTTTTATTCCTCATACCCATCTCATATCCCCAAACACATGTTTATATACAAATTTCTAGATTATCAAAAGCTTGCACCCTTAATAAATGCAGTTGTTTCAAATGGAATTGTAAAGGAAAACCAGATGGTTTAATAATTACAATATTGAAAGGCTATTACTAGGACATAATATAGGTTGAATGCCTATAATTTAACACCATAGATAATTAGAGGCTATATGTTTACAAAGCTGTTTTCCAATGACCCTTGTTTTATAAGTTTATTCATATACATAATGCATTAAAAGACACAAAAGTTTGAGAACTATTTGCAAGAACTCAAACCAATCATGATTAAAATCAATGTGGAACCTATGTTTCATTTTCTATTTTGCTCTCTATTAGAACTTCTAAGTGTAGGCAGTAAGACAAATATAATGTAATTTTATCTTTCTTTTCCACTCCCAAACTATTTGGAGAAATTTTGATCTCAAGGATATTGCTATAAGTTAGGAATAGAGGGAGAAAGATAATTGTTGACAAATGCCAAGTTTAGTTTAAACTAATGCACAGAAATTGGATAATGTGTGTTTAAATATGTCTTTCCCCCTAAAGGAAACGTTATACCATAGTCTTTGAGATGAATAGATTTGTTACTAACCTGGTACCTGTACTCAACAGATAAAATGAGATGAACACACTCACTTAGAAGACCAGAAATGTATTTCCTGTATTATTATAAGTTCGTTTCTTTTTCTCAGAGAAAAATAAATGATCTATCTCTAATTTTTACACCTGTCATCTCTCTATATCTAGACATATATTTAGATCTAGATATGATTATATAGTATCTATATAAGATAATAAAGCTAGATGAAGATGATAGATAGATAGATAGATAGATAGATAGATAGATAGATAGATAGATAATAGAATAAGTGCACACACACTCTTATAGAATGAATTTCCTTACATATAGTCCATGCCTAGATTAGAGGTATATGTGTGATGTGTGTCTGTGTGTGTGTATGGGTGTGTATATAGTAAAACAAAGAAAATAATTTTATTTCTGTAGGTTTAAAATGTGTTTCTGACTAATAAAATGAATTAAGAAGCCTCATTCATAGAAAGGCAAGCCACTCACTCATTACAGCTTCTCTTTGGAATTTTGTTGAGAATCTATCAAACACAGAAATATTTATCATAATTTCAACTAATCTCAATAGCTAGTTGGTTTTTCTGCATTGACAAAATACTATCAGAACTCTGGAGTCCAATAGCACTGGTCTTTGTAAAATGGTTTTGAATGATGAATCACATTGCTTAATATAGGAGCATACTTAAAAACAATTGCATGTAGCCTTGAATCAATAAATCAGGACAATATATAAATAATAATTTTGGGTGGGTAAACTGCTGAGAGCCATCTCCAGAGGGCAATACAAATAAAGCAAATGAAAAGGTCCCTGAAAATTGACAGAATTAAGGCAAAATGCAGATTCTTGAATTTTATAAAATGATTTGACAAAAGAATTTAGTTAAATATATATGTACACAAATGCAGGTACAGTGTGGCTTTAAAGTAATGGGACCTATTTAACCAATCTCACATACAAATGTGTTTATGTTTGGATGCTGTAAATTTAAAACTATCAACTTTCCTATAGACCGTTATGGCTCCTATCTTTAAACAGACACTTTTTATGTTGAATTGGCTTAAAAGGATGTTGACCTGCTCTCTTCCTGGTTTCAGATGGAACAACTATGTATTTTTCAGCCAAGCTTAAAATAGGTCACACTGAAAGCTTAATGAGATTCCTTCTCATGAGGAACTTCTCCCTAAAGACTTTAAGGCCACTTTTCTAACCAAGAAGAGGAACTGTTCTTTACACTCGAACATTTGGATTCATTTTCTTAATAAATCATTATCCAGATGTTCTCCATGTGAGGCCAAATATTTGAATACTATTATTTTTTTATGCTTCACACCACATAAGCAAACTATTTCATGTGATAGTGTATGAACACAATATAGATTGTGATTAAAAAAAAAAAAAAAGCTTAAAAAAAGCTTAACGAAAACTTTAGCTTTTCCTCCCTCAAGTGAAGTTTTAACATTTCTAAGACTCAGCTAATTTGAATGTTCTGATAACCTTTGAAACTTGACTTTTACATGAAGAGAATGGCATAAGTCTATATTTTGAGTCATTTGCTTCTGGGTAAATGACAAGGACAATATCCTTGGCAAATCTAACGTAAGAAAATCATCTTTAATCACCGATGATTATATTCAGGAAATCTGAAATTTAAACAGTTTGAACACTAATGTCTGCAATCAAATAATCAAATAATTTGGCAAATTAACAATGTCCTCTAAATTACATCCTAAAGTAATTATAATACTTAAAATTAATTAAATTTTCAAGAGATTTTTTTTTTCCCCCCAAATCAAGGGTCACCTGCATTAGATACATTAATTCTTTTCAACTTTTTGGTCTGAGGGTTGGTACCAAACTTTTAAGATTCCGGTTATTAGCGTATATATTTTTACCTTTATTGATTTTATTGCCACAAGTTTTTCTGTATTTTTTAATAAAAGGCAAAGATATTCTATGTTAATATTGATGCAGAAAAGAATAATGAGGATTTCTTTCAATAAGCGACCTTCACTGAAAACCACTGATCATCATTGTGTTATTTGCTTTTAATTAGTTTGATCATTTTTCCTGACCCTTGCTTTGGAAAAATACTATATGTTTTAGAAGAACAGAGTTATTATCAAGACCTTAGTAAGATATCAACTCAGCAAGTGTTAGTTACATAACAAGGATTCCAATGATACATGGAATCCTCATGAAACAGGCAATCTGCAGATGCATCTGTGAGAGGTGACAAGCTCTTTTTAAAATAGGAAACGAGTTGATTAACTATTTAAAATGCTAGCAATTTTGGTCAAAGCTTTTAATCATGGCAATCATATATGGTCTGAAAATTAGTTCGAGCAGTAATGCTCAAAATTCCATGGACTGTTTCTTGATACACTAAAGATCCCACTAGTAACCTCAAGCATTTGGACAATTAAACCAGAATCGATATTGCTACAGGGTTTGGGGGAGACACATAGTTGCTCACTTCATGGTTTAAACCTTGGATCCATCATTTGTTAGCGTGTGGCCTTACTTAACTACTGTACCTCTCTGTATTTTAGTTTCCTCATCTGTAAATGGGTAACAATCCCCATTTGCTAAAAGGATTAAATGAAATTACATGCTTTTCAGTGCTTTAGTGTCTAAGATCTAATACGATCTTCCTACAGAGTATTTTTAACATGGCAAGTGTATAGGTGCTGTAAACTCCTAAATTATCTCATCTCATGCCACTTAAGTTTTCTTAATGTCTCCCCATTACTTTTAAAGTGAATGCTGAAATCTTTACGATAGCTCATAAGACCCTATACAATCTGCCTTCTCCCCTAGTCTGTTATTTCTTTATCTTTTTTCCC
>NW_006434369.1:668707-729830 GCF_000325575.1 Pteropus alecto
TTCTATAAAGATTATAGCCATGCTCTTGCCTCAGGGCCTTTGCACTACATATTCCCCTCCATTAGGTGATTTTCCTCCAAACAACCCACATGATTCACTTTCTCTCCTCCTTCAATGCTTGCCTCAGTTGTCACCTTTTCAATGTGGCTCTATTTAAAGTGACAAACTCATCCTTAGCCTTTTTGATTCTCTTTATTTTTGTCTATTTGCCTCTGTAATGCCTGATATTCTCTAACACACTATATAATTGATTTGTTATATTTATAATCTGTTGTACTTTCCCTCACTAAAGTGTTGAATCATGAAGGTAGATTTTTTTTTTGTCACCTTTTTTACTAATTCATCCCTTCACACTTAGAACAGTGCTTGGCATAAAGTAGGTACTCAAAAAATATTTGATTAATAAATAAAGAAAGAATAAGTGGTAGTGAATTTTTGTATTTTTATTTGGCCTTATTTACTTCCTTATGACTTAGTTCATTGCCATCTCTATCATTTTTTTCCAGGCTATGATATATGGCAAGTTAATCATTCTTCCCAGAAGATGGAGGCTAGTCAGGAGTCCAGGCAGCCTCCAGCTACCTCAGAACATGATCATTCCCCATTTCTCTGTACTTTCAAAATAGCTGCACAGATGTATGCTTTTGAGTGAGCATTCACGAGGCTCTAAGAACACTGCTTTCTTTGTCTCGCTGTGTGAGAGAAAAAAAAAATCTCAACATAACTCAATCTTTCCAAGTGTGACAGTTTTCCTCCTTTTCATGTCCTGCAATATAAAGTCAGCTCAGGATCCACTTTTCATCCATAGCTGACAGTGCCTGGGTCTCTGTGACTACACTGGACACTGTGACCACCAGCCGTGAGTAAAGCCTCTGATGAACTACATCTGATGAATTAACTGCTGCTAATGAGAAGAGACACACCACAGTCACAGAAAACATGCAAATCATATTGCAGGGTGGGATAAACAGTGAAGAGTTTAAAGATTATGTTCTCTTAAGTAAAAGTCTGTAATTTACTTCTCTCCTCTTTCTTTTTCTTATAAATACAGAGATTATAAATTAGAAGATGACAGGGAGATGAAGGAGATGACAGATGGTCTCAGAGAGAAAATGTGAACAACAGTTGCTTTGTTTTCATTTGGGCAAACAAAATGAGAGAATCTCATACCACAGCATGTGAGGGACAGGTACGGGTGCTAAAGAATGATTTACAATCTTCTAATAAGCTTTTAGGGATAAAAATAGATGGCTGTGCGTGGGATCTACATAGCTCTACTTTTTAAGAAAAATTGAAGGATAAGTAAAACACATTACCCAGCAACAGGATTGGAGAAGATACTTTCTTAAGTTACCACTTTACCAAGTTTAAAATCACTGAAGAGAATACAACGATGTATAAATAGCAATACATGAAAGTATTCCAATAGAATAGTCTCTGTAAATAGGTGAGAATGTAAGTAATCATTATATAGTTACAGCACAGTAATTGGTATGTGACTTAGCAATGTACTGAACTCATATATTATTGCAAATGCTTTATTAAGCTTCCTCTATGGGTGACACTGTGCTAAACTTTGTGGAAAAGAAGGGAAAAAAAGCCCTTGCCCTCAAGGAAGTTACAGTTGAATGTGAGAGAAAAGTAAGAAATGTAAGGATTTACCATATAATGTGGTTACGGTCAATGACAAGATAAGCCTGATCGTTAAGAGAACATAGAGCGACTTTGGGGCCACCAATCTCAAGTGGGAAGGCAAGCATGGTATATATTTCCAGGAGGATATTACATGTCAGTAAAATCTTGAGAAATGCCTAAATTGGAGTTAGCTAGATGGAGAAGGAATTGAGTGGGAGCGGATAGGATTAGCAAAAGGAGGAGCTTAAGCAAAGGGATAAAGGCAAGGAAGGGTCTGCTAGAAGGTGTACATAAGAGGCAAGAGCCAGGCAGCAGACTTTGAAAGACTTTCTTTCTGTGCTGTCCTAAGGAGTTTGGATTTTGTATGGAAAGCTACTAAGAGAATTTACACAAGGAAAGGACATGATTTTACTGTTTTAAAAATACTACCACTGACAATACAGAAAATGTATCAGAATTCAAGCAACTGGGTAGATGATGGTTTAATTTAATGAGAAAGAGAACAAAAAAAGAGTACACCCCTGACAGGGCTGCAATTAGAGGCAAATTGATGCTGAATTCAGTTTGGGATTTGTTGCATTTAAATACTCAGGGAAATGTTTCAGAGAGTTGGAAAGAGTTTGAGTTTAAGGGAAAGATTGAACTTATGAAAGAGAGTTGAGGTCATAAAACTCTTCATCACAGCACGCATGGCCTCTTGACATGTTTTTTATTTTCTGTCTTCCTTTACAGAAATAACATCACTGAGGGCAAGAACTTGGCTTGTTTCTGGATTCTCAACATCTAGAAATTGACATCTAGAACTCTGCCTGGATCACAGTGGGCGCTCACGGAATATTTTCTGAAAAGATTAATTATTCAGAATTGTAGCTGAAGATGTGTTTGGATAAATTCACTTCTTATAGAGAATGGAAATGAGAGAAGACATAGAGTGGAATTCTAAGAATGGGTGAATGATGCCATTTAATGCTGAGAAGAAAGCACTGGGAATGAGGAAAAATAAGAGACAATATCGTTGTAAAAGACAATAAAAGAGATTGTGGAAAACTACTTTAAATGTCATAGTGCACTAAGAAGGAATTTATTAATGACCTTAGTAAGAGGTCCAGTGTGATTCCAGTGCATAGATGGAAATAGAGCTTGAGTGCTGAGAACTGAGGGGTTAAATGAGGCGAGAGTATCATTATTTTTAGACACATGCGATATAGAAAAGTGTCAGCAATTGGCATTCAGAAATATTGAGTCAAGGAAGAATTTTATGTCTATGTATTTTTTTTTTATTGGAAGCTGTTTAGTTATGGTTAAGTGAGGGATTAGCAGTGAAGCAGAGATTTAAAAAAGGACCGATTGTTAACTGGAGGAAGAAGATCTGTGGAGGATGTGAGACCAGGTCCGTCTTATTGCTAGCTATATCCTGAGTTGCCTACAGGCACAAGCTACATAGAAAACACTCTATAAATCCTTATTAAGCAAATAAATACAGTATTTCTTTTAACTTTTTAAATTAAATTTATTGGGGTGACATTGGTAATAAAACCATATAGATTTCAAGTATACAATTTAATAATACGTGATATGTATATTGCACTGTGTGTTCACCACCCGAAGTTAAATTTCCTTACTTCATCATATGTTTGATTCCCTTAACTTTTATCTACTTCCCTTTTTCTCCCCTTTCCCTTTGGTAATTACTAAACTATTGTCTGTAATGAGTGGATAAAGAAACTGTGGTACATATATACAATTGAATATCACTCAGCCATAAGAAAGGATGAAATACTTCCATTCGTGACAACATGAATGGATCTTGAGATTATCATACTAAGTGATATAAGTCAGACAGAAAAAGTTGAGAACCATATAATTTCATATATATAGGATAAAAAACTGAAAGCAACAAATGAATAAATATATTATTGATGAGATGATGAAATAAGTGAATATATAAGGTTCAGGATCAGGAAACATATAGAATATTAGCTTTTGATTATTAAGGTGACTTTTCTGTCTCTTTGTCTTACTTCTCCCATGTAATCACAGCTTGATACCCACATATATTTGTTCCTCTTTTCTAGATATTAAGGGCTAATGGCTTTCTGGGCCTTTATCTCCCTTTCTTTTCTAAATGCATGTCTTTGGCATTCTTCTCTCCCTACATAAAATTAGACATGATATGAACACACATCTGTCTCCACTTTCCCTCTCCTCCAGCTTAAGTTCTTTTGTTCCACTTGGCTCCATGCCTTGCATAACGCATTGTGTTTTACTTACATGTGTACATCTTCAGATCTAGTAAGACAAACCACCCTCTTTCCAAACTCACCCACTCTCCGCCTGGCTTCCCTGACCCACTTGTGAGCACTGTATGGATTATCTGAGATTTCTAGGCAATCTTTCTTGTTTTGCAATCAAACCTGCTCCCTGTCTCTTATAAAAGCATGTGAAGATCTCATCCTCCTTTATGAAGTTATCAAAGACTCCTCACAAAATGTTCACTCAATGGTATAATCATTGTTTTTCCATGGTGACACACAGGACTATGACATTTATTAGCGTACCTGCCCCTCAAAGGTTCACCTGGAAATGCTGATCAGTTTCTCAAACATGTACTGTAACTTCTCCCTTTTTTCCTACTCATAGTAGATGTGAATAAGAATTATGCTATACAG
This sequence comes from Pteropus alecto, assembly GCF_000325575.1. Classification (NCBI taxonomy): domain Eukaryota; kingdom Metazoa; phylum Chordata; class Mammalia; order Chiroptera; family Pteropodidae; genus Pteropus; species Pteropus alecto. The sequence goes on from NW_006434369.1 coordinate 673,012, forward strand.
ACAACACTAAATTATCTCTAATTACATAGTTTCATAAACTTTAACATAGCTATGAGTATCAAATATTTTTGTATAACCACACCAATATTCTAGACTCTAGGAATAGGTTAAAACACAATTAAGGCAGACAAGTATTTTAAAGGAAAGAAAACTTTATTCTATATGGCTGCAGACTTCACCTTAAATCCCCACCAGCCATCTTGTCTATTAAAAATTTTAGCAATGAGAGGATTTAGATAAGATGTCCCTCACAAATTCATCATCAATCCCAGAATAGCAATCCAAAGCTTATGCCTTGTTTCTGACTGAAGTACGATGTGGATAAGGTTGAATTATGTTACAGAAGTTCTATTATTTATTATTGCATAGTAAATTTTCCTAAGCCATAGACATTTAAATAAAAAAAAATTTTAAACTGTCTCGCTCAATTTCTGGAGATTAGGAGGAATACAGGAATAGCTCAAAATCTCTCATGAGGTTTCAATTAAGGTATCAGCTAGGGCTGCAGTTTTCTAAAGCAGCGGTCCCCAACCTTTTTGGCACCAGGGGCTGGTGCTGCTATGAGTATCTAAGGCCTGATGATCTGAGGTAGAGCTGAGGCAGTGATGCTAGTGCTGGGGAGCTGCTGCACATACAGATGAAGCTTTTCTTGCTCACACCGCTCACTTCCTGCTGTGCACCCGGGTTCCTCACAGGCCACAGACCGATACCAGTCCACAGCCCCGGGGGTCAGGGAGCCCTGATCTAAATGGTGATGGGGGGCTGACGCTGTGCTTCAAGGTGGCTCACTCTCATGCCTAGTGAGTTAGTACTTGTTGGTGATAAGAGGCCTCAGTTCTTCATAACATGGACCTCCTCCATTTGGCTGCTGGAGTTCCTGGAGTGAGTGGTACAAGAGAGCAAGGCAGAAGCCTCAATGTCTTTTATGCTTAGCCTGGGGTCACACTCCAGCATTTTTGCAATATCTTAATAGTTACACAGGTCAGCATCGTTCAGTGTGGGAGAGGACTCACAAAGGCGTCAATACCAGGACCTGAGGATCTCTGGAGTCCTTTCGACTTTGACGGAAGTTTAGAATTTTATAGAATTGATATGGTGGGAACTACACATATGCACATAGAGGCATTCTTGTGTATTTAAATATTTTTAGATTATGGGTTCATATTTCTGTTTTTCCTGCCAAGAGTCCCCTTATAATAAAGATGCCTTGATTACCCCAAACTCTTTACACTCTCATAATACGTACCTTAGAGCCTTCACTATAATTAGTGCCCAATAAAGATCTATTGATAATAAAAAGAAATATACATATGTATACAAATATATATATATATTTGCTTTTAAGGATTTCAGATGGAAACGAGTCCAGATTTGTTTTCACGTTAGCTCTGTCAGTTGGCTGTATTAACTCCAAATGCCCACTCATGATTTCAAGGGCATAATGGATATTGCAGAGACAGTCAGTCCTCCTCCAAAAACATTGAAACCCCTGTCAGAATGTGGATAACAGATGTGTATTCCTGACACTAGGGACTGTGCTGTACTTCTGGATTAGATGCTCATTAAGGAAAAGTGATGGAGATGAGCCTTATACTCAGGATTTACCACTAATGCTTTCCAGACCTATCAGAATCCTCTCCACTTATTTTTCTCCACTAACCTTAAGAGACTTAAAAACCATCCTGGGAAGTCTGAGATTAATTCTGAGTCTCACTGATGCAGAGAATTTGTCATCTAATCTTCTAACTGACTTGAAGCAGAACAATAGCCTAAAAAAATCTCATTCGTGTTACATGTGTTCATTTGCCTTGAGCAGAGATATGTCACCCCAAAAAATGGCTACAAGCACATTAGAGCAGTGATCAGCATTACTTCATCCCCATACCACTGCAGTAACATTGTACTATAACAGGCCAGCAAGGACTTAGAGTTCAGGGGCAAATCATTCAATGCATCTATGTCTTTGTTGCCTACTTGCCTTGTAAAAATAGAGATGATGGCTGACGTGTCTTACAGGACTCTAGTGACAAATAGCTAATAAAAATCCAGGCAAAGCACTCTATAAATACAAAACAGTACTATACGAAGCATGCTATGACATAACAATATAGTCTAAGAGGCTTACATGCTTTCAGGATAATTTGGAGAGTTTGGCAATGTCCTCAATGTCACTAAGGTCTGAGTAACCATGTGTTCGAAAAATCCATTCTATGCTTGACCCAGATTATCTGGATCCACCTTATTACTTTTTTTTTTTTTGTGGTAAAATCAATGTTGTTTAACTGGGTCAGGTTGCACAGTACCAGTGCCAATGAAACATGGTGAGTCAGGTAACAACAACAACAACAAAAATCCAGACCAATTTGGTCACACTGATAGACTTTGGATCCTGGTATCTGTTTATTTGGCCTTTTTGACTGCCTTTGAATTCTGCTTTGTGAATAATGACACTTTGAATTTATCTTCTAGAGAAGACTATTGGCTCTTAACCAAAATATTTTCTAGATTTTTCTGTATATAAGATAACTCTTGAGTGACTTGCTTATGCACTTCTATTCCCCATAAATAAGGGCATATTTTATTGAGTGAAAAATATCAAAACAACTTCTCCTGAGGAAGTAGAATGGAAATGTCAAGCTGTAATAATATTTAATTTTGTAACACCTTATCCTTTCCTTATAAATATGCTTTTTGACAACACATTTTTACTAAATTAAAATTTACTTTATTCTGTAATATTGGAAGAGGAAAATGGGGAAGAATTGTGTCAAATCTTCTACAATAAAGGGAAATTGTTTGGAATATAGCCCAGTAACATAAGGGGACATCAGAATTGGAATCCCAGTTTTGCTATTAATGGCATAGAATGGACAAGTAGCTTATTATTCTAATTTCAGGGATAAGAAAAATGAGACATAGATATTAACATCTACCTGTGTATGAGCATTAAATTAGATAAATTTGGGTCTCTATTTTGAGCATTTTAAAATCAGCGATGGATTTGGGCTTTTTAAAAATTAAATGGGCCTATCCAAATGTGTGATTAAGAATTTTCAAAAGTATATTGTGTAGTATTTACAGGAAGATGCGAATGCATTTTAAATTAATCCTTGATCATGTTTTCATTTTTTAAAACTTGTTCTGCCTCATTTTCTCTGTGATAATAACTGTAATTATATCCATTCCTCATTATAAAGCTGCTCCTTTTTCTTTCTTGACATTCTGCTTTCACTGACTAATGGTGGTAAAGCTATTCCTGAGATTATTTATAAAATTCAGGAGATTGCAAAGGAATTTTATATGCCAGCTGCGTTATATGCATTATTCTAGTTTTCTTACCTACAAAATAAATTTGTCAAAATTAATGTTTGTAACATAAGCTAAATACAAACTTCTATATGTGTTATTTTCTGAGCATGAAGTCAAAATCGTCCTATCTAATTTAACCATTGTTTCACCATTATCTTTCCTTAAAACATCAAGGTAAATTTTACTATTCCTCTTCTCTATTTCTTCCCTTAATCTTTGCAATACTTCTGGGAGGTTTTTTTGTTTGTTTGGTTTGGTTTGGTTTTAATTCCCTTTCCCCTCCTTTCCATGCCTGGAGTCTGTAGTAAAGATTTGAGATGGAAAACATTTCACTTTCAGTCTGGCATTTCATAGTTAAAATTAAACTTTTCATTAAAGGGAGAAATACAGAACACTAGTCACCCTTTTAAGGCTGGAGGAGCATGCTTGTGGAAAGAAATAACTTTTCATATTTGGTTATAGATAGATAATCATGCGTTTATAATCAATAGAGATACTACATATGTCATTTATCCGTTTCTTATGCATTGCCCATTGAAGATGACCTCTGTTTCCTGACACAGTTTCAAGTCAATGATTTCATAAGAATGCTCCTGTATTCCTACATTATTTTATCAAGTTGCACATCAGTTTATCATTTTCTCTCTTATACTCTTAACCTTTCTTTTATTTGAAGTAATTGTCTAGTTCATGTAAAACTATTTACTTTAGTTATTTTAATTACTTTAAAGGGAAATGAATTCTAATGTACCATGATCTTTTTCTATCTTTTATAGATTCAAAATACATTCCACTATTATAAAAACCTTCCCCTACCTAGCTCATATCACCTCCTCACTCCTACTCGGTCTCCTAACTTATTGAATGTACTTATATTATTGCGTTCCTTTTTAGTCTATATTATAATTAAGTGTTTTTCTAATCTGTTCACCATAGTAACTATGAATTCCTTGAGGGCATGGATCCTGTTGTATTCAATTCTATTTTTAGCATGTAACAATGTGAGCGGCCATAATTATATCAATAAATTTTTCTTGATGTATAAATAAACAAATGTCAGCTAATTTTTACTTATAAAGATAAAGTTTTATTTATTATCATTATTGCTTTTACTCAATCTCATTTACTTTGTTTCTAAATAACTACATCAACAAAAATGACAATTAACAAATTCTTTCTTAGACTAATACCAAAGTTTAAAACTAATTTTGCTATATAGTTTATTTTTTTATTATTTGTTTCTATATACGTAATTTCCTTCCAAAGAAATCTCTGAACTAAATGTCAATTTATCAAATTTATAATAGTTATGTTTAAGATATTCTTTAAATCTCAGCAACTAATCTTGGTGGAAACTAAATTACATCTAGAATATTATAAAATTCTTCCATTTAAGGATACCTTAGAGTTTATCTAATTCATTTTTTAATTGATAACAAAACTCATTTAGATTGATTGATATTTATGAATCCAGAAAAGATAGGCAGAGCATTAGTTTATTTTATTCATTCCAAAGAGAAGGTGTGGAAATAAACTAGAACACATTTGACTTTTTGGAACTAAATTCATGTTTATAAGACTGAGAAGTCCGGACCACAGTATGATTTAGTGGTAAAGTATTAGTCTAGATAAAAATTAAATCTCAATTACCCACCATACTAACAGTTTATTTCTCATTCACACAAATTTGATGCATTTGGCTTTTCCCCATTCCAGACTCAATATAGATACTCCAGAATGGACACAGCAGTGTAAGCAACCATGTAGGTAGCATTCCAGCTTTAATCATCTTGGACCAATACTATATGTGTCATTTTTGGCTCACTTTATTTGGCTAAAAGTAATCATATGGGCCTGCCAGAACTTACTCTTCCTGGTCTCTGTCAAGTCATCCTTCCTGATTACCATGCATTAAATGCATTAAATAAGTTGAACAGATTGCGCTCTCTCCAAGGGAGCCAACATAAAGGCCATCCAGTCTCTGTATCCAGTTCAAAACGCATAGTCACTAATTGTACTCAGTAAGGAAAAAAAGACCAGAAATGTGAATTCACTGGCAATCTCTATCACAGATTGTTTCGATCAAGTATGCTACATTGAATTCTTTTCACAATCAAAATACTGTATTGAACCAAATTTTTACATATCACAATTCAATTATCCGTAGATACTAAAAACAACAAACAAACTTAAAATGATGACATTGCTTTTTAAATCAGTTCTTATAGAATATGTCAATATTATTGGTTTATATCCTTAGAAAAACTAGATATAGTCAGCCAAGTTTTAATATCTATTGAGCCTTTGGCTTACTTAACTGTTGTATTTTATTTTATCTTTTCAGTAAAAACTAAATGTACATCTAAGAAAAAATTGAGGTCACTTCACTAGTCATGAATTGATCCTTGTATCTCTCATTCATGTGCTGCTATCCAAAATAAGAAAATAAAAGAAGTACCACTGAAATTCATACCTTTTCTTATGGAGACTCTGAACTAATAAAATTCTACAAAGTAGCCTGAAAATAACTTGCTACAAGGTTTTTGCTTTCTTTCATTTTAAATCAGATCTTCATAATATCTGTGAAAGTCAGAAGCTGCAAACTTCTGATAGCTCCATAGAAGTGTATGTTTTAAGGTTTTTCTTCTCTGAGCATTTTGAGGCTGAATTAAACACAGAAGTGAAATATTTCTGAGTTTACATTCTACTAAAATGTAGGCTTAAACCAATTTGCAAAAATCAGCTATAAAATAGTAAGGTTAGAGAAATGATTATAATATCATTTGACACCCATTTAGGAAAACAGCAGCTATCAGGCCATATCCATCACTTAGAACTTTTCTGAGAATAACATGCAACACCAAATAGATAAATCTGAACTTTCAGTCTAATAGTTTTTCCTTTAAGGGATAAACTATATTTTTAAATGTAAATAAGACCCCAGCATTGAATTAAGAAGTGGCTTAGTAAATTCAAGTGACACTAGTGTCTTCTCTACAACCCAGGAAAATTTATTTTCTGTCCCTGCCTTTGTTTATTCATATGTAAAAGTCATTTTTGTAGCATAATTTTTTAATTGTTATAACATAATTGGGAAACATGTATAGGACCTAATTTCTAATAGCACAAAGTTCTAAGAACTGTGAAAAATAAAAATAATTTAATCTAATAATTTGTCTCATTCTACAAAAAAATAAATAAACAAAAATAAAAATGAGGGGGTCTTATAGAGAAACATTGAGAACCAAAAAGGCAAGAAAATGAGGCTAAATGTAAAATATGTATCCAGGGATTATGTTAGTGGAGCAAATACAGCCTCAAATTTGGGTTGGTGCTTCACAGCAGACAGCAAAAAGAAAACATATTCAGTTAGTACATAGTAATTAACTCAAAATGAAAGAAAGAGTGAGAGACAGAAGAGAGAAAGAAAGAAAGAAAGAAAAGAAAGAAAGAAAGAAAGAAAGAAAGAAAGAAAGAAAGAAAGAAAGAAAGAAAGAAAGAAAGAAAGAAAGAAAGAAAGAAAGAAAGAAAGAAAGAAAGAAAGAAAGAAAGAAAGAAAGAAAGAAAGAAAGAAAGAAAGAAAGAAAGAAAAGAGAGAGAGAGAGAGATGGAGGGAGGGAGGGAGGGAGGAAGAAAGGAAGGAAGGAAGAGGGAGAGAAGAAAGAGAGAATAAAGAGAGGAGGAAAATCCAGTTTTCTTGGTGCAGAAGTACTTTCTGTAGATGTACATGCAGGCGTAGTGGATTAAGTTTTTAAAATATCTTGATAATAAATGTAATATTAAGTTCCTATGACATATTTTGCTGTTCCATTATTTTATTTCTTATAATGTCCCATAATCCATTTATTCAACAACCATTGGTTACATATATCATTAGTGCTTGGTGTTAAGGGAGAGTGATGAATGAGACATTCCCTATCCTCATGTTGCTCATAGCCTAGAGGAGATATGGGAATATAGATAATTAAGTCCTATTATTAGAGAAGCCAATCAAAGAAGGCAAAAGAGAGTGGTGATGGGAAGAGTCTTCTAAGCCTCTGGGCAAAATCTGCAAAGGCCCTGCAGGGAGAAAGTCATGGCCTTCTGAGAACTGAAAGTAGGCATATAATACACAGGAGACATGGAGGAAAGATAAGAAATGAGACTACAGATGTAAGCAGGTAATTAGATTATAAAAGGCCCTATAAGCCATGTTGAGGAATCTGGCCTTCATCTTGAAGACAGTAAGCCAAATGAAATTTGATGAAAGTGAGTCTGTGATTTACCAAAAAACAAAATAAAATAAAATAAAAACCCATAACACTGAACTCCAACCATGCTACTGTGATAACCTTTAATAAAATGAAATGTTTGTAAAGTGCCAGGGGGACAGGGTAATTTAATGCTTATTCTGTATGACCTACCAGTTCCTAATGAAGCCTGTTTGTTCCTACTCCAGGAGAGACTGGATTGCAAGAACACAGCAGTTATTTGCTGTCTTGAGTCTCTTACAACAGATGCATACTCTGCCATGCTAGCCCACGTCACACATCTGGCCTAGCTTGCTCACTTGCAAGACATTTTGTCCTATCTAAAACATTCAGGGAAATATTTGATACACACCAAAAAGATCCTCACCTAGTCTACTGAGCCAAGAAGGGTTATGATTGGCAATACAGCCATGACACAATTATTGGACCAGTAAAACATGATAGTATTTCTTATGTATTAATCCCACAAATCAAAATTACTATAATACACATTATGGACTCTTTGAACCTGGGGATGGACATTCTTGACAGGACTAAATATCAAGGATCTTTTGGCGTGGACCACAAATATTGACTAATTGGCTGCTTATGTCAGCAACAGTAGTGAAAAAGCACTACGGATCAAGGAGCATCTGTTTGTCTTGACGGCTTGTGTTGATGTTAGATGCTTTGTGTTTTCTGCCTTCCAATGAAGAAAGATGGCTCTGCTTTCTAAACTAAAACAACAGCTTTGCAAACTGTCAGCAAGTTCTTTGTTGTAACTATATCTTCAATGAACTGAGGTCAGAGAGCTCTTTTTTCTTCAGAAAACACGGACTTGGAAACTTCTCCTCCTTGTGTGTTTTTTCTCAGGATTGGGGAAAAACATACGACTTCTATATGTGAGCTTCACCCTTTCCAAGAACACATCTAGGTCTCCTCCACTCCTGCCCAAACACATTCACCCAAGAGAGATTGCTCTCTCACAAAGTTGGAATTTAATTTCTTTATGCAATGAAATATTAAAATACTTAAGTAATAACATTCACTAACATTGTCTGCTATTTGATAATGCACAGAAATGGGGCAATTATGCTTCACCTCGGGTGGCTGATGAGGTCACTTCAAATTGCAGGCATTATCTAATAATATCCCAGCCTGTATCTAAGTGCATTGTTATAATTATTAGCCATAAAGAAAGTAGTGTGTATGTATGAGGGAAATAGTTTTAATTATTTAATTTGATGGTATAACAACACAGCCTTGCCATTGCTATTTCTACAAATTCACATTTTGCAACAAACACATTACACCCCCATAACTTGGTGTCTTTCTGCGTAGATTCTAATTGAAAGTCTGGGAAACCATATAATCACTTCATGTGAAGAGGCCTTAAGGGTAAAACTGCTATCAAGGATATATTAAAATAAAAATGAAAACATACTGAGGGATCAGAAAGAGGATTGTGATGTCTTGGGCAATAGAACCGCATCAGGAATTTCAATGATTGACTCACTCGCAGATTATTTTGGAAACTTTCTCTTACTTTTCTAGATACTGCAACACACAGATAAGTCTTAATTTACCTTTTAGGTATAGTTTTGAGAAAGTGTCACCTTTAATAAGGTGGTCATATGTACTAAAGAGTACATGTAATAATGTAAAAGCACTTGACTTTTAAACCAGTAAACATGGTTCAAATCCTAGCACAATCCTCTCAATGACCTCATAAGTCGCAAGGCTTTAAAGTATTTCTTCACGATACTAAATTTCCAAATACAATCTGCCCCACAGATATTTGAGGTTAAGTCATGCAAAAGAATTGGAAATAACAAGGCTGTACATGTTGAATTTAGAAAAGGGGAACCACGAGAATACGATTGTTGTCTTCCATTATCCGCCAGCTCAGTCAAAAAGAAACTGGGATGTGATTTAGTGATCTTCATTGCTCCAGTGGGTAAGCTATCTCCAAGAGGTAAATGATACTGAAAAGCAAATTTGCCCTCAATATAAGATTTTTATTTTTAAATTTGAGTCTGTGATAACCATTTGTCATAAATATTTTATAGATAAGTTCTGCCCTGGGTGGGAATTTGCTTAGAACAACTCTAGGGCTCCTTCCAATTTTATACAATCCCAAACTGTATAGAATGGATAGGGGACAATGACAGTGGCTAGTGTTTAAAGTGTGTTAGCAATTTTAAGTCCTCTTCAATAAAATGGGTCTCTGAAGGATAGTAACCCAACTTTCCCCATCTGTACCTCCACTCCCTCCTCTCACTACACACCCGCTAATGGTTTCTAGTGGCAGAAGTCCAAGATACAGTAATCCTGTTTGTTTGATGACTAAACATCCTTTTATGCCTGGAGCATCAACTCGAACAGTCAAACAAACTGAATTAGTGCCTAATGCTAAAACCAGAGCACTGTCTGGACTTTAAAGAGTGGCCCAAATCACCAATATTCCCAGTTTGATTGCTGTCTCCCTAGAGGAACAATTACTTTGCTTCATTTTAGTTGGTTATGACAAACTTTTGGGGATGTAATTGACCAAAAGGACACTGAATTTAAAATACATGTTGAGGTTCTTGGGTAGCATGAATCCACAACTAGGGTATACTGAGACCATGAACTGACATATGTTTCTCTCTTCTGAAAAGCAAATGTTTTGATTTGACTTGATTTGCATTTGGGGTAAGTAAAGTTGAAACAGAGATGAAAGTATAAGCTGTTTGGAAAGAAAGAACTAAGTCTGATTTGAATTTTACTTAACGTAAATTAGCCCTTTGGGGAGAATAATTTAGTGTCATTTATTTGTCCTGCTTATAGCCTAGCTAGAGTTGATGGTTGCCAACACAACATTATTTCATGAAGTCTCCCTTATACAATATAAAAATCTTTTATCTGTTAAGATTGCTCTTTCTTGCAGACCTCAGTGAGATAGCCCTCTCTCTGTGAATGCAACAATGAAGGAAGGCCTGATCTTGAGGGATTCTATTGCTCTTAGCTCTTTATTATGAAGAAGGAATATGAGACTCACTAGTTGTTCGTGGGTCTGATAGATGAAAACAAAATGTACACTAGAAGTAAAGAAGAGAAGATGAGAGGAAGCCAAAGACAACAGTTTCTACTTCATAATATGGTTTCAAGCAGATTTTCATGATACAATCTCTTTATCTATAGATCTTCTCTTACAGATAATTTGGGCATATGTAGGTGTATCTGACTGAAAGAAATCATTCATTTATTCAGATTTAGGGGTTAATAAAACCATAGGATGCTATTTTCTTTTCCTTTATTTTAATAAGTAATGTTTCTCATAGTATGGCCTTCTTGATTCTCCTTCTTAAGAAACAGTATTAAAGTTTGAATCTGTTAAGAACATGTTAGGTTAATTTTAACCATCAGTTAGAATTCAGATATCAAGTTACCAGTAAGTGATTCCTTATGTCACATGTAACCTGCAACATAGTTTCAAGTTTCATTGTTGCACAATTCTGTTATTGTGTATCTGAACAGCTAAAATGTCCCACATTCTTTTAGATGGTTGACCAAAACAGAAGAGGGTTTTTATACTATGACCTGACATTTCAAAATATAATGCAATACTACCATAATCCTACTCTTTTAAATAATCACCAATAATAAATATTGAATATAAACAAAGTTTTAAAAATTCAAGAGAACTATTAGCAAAGCCATCATGCCCAGGTCATAATCCATTTATTTTCAGAGACATAAGGATACAATTATAGTTCTTTCTTATCTAAGGTGGTTAATACAGTTGAAGTAAAAAGATATCCAGGTCTGTTCATCAGATTGAAATAAAAAAAGAAGAAAGAAAAAAACCTCACTCTGAAATACTTTACTTTGAGAAGTTTCCTGACAAAATACATCAGCCAGGTCAATAAGTCAAACAGCTGCCTGGGCTCTGAAGAAGCACGTAATAGTAAAGAAATTATAGATGGATTTGTTTATTTTCTTTAATCAGTTTGCTTATCGAGGATAGGTGATATTGCCAATAAGGAATTTCCTGAGCCAGGTTCTCAAAAGAGATTCAGCCTGGTTTGTTGTTGTGGTTTGGTTTTGCTTGTGTTTTTGTTTAAAGCCCCTCCAGCAAGGACGGATATTCTCATTGGATTATTCTTCCTGCACTATATTATTAGGCTTCATCTTCCTTCCTTTCTGCAGGCCGTATACTCTTGTTCCCATTTCTCGACACTGTCTTAGGTAGAGAAGAAGAGAGGAGTAGAGGTAGAAAGAAAAAAGTCATTTGCTTAGATGGGCAAATGATTTTGAGAATGGCAGAAGAAGAGTACAAATTTTACTTTCCAGGGCCAGTCCTGAAAGATGGCATGCACTTATAGTTAGTAAGTAGATGATTGATAGTAAAAATCACAATGCAGTTTGTGAGGGAAACAGAAGAGATGGGAAAAGAAATTAGATATTGTTATGGTCATATGTTTCCTATTATTCTAAAAATTTAAGAATTTCCTATTATTCTAAAAATTTAAGAATTTTCTTTATTTTGAAATAACTTTCTTAACTGTTGACCTATGCTTCTGGACTCTGATATGAAGAATAAAATAATGCAATATCATTTATTAACATTAGACTTTTAAAAGGAGACACTGATAATTTCTATCTTCTAGTAAACTCATAGCTCACTTGTTATATGACACAGCTTAATTTTAAATAGAATGCTTTGTATTGGATATTATATAGCTGCTTGATTTTCTTTCAGAATTTTATGTTTTCTAATACCTTGAACAATGCCTGTACATTATGTTCAATAATTACATACTACTCCATATTTTAATTATTTTTTTGTGAGAAAGCTTAAAAGAAAAAAAGAACAAACATAGATCCCAGTGAGCCTTCTTAATTTCTACTTAAACCCAATAAAATAACTTAAATTAGCTCCATCCATTTATATGAGATAAAGCCATTTCTTGTTTGTTTGTTTCAGTCAGAAAGATTTAAAATATATATATATATCCTCTGACATTTTACAAAATATATATGCCTATCTGTTCAAATTAAAAGTAAATAGACATATATTGTATGTATTAATATGTAAATGGCAATATTCTGGATATGTATATTTTTTAAATAGTCCACTTAAAAGGAGTGGCTATGTGATTCTTTACATTTTACATAAGATCTATCATTTGTAGTTTATTACATGTGTCAAGACTGTAAATTACTTGAGTATTTATGTATATTTATATATACAGTTATATTATTTATATATATTTTATATTTGTATTATATGTACTCGTGTATATATTATGCATATATACATATGATATACACATGCGAGTTTATATGTGTGTATATATCTGGACATATATCTCTTCTAAAGACATCGGTATACATATGATTTTAACATCATATTGAAAAATAACACTTTAAAAAAACCTTTAAATGGAATATTTGTGAGAATCTGTGCTATAAAACAGTTATTAGTTTACCAGGTGTTCATCTACATAAATTAGGAAAAAAACAAATGTCTTGATCTGACATGTTTATTTCCTTCAAGCAGGTCTAATAATTGAGCTGTGAAAGCCTAGAACCATTTGGTTTACCCTATTTACTTTTTCTTCTTTAATGTTTGACACCATCCTTCATCAAAATGAGAGTTCTACTGAAATTAGCTTTCTTTTAAAATATCTTGGCATCTTAGCAGCATGTTTTATAAGAAAAGTTTTGATTGCTTTATTAACATTAAAAAACTGTATAAAATGTACTGTCAGTGATTAAAATAAATTAAGCCATAATTGTCCTTGGCTTTCATGATTTGGTAAAGCTATAGATAGAATCAAATACCTTAATGATTTTCTTAGACCTTAGTTTGTTTTTCTCTCCATTTTAAGTATAAAAAAAAAAAAAGAAAAGAAACCCGGAAAATAAGCACAAAGAAAATCAAGGATCAAGGGCAACTGTAGAACTAAACTAAAAAATAAAATAATAAAAAAATAATAATGAGTTTAAAGTAGAATTGCTGATTTAAAAAATGCTTATTGAAAATATCAGTAATCTATATTTTTGTATAATGCTAAATATCGAAAAGGCTGTCACAAACTGGAATGACAGTCAAATTATTGAGCATTAATTAAGTGCTCACTGGATTTTCTTAAACATGTGGATATTTGATATTACATAAACATGTAATATACTTTTCAGCTGAATAGATTGGAATTTAGCCATTACTCATTACATTGCTATACTTTCCACTAATTTCACTACATCGATTGTAAAGTGCCTTAGTGCAATTGCTCTGAGGGTCTCAGTTAAAAGCTGCAATTATAAATTTCTTTGAGAAGATTTTAAAGTGGCTTTCAAACTACTGAAGTCCATGTCCAAACATTTTAGTTCTTGGTCCCTCTTAGCACTATTCCCTATCACCTGAATTAAATCTGTAAATTTATAATACCCACAGACATAAGGCTCTAACATGAAGTCTTTACTCTAGTTTTTTTCTAGTACCACATGAATGTATCAACTGATATAAGTATATTCTGATTTTAAAAATTCATTTAATCATGAATTTTTGATGATTTTTGGATGCTATATAATAATTTTAAACAAATTTTGTACTTTTTAATCCATTATTTTTGTATCAGTTAAAAAATTTTAAGGATAAAAATTTATTTATGCCTCATGAAGATTTAATTATAAGTTAAATAATGATATACTTGGAATTGATGGGCTATTGACTTAATTGGTAAAAATAATAGAACAAACTTCAAGGCTTGATGTCCACCATTCTCTTGCAAATAGTTCTAGATATTGAAAGGTGAGTGCGAGAGTGTAAGAAAGTAGGGAGATGGAGGAAGAATTCAAGTATTTGATATAAATTGGAGAAGTTTAAAACTAAAGTGTTTTTTTTTTATTCAGCAGTGTTTTGATACATATACTTACAAGTAGGCATTCTTATTTCCTATGTGTTTACCTTTCATCAAGGCAGATGCAAAAAATGAATCTGAATTTCATTTCATGTTTAGTTCCCTGACAAATGTTTTTATGGTCTCTGCCAGACCAAAGAGTGCTCTGTAAGGATTGTTGTATCAGTTATAAATAAATCTATAGGTTAAAATCTGAACTCCCAATACCCCAGAATGTAACTATTTGGAGATAGGTAATTTACAGTGGTAATTAAGTTAAAATTAGATCTCTAGGGTGGGTCCCAATCCAATATGGCTAGCGTCCTTATAAAAAGAGGATATTAGGACATATAGACTAAGAGTCAACCATGTGAAGACATAGGAAAGCAGAAAATGGCCATCTATAAGCCAAGGAGAGGGGCTTCAGCAGAAACCAACCCTGTTTACATCTTGATCCTAGAATTCTAGCCTCCAGAACTGTGAGAAAACAAATCTATGTTGCCACCCTGTCTAGCAGTCTGTTATGGCATCCCTAGCAAACTAATCCAGTGCCAATTCTAAATCTAAACCACGGCAGATAGACTTGTACAGAAAAGAACAGAATCCTAATAAAGTCATTACTATGAGGTTCTTCTGAGAGTTAAAACATGAGTAATTATTTTCTTTCGGTTTATGCCATATTTGCTTCATGATATTGTGCTGAAATGGTAAACGTAACCAAGAATTTCTAATTATTGCTTCTAAAGTATTCATCTTGATTATTAAGATTTTGGTATTTTCCATAAAGTTAGAAACGCCCAGATATTGATTAATTCGCAGCACTATAGCTTCAAAGCTTGGAATGATGTTTAATATAATGATTTTTTTTTTTCTGTCTTTACTATAAAACAAAAGAAATAGTAATACCTGCCATGAAATCAAAGGAAGGCATTGATTTATGCTCTGGGAAGAATGAATTGAAAATTGAATAAAGATGAGAGAAAATAAAATTTCCTAGACTAAGAATAAATGGAAATTGATTTAATTTACTGAAAAGAAATCACCTCTTTGAGTACTCAAGCAAAGCATTAGGATCTTGCTGACTACCAGGAAAGGACAAATTAGAATTAGAAGAATCTATGAGTATGTAGACTCCAAATTACTACAGTACCTTTCTGGTAAATTTCCCCATTTTACATAAAACATTATGTAGTATTTCAGGAAATCATAATTTTTTTCCACCAGTAAAGTATAATGATATTAAAATAGTTTCCTTGCCTTGCCTTTTAAAGGAAGATTAAATTATATTCCATCTTGCAGGCACATAGCACATGTGTTTTTGATAGTGGTGCTTGAAGCATATGGGCATTTCGCTGTGTATGGTTTTTCTAATAACTTTTGATTCCCCTTAAATAAACTTTATTCCCAGAGCCATGAATTGGAACATTTGGAAAGTGAGAGATGGGAATGTTTGCAGGTAGAGGTTATACTTCTTGTTAGTATAGGACTGACCCCAAGCAACACTTTTAGATTGACAACATGAAAGGGTCAGAACAACCTGGAAGCCTGCCAACTGTAAGAAAGTGACAAGGGAAGCTAAAGAAAAAAATTATATTTAAATGCTTCCGGTTTCGAAGAATTGTGTAGTAGAATTGGAATGATAGTACATAAGAATCCTGATGACTTGAACTTCTTTTTAAGTTTCACCTTGAGGAAAATTGCAAAATGAAACTACACAGGATTTAGCATAGCACAAAAGGCATTGAACTATGGCATCAGGTGTGTTATGTAATTTAAACAGACTAAGGCAGACATTTGGAAATATACATGTGTTTCTATTTGAAGGCCACCTCCTTGCTCTTTGCTTTGGGGTGAGTAATTCTTCATGAGGGAAATAGCTAGTCTCATATCAATCATGTTAGACAGGAAAGGAGAGAGATAGGCTTTAAGTGGTGGCTGGAAGGATTGCCTCTTCCCCTAGCTAGACCCAGAGGACAGGCCCCAGCAGTTATAATCACTCTCTATATTGCACTTTTCTTATTCCCCAGCCAGCTTTAAAGTGGTCTTATAGATAGCTTCGTGAAAGCTATGCTTTGGGGGAATTAAAGGACTAGTTATGTCCATCTTGGGGCAAAGCAATATTTGGCAGAGCAAGTAGCAGAAATATGGAAGAGTTAATCTACAAGGGTTCAAAATGAAATTATTTCACAGATTAGATTAAGGTGACAACTGACCACTAGCATGGACTTTGAGAGTTCACAGTAATTAATTCTTAAGACTTAGTAAAACAAATGGGCTTTCAAAACCTATGGGACAGAAGCCGTCATCATCAATCTTTGGGCATTATAGGAAGAACTTCCTAAAGACCTCAGAGAGATCAAAGATTATTATCTTAAACTATTTGTCTATACATGAAGATCAACCTATTTCCCAAGAACTTAGAAAATAGAAAATAATTTACCCTCGTTTAAAATGTAAAAACAAAGCACATTCATTTTGAGCCAAGAGACATTACCATGTATAAATAAGAGAACTTTAATTGAAGAAGGAGTGGTCAGTCTGATGGAAAAAAATCTCAAAATGAATTCATGATAGTGCCCATCTGAGGATTATCTCAGATATAGAAACCCTAAATCAAAATTAATCTTATTCTGGTGTCATGGATATTTTTTGTTGTTGTAAAATGAATATATCTGGCCACATATTAAATACTTGATTTTAAATACTTAATTCACCCAGATCTCTTTCTTCCAAAGGAATGCTCACCAAGCAACCTTTTCATTGTTTTGCCTTATCATGAACATCTACTTCATCAGTACTTCAAAATTTCAATATAAGAAGATATTAAGGGTAGCAATGTAGTTGGAAGTATGGAATTGATGGAGACTCAAGACTGAGCTTCTGTAATGTGGACCCGTTCAAGAAATTTATTGTAATTCTAATCGGGGAAGTTTGCAGAATGACTAATAGAAGCTCTGTTAGGCTAAAGCTGTTCATCCTACACTTACACATAACATTTCTTGGTACTGAAATTATATACAAAGAGAGAATGGTTGGTCCTGTCCCCTGACACTTCAATTCTTGGTGCTTATTACTCTTCAACATACTATACATTTTATTTAATAATCCTGGCATTGTTGGTCTCTTGCATTAGAACACCAGCTCCATTAAGTCAGGAACTTTTGTCTATTCCCTATTTCCCTAGTACCCAGAATAATGTCGTGATGTAGTAGATATTTATAAATATTTGTTGAGTTAATCTTGTAATCATATATCTATTAGCAATAGGTGCCATCTGTGATACGGGGAGCCTTGGACAAAGTACTCCAAATATTTTGGTTTCAAGTAGTATCTCTCCTATTGTGAGATTATTCAGAATAACCTTTATGTCTTTGTTCTCTAACTTTAAGCTGTTGCACTCATCTTTTGGTTACATAGACATCTGTTTAATTTTATAACTTCAAATACATTATTTATTTGCTGATATGTCTTAATTTCCTCAGGCCAAAGATCTTTACTGCTTTCTTTGTTTGTTCTTCTACTTATTTTCATTTACGTTATATTGAAGAAATTTTTATTCCAGACTATATTTGGAAGGATATCTTTTGTCAATCAAAATCCAATTTTCCCTGATAATTTTGAGGGTATGATGTTTCTGTTATGATTTCTCAGATATTTCTTATTCTTTTTTGTCTTCTAGTTACCTGAGAATTTAGTTTGTTTAATCTCACAGGAGGTTCTCAAATCTGTATATCTCAATCCTAATCTGTAACTGCTAATTTAGTATTTAAAGAATAAGATACCTATTTGGAAATATATAGAAATATACACATAACTCCTAAATCTTCTCTAGCTCACATAAAGTGTCTGCTCACATAAAGAATTTAGATATTGAATAAAGCACATCTTTTTTCCTCACCTCCCAACAGGTGCTTAAACTCCATGACATAACATCCTTGAAACTAAAAATTGCCTTGAACATTTCGTTTGACAGAAAACACATTATCTCCTAAGTAGTCCATTTTATTGTCGGGTAGTTATGAAAAAAAATATAGAAAGTTTTCAATATTGAAACAAGTTCTGTGTCTTGGTCCTTATTCCTCAAGCCATTCTAGTCTGGCTGTTGTTCTCACTCTTTCTCCAAATGGACCACCTATGACCTTTTGTGACAGTAAATTCAATGGATCTATGTCACGGTTATCATATTCTCTCAGGAGCATTTGACTGAGTTGACATTGTTGACTTCTGAAGTGCTCCTTCTGTTCTTCACTCTCACTATGCCACTTTCACCTGGATATTTGCTTAAGTCTCTGGGCATTGCTTCTCAGTCTCCTCTGCCAATATATCTACCTCAAACCACCCCCCACCCTCCAAAAATAATAGTTTCTAGAAATGCTTTGTACCACAAAAAATATGTACCTAAATTTTAAAGTTTTCTTCAGGCTTAAAAGTAATCGACTTAGAATAGCATCTAGTATTGGGACATACGAGGCATACAATAAATTGAAATGATTTATTTTTCTACACTGAAGAATAACATTAATTAGGCTAAATATTTTTTAATGAAAAAGTTAAATAAGCAAAAAATCAACATATAATCTCATTTTCTAAATTAATGCAGTTGATAGAAAGATAGTTATATCTGTAAAATTTTGAAGTATTTATATTGGCTAACTGGTGATTTAAAAGTAATGTCATTAATGGTTAATGATTTAAACAAATTCAAGATACATGTACTTAACACTTTTCTCAATTATATGCATACTTTAACTTTTAGCGATTAAAAAGAAAACAATCCTTCTGCAATAAATAAAAATTATACATGTTTTATAATCCACAAATGTGGCCAGATTTGCTTTAATGGGTTATATGTCTTGAAAAGATAGCTCAATGCAAAGTATGTGAAAGATTTAAAGGTGAAGCAAATTTCCTTGTCCTTTTCTTTAATAAACACCATCACAATTGACCTTTAAAGCTGATAAAGCTGTAAGGAGAGACAAGAGCAGATGCAATATTCTGCCAGATCTGTTCGAATATATTTAACAGATGGCCAAGGCATGATTCTTCTTTATCCAAAGAAATTTCAAGTTGATTTAAATTTCTGTGTTGGTACTTTGTAATATCAACTTTAAAAAAATAAAAAAATAAATTGAAACAAAGTTACCTGGTATATGAAGAATGCTTTTTATTTGCTGGTCTTAGACAAGGTCCGAGATAATGAGGACAATAGCTTCCAGTGGCATAAAGAAGTGCAATATGCAAGTAAGCGCCTGTGTTTGTTAGTTCTGTGTGGTGCCTGAGGAATGATCTCAACATTACCCACAAAGGTGTGGAAATTAGGTTGTCTTTCATTTGACCTCAACATTTTATTTGTTATATTGTCATTTAGTCTGTGGAAATGTCCATTCTAATCTTTCCAGAATCTTATAATCAACTAGAGTAGTATTGATCTTCCTATCTTTCTCATACCTTTGGCAATCATGTATAAGAATGTGCACACTCTTATGGATGATTTAAAGCTATTCAATATGCTCTTAATTATAAATAACTCCTTCCAAATTTACCACAGCTATAAACATCATATACTGATATATACATATATATTCTCTCTCTTATCCACCCATGCTCATTTATATTTATACTTTTATAGTCACATATGCTACAAATTTCACTCCCAGATGTCTCACTGCCATATCTATCCTGTACTTACCCTCTAAACAATCTGAATCATTAATAGACACCTGGCTTTGAATGAATTGCACACAAAGCTCCCTGAGAAAACTTGGAAAGAAATAAGTTTTCCCGATCTGGCTTAAGTTCATTTGTTTTCAAATCTTTCAGCTACAAATAGGAGATGCCACTCAGCATCTATTAAAAGAAAAATAGAAATACAACACAATGAACATTCATCTATCCCTCACAATTTTCCCTAATTATTAAATTTTGCCATTATTGCTTTCCTTCTATTTCCTTGTATTTGTTGTTAATGGTGGTGGTCAACCATTTGAAAGTAATTTGCAGGCATGACATTTCACCTGTGAATATTTTATAATGCATTTCTTGAGAATAAGAACATTTTTCTACATAACCACAATACACTTAAAACATGTAACCATTAAAATTAATTTAATTATACCTAGTTTAATCCATAATATTGATCGATGACATGAAGTTTTTTGAAGAGTTCACAACAATTTTCATATAAATTGTCCCATAATCATGGTTTCTTTGATTATTTCCTCATGATTGATTACATTATAGTAACTTTTTTTTTTTTTTTTGGTCAAAAAACCACATAGGGGATGTTGTGTATTATTTTTTTATTTTTTTCACATAAAACACATTTAAGTTTTATTTTACTCTTGGTGACACTCAATTTAATCATTGTGTTAAGGTGGCATTATATGGTCTGTCCATTATAAAGGAATTCATTAAATTTATCATAAATAACAATGGATTAATGATATTTTTAAATGTAGCGAATATACAGTGTTCTAACATCATTCACTCAGTGGCTTTAGCATCAGCTGATAACTGGTAGTTACCTTTATAAAACAAAAGTTCATGTTGCAAAATTAATTCATTTGCCACAGTTTAACAGCAACAAATACAGATATACGCACATACACACACACCAAATACAGTTATTAAATATAAAGCTCTTAATTTCTTCATAAAACTATCCACACCAGGATAACCTAAACTATTGGGGCCACCCAGTAGTTGTTTGTTGGTGTGTAGACAAAGATGGCAATGGATAAACCCTTGGGGACCAGAGCTACATTGTTATGGACCAGTTCTAATTAAAAATTAAGCATCTGTAAAATACCAGTATATCGATGGGAAATACTGTTACCCCACTGACATCACTCAAAAATTACATGAATTGTTTTTCTGTGTTTCTCACTTTCTTAAGTGCTGTCCAAATTGTAAATTTAGTTTTTAAAAATTTGGATAGAAAGTGAAAGCAGAGGGAGTCATCTAGGAAGTAGAGCTATAACGTCAAGGCCCTCTAGAAACAATTTGTCTTCCTTTTTCTTTTTTTTTAATATCCAACATCCTCAACTATTTTTTTTTTTCAATTAGAATTAAAGGAACATTTGACAGTTGTAAAATATATGTTTATTATGATACTTCTGATCAGTTGTACAACAAAACTAGGACAAATTGCCAGATCAATTGTATGGTATTTCTTCAAGACTGGAACTTTTCCATTATTTCAAAATCAGTATCTTCGAATACAAAGTTAGAGAATGCCATTATATCTGCTTTACCGTACATTTGCTTAAGCTTAAAAAAGATCCCACTCCAACTCTTGCTGATAAACTAGGCCAATATCAACAAGTCCTCTAAATACCTAACGCTTTGATTTGTATTCTTTCGCCCACGAAAAGTTTCTATACAGGATCAACTTCTCATCAGATGCCATTGCCATAATACCAACTGCAAGTGGACTGAGACTGCCAAGGAAACGACAGAAGAGAATTTGAACACTCGCTGAAGAATCACCGTGATTCTATTACTTGTACCCAATCTCAAGCTGCCAGAGCCACGGAAGCTGCCTCCTTTCTACTTATGACCTTGGCCCCGCCCACTCATCTACCTGCCATCACAATGCATTATGGGCTGCCATTTCAGTCTGCGAAGCTCAATGGACAGGAAGCATCTGGGAGACAGTAAATTCCATTTTTTAAATTGAGACATTTTTAAGAGAAACATCAGATATAACACCAAATACAGTCTCTTATCCAAATTTTAAAAAGTAAGGAAAACACAATCCACAGACACTTCTTACAGAGGGTCAGCACTTCTACTGGGGATGTTTACATTGTTGTAGAGAAGGCAAATAAAATTGCGAAGGGACTTGAACAATAAGAAATTAAATAGAAAAATGAAAATGAGACATTTCATTTTGGAAAGTCAAAGACCAAGTGAAAATATAGTAACAACACGAAACATTATGATAAGTGACCAAATCCAAGAATATTAAAAACATTGCAACATGGCAAAAGAAGTATTTTACGGTTAGTAAAATTGTACATAGTTACAAGTAAAAAACCTAAAACACGTTGGCATCCAAAGACAGGCAGAGAATATAAATTTAAGAAGTTTGACATAAATTAATGGGCGATATATTCAATTCTGAAAGTAAATACGAGCTAAGAACAGTTGAGAATTGTGTGAACAACTATGATTATTTTTATTAAAACAAAAATTTTCTTCTACTTTCAGAGATAGTATCCTAAAACAGTTACACCTGGGAGCAATATAAAAGGCCCTACGGTTCTGTATTTTCGAACATATAATTCCTATTTTTGAAAAACATGTCTCTTCTGCTTTCAAAAATAAAGCAATTAAGAAAAATCACAATTATCCTGTTGCGTGTAGATTTCTAAAATATTAGTATTTTTATCTAATTATAAATATAATACACATTTATTTCTGAGAATAACATTGAAGAAGATTAATATGTTATATCACAACTAATAAAAGGTTTCTACTAATATTGACTGTATTTTTATTCTTTTCTCCTAATTGTTTATTTTTATATTTGGTTCCCACTGTGTGTGTAGTTGTATCTGTATCTCATATATTGTTTTTGTTTGTTTGTTTGTTTTATGTGTGAATTTAGAATTTACCACATGTTAGGGCTCTTGACAAATAAAATTGAAAAATTAAACAAAACTTCCACTAGGCCAATAAAATAGTTCTCATGGCAAGGAGAACTTTCAAAATCCTGACAGTGCTGTTTAGCATTATAGATAGAAGATCATCTAGGTGCACAACTTCTTTGACTCATTATAAATCTCTGAATGATTCTTTTTTTTAATTATGAAAATGCAAATCTAGAAGGCGTCACTTGCCCTCATGAAACTTTTCTGTGGCTCAGCAAATTTTATCATTCCTAACTATCTTTAGCTGGCTTAGTTCTCAGTAGGAATGAGGTAATTTTTTCTTGCATTCAAGGGACCTTCTGAGTGGAAAGCCTCAAAACTGACCCTGAGATTTGGTGAATGGGTTGGAGTAGCCCTGACTGAAATGTGGGGGCAGGAAAGAACAAGGAAGTCATCAGAGGAGAAATGACTCTGAGGAGAGCAGAACCATCTGAATTTTCCAGAAGGCTCTGACTTTTCATGGAGGATGCCTGGTAACAGCAGAGTGTGTGGCTGCAGCTGGTATACCCACTCAGTGCTCAGCCACCCTACCACAGTATTATGTTTGGAGATGGCAGCCAGGCCTGTGAGTGTAAACTAAAAGACCTGATTCTGTCACACCCAATTCTGGGACATTGTGGGAGCCTATGCAGAGCTCTGGTTTGCCAAAGGCATTGTAGTGCACACAGCCACACACCTGGCACCAGGATGGAAGTGATGTAAGCAAAACCACTAATCAGTGAATCCAATTGTATTTTCTCCTTTCTCTTCTGGCTTTTGAAAACAGGCCTAGTTCCTTTAAACTAAGTATGATACCATGAGTCTTTGGACATTTCAGGTGAATGTCTTGAGAGAGAGATCTTAGATTGTGTGTTGATACCAATCAAATTTTAAAGGTGAAAAAAGAAAAGCAAATTCAAAGAAACAAAACATTGGGAACTTTAAGGTGCTATATTTAGCAATGCAGATTACATGATTCTCCCCAGGCATGAAGGAAGGTCAGGAAGCTAATGGCCCCAAAGAGTTGCCTTTTTTGAAGTTACTATTGCTCTCTGTACAGAGATAATTAACCAGGTAGAACCAGCTGACATCCTGAAAGATGTACCTGTTCTCTAGATGACATTTACCATTTTTCATTCTTGATTTTTTAAAAAATGTAACCATTAAATGCAAGAAAGTAAGGCTACCTTTTCATTTTGCTTTCTTAGCATTGTTAACTAATTTAAATAATTCTATATGAGGAGGAGGGCCTAGTATTCCACTTTTTAAGGACACAAACGATCATTGTTACCGTGCTCTTTAAAGCTGTTTGAATGAGTATATACATTTTCCATTATATAAAATGTGGCCGTGGTTTTGGGACCAAAAGGAAATCTGAAGTTGGAAGAGCCTTGGAGAGTTTGCCCTGCCTTTTCCTACTTGCATCCCAGAAAAATAATTAAGAGTTTACAGAAGTCTGTGGTTATCATGTCTTAAAGTGCTTCCTGATTTGATGGGAAATAGGAAGATGGAAGTCTAAACATTACATAATGTATATAATATATACAAAATATATACAAATATGTTTGCCACAATCTGTACCCTGTTAATTCTGAATCTTCATATGACTGATTGACAGATTATTAGGTTTAGCATGACCAATAATCTGTTTATGTTTTATTTAAGGGTAAGATTATAACCCTGCAAATAGTTCATTGTTGTCTTTGCTTACTAAATGATTGCTGTGGTAAATGCAACTCTTGCTTTTCAGACAATTAAGAAAATGTTTTCCCAAATACAGAATTTCCCAATCAATAAAACCTTGAAAATTAACTAAATTTTAACTGTTATAAGGATCCTCCCCTCTCCCCTGGTCTATGTGGATAATTATTTTTTTGAGGAAAAAGAAAAGAAACTCCCTACATGCTTAATCAGACTAGACTAGCTTATTTGGTAGCTGTCACTTGAAATGGATGCGATGTCATCTTTTCATGAATGGATGAAAACATACCCCCTGATAAACAGGAACCAACACCCACAGAGTGTAAAAAAGAGGATAAGGGGATGGGGTAGGCGTAATAAAAATAAGTAAATAAATGAACCAAAATTTTTTTACAAAGTGCAATGATAAATCTCTCTGGGCTATTGTTGCTTTATTTGAAAGACAGGAAGCATCATTTGTGTGTTCCTTGAACCATTTTATTTTTACCTTTATACAATTGCACTTTTACTTCAAGGACAGAGAAAATGATAGAAAAGAAAAATAAAACAAAAGAGGGTGATAAAACAAGAGACAGAGCTCACAAACTTTAGTTATTGCTGATATCGTAATAATGCCCCTTTAAGCTAGCCCTTCACCAAGATAGGATCCAGGAATTGGGAATCTTGTGGGAGTTTTGTATCCGCTGCTTCTTCAACTTTTAAAGATGGAACAGTCAAGCTGAGTTACTACCTGGATAGAAAGAAAAATAAAATATTTAACTGCTGGAAATGGTAAAGCTGATAAATTATATTGTATCCCTGTCAGCTATTTTCTTACTATAAACTCTGGGATTGAAGTAGATTTGTATAAAGGATAAGAGAACAAAAAGAACTTTAAGGAGATGGAAATATTTATTGGGAAAGTGGTAGAATCATATATGGGGAGAGATCTCTTATCACTTGAGAAAGCATTCAAAATATGTTCTTTTTTCTAAAATAAGGATTAATTTAGAGCATTAAGATCATTTCTCCTGTCTTTGTTAAATACTATGCTTCTTTACCAAAGAAGACAAATGAGAGAACAGAATGGGAAATATATTAAAGTGGAAACCAAGCACTAATACTGTCAACGAGAATGGTACTTTCCCAGTAATCATTATTTAATACCCAAACTTCCATCTTCTCATTTCCCATCAAATCAGGAAGTACTTCAAGACATAATCAAAACCACAGACTTGTGAGTTCTTAGTTATTAGGATGGGCTGTGAGTAAGAAGACAGGACAAACTCTCCAAGGCCCTCCCATTTTCGAATTTCCACTTGGTCCCAAAACTGCTGCCACACTTTTAGGGTTTGTAATAGTAAACCCTGTGGTACTTAGATGTACCAAAATCTCTTCCAGTTATTGTGCCTGCATAGTAAATTATCCCCAAAGTTAATGGCCATACAGTAACCATTTTTATGGTCACGGATTGTACATTTCAGGATTTCAGACAAGATAGAGCAGAGATAACTTTCTCTGCTCCATGATGTGTTCTGGGGCCTTAGTGGAAGACTCGAAGGCTGGAATTAGAACCACCTGAAGGCTCATTCACTCAATGTCTGGCTGTTGATGCTGACTATGGAGTAGGAGCATGCTTCCTCTCCCTGTGGGCCTCTCCATTTGACCTCTCTGTGTGAACTAGTCTGGGCTTTCTCTCAGCACAGTGGCTGAATTTCAAGGGCAAATATCCCAAGAGAAAGAGAAAGAGCCAAGAGGAAGCTATATTCCCTTTTCTAATCTAGCTGTGGAAGTCATGCAGTATTATTTGTGTCATGCTCTATTTCTTGGAAAAGTCAGAAACCTGCCCAGTTTCAAGCAGAAGAAAAAAAAGGGTGAGAAGAGTCTTCACCTCTTCATAGGGAGAGGCAAGGTTCTGGAAGAGCACGAGGGACCAGAAATATTGTTTTGACATTTTCAAGAAATGCAATCTGTTTCAATGAGGAAACTAACATGCAGAGTAGTTAAGAGATTATTCAACAGATCCATTTCTGTTAGAGGATGGGGCAGAGAACCAATTCCTCTTTTTCATACTCCAAAACCTTTCTTCTTTCAATTATACAACAGCGAAGAAATATTAATACCAGCTGAATGGGAGTTGCTCTCAGTGGAGAGGTGGCATCTTTAAGAATATATTTTTATAAAAATAAAAAAATGAAAATACACTGAGCTACTTCACACAATTGGCATTATACCAGCCTAGACTGCAGTAAGAAAATACTATTTGAATGTAAACTAAAGTTTAGCCATGATGAAGCTTTCAAGTTTAAAACACTTGGTTTTCAACTGATAGACATTATAGCTAAGGTATCTGAAGATGTAAACTGTATTATTGATTTTAACATGTAAATATAAAAGGAACAGGCAAAGTACATATTATAACAAATCAGGACCTAAACATTATAATGTGATAGGAGATATTTATCAGTTTCAAAGAAATGCCATTAGACAAAACAATTATTTCTGTGGTTACTTTAATAAGCTAAAATATAAAGCATGCTAAATTAAATTTGACCTTTAAAATGCTGTCAGTGATTTCTGATTATGATGTTTACATTACATATATCTGAAATATGTACATAAGTTTTAATCAAGTTATTATACATAAATATTACACTATAAAGGCAACCACTTTATTTAAAGTACCACAGCTACAAGAGTCAGTATTAAGACAGAACATATGTATTATCAGGGAGAGAGAGTTATGTTTAATGTAGTGACATCCTGGCTTCTCCCCAAGCAGAGCAGGAGACAAATTCTTGCATTCAGTTAGTTGATGTGAAAATATATTCTAAAGAAGCAAATATACACAGAGTAGAATGAAAAATTATCAGGGAAAAATGTTACCTGGGTGAGTTTTTACATTAGTCACCCAATTCCTCATTGGATAATGATGCTCAAATTGTCACTCAGTTTCAGGGAGCGTTGACTGTTTTATATACAAGTGAAACTAACATTCTAAACAAGATATGACTGTTTTTATCATCACCCTAGAAGATTTTCTAAAGTCCCTTCCTCATCAATTCTCTACAAACTCAAGACTTTCTAAAGTCTATCGTATTAAATTGGGAGATAATTTAACTTAAATTTAAATTAGTCTTATTTATAGCTATATAAATGTAGTAGAAATGTATACTCCATTATATCACTTCTTTCACTCAATATAATATTTTTGTAGTTCCTCTATGTATGTGTGTGTGTGTATTAGTTGTACCTTTATTTTTATTATTGGTTAATATTTTTGTGGAATATACCACTTTGTTTATCCAGTCCCTTATGATGCAACTGTGTTTTCTAGTTTTCAAGAATTATGAACAGAGTTGCTATGAAAATTCTTGCACAAGTCTTTGTGTACATATGTTTACATTTCTTTGGGGTAAATACCTAGGAATGAAATTGCCAGGTCATAGGATATGTATTTAACTTTATCATAATGTTGCTGAGAAGTTCTACAGATGATGCTGACATTTTATAGTCCCACTAGTTGCTCCACATCCTTGCCAATTATATCTTACTGTGGACTGCTTATGATAAAATGTACCACAGACTGAGCCGCTTAAACAACAACTTTTATTTCCCACAGTTTTGGAAGCTAAGAAGTCCAAGATCAAAGTGCCAGTTGATCTGGTTTCTGGTGAGCGTTCTCTTTCTGGTTTGCAGACTAAAACCTTCGTGTATCCTCACACAGCAGAGAGAGATTTTCACCCACCTGTCTATTTTTTTATAAGGGCACTAATCCCATTCATGAAGATTCTACCCTCATGGCCTAATTACCTCCCAAAATCTCCACCTCCAAATACCATCATGTAGGGGATTAGAGCTCCAACATATGCATTTTGGTAGAACACAAACATTCAACCCATAGTAACAATATTGTATATTAACTGTTTTGTTTTGTTTTATAATAATACTCATTCTAGTGGGAGTAGAATGACATCTTGTTCTGGGTTTAGTGCATTTTCCCAAAGAATAATGAAGTCAAGCATCTTTTGAGGTGCTTATTGGTCATTCTTTTATCTTTTGTGCAGTATCTGTTGAAGACTTTGTCCATTTTTATTGAGTCATGTACTAGTTTTCTGTTGCTATTATAACAAATTACCACAAACTTGGTGTTTTAAAACAATGAAAATTTATTAGCTCACAGTTCTGTTGGTTAGAAATCTGATATAGGTGTGTTTGGACTGAAATTAAAGTGCCATAGAGTCATGTTCCTTCTGGAGACTCTACGGGAGAATACCTTTCTTCGTTGTTTCCAGCTTCCAGAGATTGCTCACACTCCTTTACTCATGGCCCCTTCCTCCATCTTCAAATGCAGGAACATTGTATTACTCTATTCATTCTTTGTAGTCACATCTCCATTTTTCTCTGAATGCAGCACTGAAAAGATTCTCAGATTTTAAGAACTCTTGTGATTATATTGGGCCCATCTAGATAATCTAGAAAAACTTTTCTTGCAAGACCATTAATTTAAACACATTTACAAATTACTATTGCCATGTAAAGTAACATATTCATAGGTTCCAGGGATTAGGATATAGGTATTTTTTGGTCACTATAGGTTACTTGTTTTCTTATTGTTAATACATAGGAGTTTTTTTTGTTGTTGTTGCTTGTTTGTTTTAATATTTTCTGGACACGCACGCATAATTTTTCATTGTTTGTAATCTCTTTTGGTGACTAGAAAATTTTGATTGTGATGGAGTCCAATTTATCAGGTTTTTTTTTTATGTCCTTTTCATTTTTGTACTTTTTGCAGCCTATTAAAAAAAAATTTTATTTACTCCAAAACTGTGAAGACATTTTCCTATGTTTCCTTCTAGAAGTATTATTGTTCCAATTTGATATTACCTTATGATTCTACTTGAATTAAATTTGTGTATGAAGTGATATAGTGGTCATAGTCCTTGTCTTTCATAAAACTATCTAGTTGTTCCAGCACCATTTATTAAAATAAAATCTCCATTAAGTTGAATTGATGGTACATCCATAATTTAGTTCTATAGGTCTACTTGTGATTTATAGGTCTGTTACACTTATCTATTTGTTTATGCTTATGCCGTTACACACTCTCATGATTATTGTAGCTTTACAGTAAGTTTCAGAATCAGATATGTAAAGCTTTCAATTTTATTCTTTTAAAAATGATTTCGGTTATTCTAGGTCGTATATATTTTTATACAAATTATAGAATCAGCTTGTCAATTTCTGCCAAAATAATGCAGAAATTTTGATTGGGATTGAATTCGATCTCTAAGGAAATGTGGGGAGAAAGGGTACATTGAAAATCCTGAGTCTCCAGATCCATGTATATAGTATATAGTATTTCTCTCCATTATTTAGGTGTGAGAGTAAAATATTCTTTCTTATTACCAAATTTGGGAAAACTTCAATATTTCACTATTATAAAGTTAACTATAGGTTTCTAGTGTACTGAGAGTTTTTATTATTAATGGGTGTTTAGAATTCGTCAAGGGTTTTTGTCAGCATTGGTTGAGATAATCATAGAATTTTTCTCTTTTATTTTGTTCCTATAGTGAATTGCATCAATTTATTTTCCTAATACTAAACTAACTGTACATTTCTAGGGTTAAATCCCACCGGTCATGATATATTATTCTTTTTTTTTATGTATTGGTAGATTTAGTTTGCTATTATTTCTACAGAGATTTGCATCTGTATCATGAGAATTTCTGATCTGAAACCCTGAAATTATTTTCTTTGCCTGAATTATTGTCGGGCTTTATTTCACAGTTACACAAATCTCATAAAAATGAATTTGGAAGTTTTCCTCTCTTCCTAAAATTGGTATCATTTCTCACTTATTAAGGTAAAACCTGACATAATTATTTTTACATCTTTTTATTTTCTAGTAAGTACACAATCAGCTAAAAATTTCCCTCAAAGTGTTGATTCATTATTCTACAAATTTTGATTGTTATACTCTCATGTTCATTCAGTTTGAAATAGTTTTGAATATCTCTTGTGATTTCTTTCTTAACCATAATTTAGAAGTAATTTTGCTTAATTTCCAAATATTTGGAAATCGTCTGCATCAGTATTTTCCAGTAGAAATATATTATGAACCATAGATATAATCTTAAATTTTCAAATATTCATATAAAAAAGTTCAAATAAAATGAATGAAAATTAAATTTAGTAATATAGTTAGTTCAATAGGTCTAACATAAATCATTTTACCATGTAATTAATATAAAATATTAACAAGATATTTCACATTACTTTGTACTGTTTTTGAAATTTGATATGTATTTTACCTTTATGACACATTTCAATATGGTTTAACCACATTTCAAGTGTTCAGTAGGCACGTGTGGCTACTAGGCATACTAGGCAGCATAGCCCTAACAGTATAATCTGCTTTTTCCTAAGAGTCTCCATGTTAGGTCTCTGTCTCTGCTAACATACTTGATTTAGAAACGTTAGAAGAGGAACAGAAAAATAACAGTTTATTTCTGCTGGGAGCTAGACCTAGGGTTCTCTTATCTGTTTGAGGTCTCTATTTTTCTAAATAGAGGTGAAAATAGATGCCACTGTAGATAATAGAGTGACAAAAGTAACATCTTCACCTTACACAGGAAATAGAAGATGGAATCAGGGCCGCAGGAAGTTTAGCTTGGGTTTATTCATGGCATGCTAAGAATCCTCAGGGAGAAAAATAAAGATTGCCCTCTATTTTAAAATAATTTAGGAAATTGAATTTTCTTGTTGGAATCTATCATCTGTCTATCTGTCCCTCTATCCACACATATACAAACATATGCATTCATAGACAAATGCACGTATGTATGTTTACCAGTATATCTCTATCTCTGTGTGTGTGTGTGTGTGTGATTCTCAGTCTGTGTGTGGGGGTGATTCTCAGTCTCAGTCACTTATATATGGCTGTTCCAGGTCTCAGAATCACATTCTTTTCTTATAAAGCCCTGATTTTTAACACAACTCCTCTCTATGGAGACTAAGCTTTCAGTTACTTTGCAAGATCTCTCACACTTACAATTATTTCATGGACCTTATTTTCAACAGTCAGCCCCTTGGCTATATGATATGGAAGTTTCCATAAATACCACTATGGAAGTACTGGTTTTAAAACATGATATTTATCTGAACTTGGCTTATCATTTTTTAGGGCTTCTAAAACAATAACAAAAGGCTCTAAGCTTCACAATCTTTCTATTCATGAATACCTCTGTACTGTTAAGTACCACAGCTATCATATAACTTAGTGTTTAAAAAGTTCACTGTGCATCTGAATTACCTGGAGGACTTATTAAAACACAAATGGCTGACTGCATCCCCAAGAGTTTCTGATTCTATAGGTTTTGTGTGGGGAACAGTAATTCGTGTTTGTAACAAGTTATCAGTTGATGACGATGCTGCTTGTTTCAGGGATAATACTTTAAAAATCATTGTTACATAATGCTTCATCTCCCACCATTGCATCTCCCAATTTTCCATAGATGAGAAATTTTGTAGTTTTGATATCATCCAGGAATTTATGAGAAGTATTATTAAATATACCTCAGAACTGTCCACCCCGTAGGATAGAGAAAACAGTGATATATTGACTCCTCTATCCCATCAGTCAAGATTAGCCCCATGGACATTAGCGTCCCTGACCTTGTAGATTGCTCATACATGAATGTAGAATGGTTGCTGGTGATTACTTACCATATCTTAGAGAAGTCCCAGGAAAGAAATACAATGCTGGCCTGAGATGAGGCACTGTCTGATTGCACGTGTGCGAAACTGGTTAGAGCTTGTATGAGACTGATTTTGGCACGAATGCTGAGTTAAAAAATGTCATAGAGAGGATTTTGAAGGAGGAACAAGAGACCTATACAAGGACATTTGTACAAATAAGATTCTCTATTTCGTTAAGCCCATATTTGGTTTTACAAGAGATTTCTAAATATTTTTACAACATAGTCTATTAAGGCTTTCAATTGTAGAGAAATTTGTCAAAAAAAGAAAAAAGAGGAGATAACAAAAATCTCATTTAAGGAAATTGATGTGCTTAATTTAGAAGACTTTTAAAAATCAAGAAGCAAAATAAAACACGTAGAATTATTTTGAAATTTTAAACATTTTTTTTAACTTGTACAGAAATGAATAAATTTGGTTAGAGTGTATATGATAGGAAAATTCTGAGAGAAGACGTTATAACCTTCAATAGTCTATAACTTAAATTAATAAAAACCTTTGGGAATCATGGTTTTTTGTTGTTGGTATATGTAAAATTTTGATAATTCTACTTCTAATTATTTTTGTTTTTATATTAAGGTTAAATAAGGTAGTAATCCTAGGTAGAATATGTTTGCATCTATTCACCTATTTATTTGTATGCCTTTAATCAATAAGTATATCGGAGAAAGATTATGTTTATAATTAGAAAAAGTATCAAAATAATTTCCCAAGACCTTTATTTTATAGCTTTCCCCAACTCGAATACTGAGATTAATGAAAATTCAGTATTTAGTGAAAGAGTTAGAACAACCCTTTAATATTGCAATAAAAAAAGATTTGACCTTGATAATTTCAGAGAAATATTGATCTTTTTTCTAATGCTAAATGTAATCTCTTGGCTTACTATGCTAATGTTACTAATCATCTATCAGAAGGATGTGATATTTGAAGATTTTTTTTCTAGTTTTATTATTTGCTTTTCATTCATCTACATTGTCACCTGACTCTCCAGAACCTAGAATCATGCTTGCTACTTAGGAGAAGCTCCATAAATGTTATTGAGATGTTCCATACATCCTAAGAGAGAAGAAATATAGCTGGAGCTAGATTACTTTCTTGGATGATGTAACTCACTGGTTCCTAAGTACACTGAACCTATAACCATGTAAATGGATGCCCTCTAACCAGCTAAGTAATTGCATTAAAAAATACGGTTTGTTAATTTATAGATACATTCACCAATTATTTTTAATATATGCTGGGGCACCTGGCTATGTGCTCAAACTATAAAAAAAGAATGAACATCCTCTCTGCCTTCTTGAAGTCACTGTCTAGGGTAGGTGATACATCTACTAACAGCTAATTTTAGAACAATAGTGAGTAGAAAGATGTATGCATGTACAGCAATTATGGGAGATTAGCAGAGAATAAATAATCTAGTCTGATTAAAGGCATTAGGGACAATAACAGGGAGCAGGGCATACAAGGTGAAAAGTGATTACATGATAGGCAAATAGCTGAAAAGAAGAAAAAGAAAAGACAAAACTTTCCAAAAATGAGGTGTACTTAAGCAAAGATCTCTGAATAGTAATTATGTGGGATAAACTGCAAGAGGTTTAGTTTTGCTAAATTCTAAAATATGAAACAGGAGAAATGGTGGATTGGGCTAAAGTTTCAAGAGGGACATTTTTCTTTTGCCTAGGAGCTTGAACTTTATCCTGTAGGCAAGGGGCTTGCTGAATGATGTGAACCATCATAGAGACATGAATTTGCACTAACGTTGCACAGATACAAATTTCCCATTATAATATCTGATATAACACACAATTTAGTAATCTTAGCCCTCAGTTCTACTTGTGGCCATGACTAGTTAAGTGGTCATTTACCTTTGTTATCTGTCACTTTAGCTGCTAAAGATGAGCCACTTTACTATGTTTCAAGATGTTATTAGACATATTTTATAGATAGCAGATGTGTAAACAATTTCTAAATGTATAAATATATCTTATATTTAGACAGCATGTATTATTAATATTATTTCAAGTTCTTGGAAGATGGACTTTTTTTTTTTTTGCATGAAAACATCACTCTTCCATGCAAATTCTCATTCTTTTGGATAAAGTCTATAACAGTGCATAGATAGGAAAGAGAGAGAACCCTTACATAAGCTATATACCACACTTTTGGGGCCAAAAAACATTTTCAGTGTTTTGCTTTTTTGTGCAAATATATATATATATACACACACACACACACACACACACACATATATGTATATATATATATACACATATATATGTATATATATATATATATACACACACACATATATTACACACACACACACGACACATTTCAGGAAATAGCCACAATGGATTCTGATTTCTGGTTTGCAATTTCTTTGAGGAGGCTAAATCCTAAATGAATATTTGAAATGAGCTACTTTCTGACTGTATGACAGGAAAAAAATGGGAAATCTCATATATAATGTTTGCACAAGATTAAAACAAATTCCCAGTTCCTTAGACTTTGTGACTTCCAACCCACCATTCTTTACTACCACAATTTTATTTTTCTGTGCATTTATATTAGAAAGAGAAAGTGAGATTCTAGTAGTTCAATATCACTTTGAACCTTCTTTTCTCATCTTCACAAATAGCCACAACTTTTGGAGGTCTTCTTTATCAAGTCACCCTACATAAGGCATTAGGGGCTTAAATAAGTCACATTCGCAAGTAACAAGCATATAGTTCTGGGGCAGCATTCATTTGCTTCAACCTCCTTACCTTTTACTCTATGTCCTCACCGCACACATATAGCCCTTGGCTTCTATTGAGTTTAATGAATGCTCTTAAATGTATAGGAAAGAGAACAGACTCGGGGAAAAATAAGTGCCATAAAAAATGTGCAAGGGAAGTAGCATTGTCACTGACGCTGCTCTAGTAAAGATCATAGCACAATAGCATCAGTGTTAAGTCCTTCCAGTGCCCAGTCAAGATGAAAACAACGTTGTAATAAATTAGCTGGAACTGCACTTCCCTAGGGTTTAGTGACAACACGATAAATAATTCTATGCACATATCATCTGGCTTTCCCTCTGCCAAGGTTTTCTACCATAATATTTTCAGGCCTTAAGTCATAGTCATCAAAACTTGATTAATACAAGGAGGGAAAGTTAAAATAACACTAAGGATATGTTTCCTTGGATGATACAACATATTAATAGTATAATAGTGTATCAATTTATAAAGATTTTCATTTTTATATATAATTAGTAATTAAAATATTCGAATCTTTCTCATTAAGTAAACACTTTGAATCATCCTAGAGGCACATCTTAAGTTTTTTTATCTTTGATTTTTGAGGTATATTTCCTGGTCTTCTTATTTTCTAATTTTTGTAAAGGATGTGTTTAAACTTCTCAGCATTATTTGTGTGCAAAATTTAGTCCTCAGTACATTTTCCATTATACATACAAAATATATATGTATATATATAAATTATGTATATGATACAATTGTGTTTTATAAATATTTATATCACATTCACTTAACCTCAATTCATCAAATAAATTCATATATTTGTATAACTTTCACACGAAAGGAATAACTTAGCATATAACTTTACTAGCTAAACTACTATTGTCAGAAATAAATCTGTATTTACTCTGTTTCCTAAACATCTTTTTTTCTGGAAAAAAAGCTAAGGCATAAACATCTCTTTTCCATTAATTACTGCATGGAGAAAATGAATGTTCAAGTGAATAACAATCAAACCGATTTTTACTAAATAGCAAAGCTGAATGAAAGAAGAATAAAAGATTTGTTTTTATTTTTTGAGAGATGGCTTATAAATTACTCCAAGATACTGTACATAATTTAGTTACTATACATACATTTATATTTTGTAGCACTGCTCATCTCTTAGTCCCTAAATTATATAATGAGTCCAGACTCCCATGATTCTTCTACTTGGTTTGAGCATGTTTTTTGAGAGATGGTTTATAAATTACTTCAAGATACTGTACATAATTTAGTTACTATACATACATTTATATTTTGTAGCACTGTTCATCTCTTAGTCCCTAAATTATATAATGAGTCCAGACTCCCATGATTCTTCTACTTGGTTTGAGCACGTTGACTGTGCTATGTGCTTCTGGTATGTATTTTAAAACAGGAATAATAACAGCTGTTATGTACTCAATACCTAATATATACCAGGTACTACCTATTTTAAGGATTTTATATTTTTTATCTTATTTTATTTGCAAAATGATTATATGAGTAGATATTAGTATATGCCCTTTTAAAAGTGAGGAATCAAGAGCAAATAATAAAAGCATTCATTGAGAAAATGGCAGAACCAAACTTCAAAATCCATAAGTTAGTCTCCGAGCTTCAGCTCCTAACCAGTTTGCTACAGGACAAAAAGGACTTTGACATCAGAGACAGAGTAAACAGCATGATTATCTCCAATAGCCCTTTCTCTCAAATATTTTTTTCCTCAAATCTAAGTATAACTGGGTTTCATGGAGCACTTGTAAATTCTCCTCAAAGAGAAATCCTTCTGATTGAATTTACCACATTTCCATCACTCCTTTCATATGCTCACTCCACTTTATTTAAATTAAAAAAAAAAAAAGTTGAACTAAAATTGGACAGATCTGAATGATCATAAAAATTGCTGCAGTACATTCAAGCTTTATTAATATGGAAATGCACTGTACTGAATACTGAAAGTTCACCAGATATAAGAAATGACCAATAAAGAGGAGTTTCTTCTGTCTGATCTAAAGCAAGACCTATGTTCATTCATCTCGCAAAAAAATACTTCACCAGGTAGAAACCATGTCTTTTTTCCTTTTATAGCTCAATTCTGTATATGATACATTACAGGCACTCATTAAATATTTGTTACATCAGAAATGCCTAATTGACTCCAACATATCCATTAAAATAGTTTATTTTATAATTTAGATAGCAGAAGATTTCACAGGGATTAACATTTTTGCAAATGACAAAAACAAAAATCTTGCTCTATCTAAAATAGGAGTTTATTAGAAAGAACACATGTAACTCAAGGTCGAAAATATAAAACCGGGTTTTACCAGGCACTGGAAACAAATTGGAGTGGTCCCAGAAAGCCACGGTTGATTTTCTCTTTCACTTAAGTCACCTGTTTTATAACCACTGGTTTCCTCTCAGCATCTCTTCACTCTCTTCCTTGGGAGTCTAGATTTTTCTGCTACTTCTTACAGGTGACAGGAAACAATAATTCCAGCCCAGTCCTGATGTGAGCTCCACCTTTAGTGCCACCAACTAACTGACTCAATCTCTCCATGTTTCGAGTCTAAATTCCTGGGAGCAAGAATTGATAGGTGAGGGCAGGCAGCTGCTCCAACAACAACAAAAAAGGTGGGGAAAGGGAAGTGTAGGTGTGTGGAGTTTGTAACTGGTAGAAAAAAAAATGATCTCTTTTAATACCTTTGTAGTCACCTCAGCAAAGCAGTACTGGTTTGGGCTTTTTACTAAGTCATAAAAGTGGTGGCATTTTGCAAGGAAATACAGTTATATCCCCATGTATAATTTTGATTTTGAACATTCATAAAGTGGTATCTACATGATACCAAAGTCTTCAGAAATTTTAGGGGAGAATCAGCTAAATATTTATCTGAAGAACAAATATTCCAAATTTAATGATGTAGAAGTGTGTTTCTCCCATTTTCATCAGTTTATCTATGTGAAACAGAATAAATATAAGACACCAAAATAGTTTGGTCATTCAGTCTCCACTTCAGGTGTCATTATTTGATATATATCAAGTCAACATATTCACATGAAGAAAAAATTACACAAATGGTAAATCAAAATACAACCTTATTTCTCTGCATTTTAATTTTAATGAAACTAGAGATATGAGGATATATAGAGAGCTAAATATTGTGTTTGACATTCTATTTTCTTCAGAAGAAATGTCTTTTATTCTGTGATCATGTCCATCCTCCATTTTTTTGTGTGTGTGTTAAAATTAACGTTTTTGTTCTATCTTTTAAAATCATTATTTGGCAAATTAAAAGATTGAAGTATTAAGTAAGCATTGTAAATATTATTTTTGTTTAACTTTATTCATTAGTAAAGGAAAAATTAAAATAACTATTAGTTTGTAGTAAAAGCACAGGTACAATAAAGACCTTAACACAATAAGAGCGGAAAATAGATAGCAAAGGGGAAATGGTAGAAAAAAATCAAGAAGGAAAAGCATAATCTGAAATTATGACAACTGAGCATGTTTTGCAGCTCAGAGTTTGGCAGAAAATGAGTCAGGAGTAACATTATTGTTTTCTTATTCTCATTGCCACATACTTTGGTAGGCAGGATAATGGACCCCAAAGATGCCCATGTCCTAATTCTCAGAACCTTACATAACGAAAGAAATTTTACAATTGTCGTTACGATTAAGATCAAGATGGGCATTGTCTGAGTTGTCCCAATCTGACCACATGAGTTCTTAAAAGCAGGTGCAAAAAAGCAGAGTGATGGCAGCATGAGAATTACACACCCTGTTGCTGATTCTGACATGCAAAGACTAGAAAGAGGTATCCAGAAGTTAGAAAAGGCAAGCAAATGGATGCTTCCCTGTATTCTTCAGGAGGAATGGATCCCTGCTCACACCTTGATTATAAGACTGCAAACTTCCAAAACTGTAAGATAATAAGTTTATGTTGTTTCAAGCTAATAAGTTAATGGAAATTAATTACAGAAACAGTAGAGAATACAGATACAGAAGTTCAAACCTGTTCAAAACTTTTTTTTTGATATCCTTCATCCTGAACTGCATAAGAAAACTTTACACCTAAGAGCTTTATAAAGGATAAGCATCTTAATGAAAACAATTTCAGTTGCAATATTGCAAAAAAAAAAAAAAAATTGCAGAGGCATTCTTCATATGGCTGTCTTATTTATTTTAATTTTAATGTTTTTATTTTTTTTATTCCTAACAATAGTTTAAAGAAACAGTATGAAGAGAGAGAGATGTGATTTATAATGGAACCTGGAGAATCTTTAGGAACAAATGGGTAACATATCCCAAGTTTTAAAAACGTTTACATAACAAAATGCCATTCATTTGTTACAACTTAAAAACCTGGAAAAGTAATGGAAGCACTCTAGTCTCCATTGAGGTCATGATTTTGGCACCTAGACAGTGACTTTCTTGATTTGAATTTCCTGGAATATCAGTTACACAGAACATTTTTACAAAATGGCCTCAGAACAAAGTATACTCTTGATTTTTATCAGTAAATGTGTCATTAAGTATACAATATGACATTAAGAAACACTAAGTATTTCAAACACTTAATAAAGTTTTCAATCTGGGATACTGAACTGATAGAAGTACAACTTTCCTATATAGTCAGACATTGGTCAATGAAGGACATTTCAATGGAGGTCTCATGATAATAATAAAAATGATAATAGAGCTGAAAAATTCCTATTGCCTAAGACTAAGTGATGCCGTAGCCATATATCATAGTGAAACACATTACTTGCTTATTTGCAATGATGCTGGTGTAAACAAACCAACTCTGCTGCCAGTCATATAAAAGTATAGCACATACAAGTATGTATAGAACATAATACTCGATAATGATAACACATGACTATTTTACTGGTTTATGTATTTACTATACTATACTTTTTATTGTTATTTTAGAGTGTAATATTTCTACTTATAAAAAAAAAGTTTGCAGTAAAACAGTATGCTGTGTTATGCTGGCAGCAGCCTCACATCCCTCGTGTTTTTCATGTCTCTGATCACATCATTTTCTCTTCTGTTTGATTCAATCTCATGCTGTTTTGTCAGTAACATGTTGTATGGGTTTGTAGCCTAGGAGCAAGAGGCTATACCATGTAGCCTAGGTGTGTAGTGTGCTATACCAGATAGATTAGTGTAAGGGCACTCTATGATGTTCGCACCGTGATGAAATTGCCTAATGATGCATTTCTTAGAATGTATCCCCATCATTAAGCAGCTCATGAATGTATCTTAAACTTTTAAGTAAGACACTTGTTTTGCACACTAATGTTGCACACTGTAAAAATGACTGTGATAACTAAAGCCATGCAATGTGATTATAATAAGCAATGAAAAATAATACAATTGTTCTGTAAACCTTAAAAATTGTGTTAACCCTTTAAAAAAACTCTCTTAATATCAGCTAAAAGTGTAAAGAGGAATAAAAATACTAAAATTAATATTTATTTAGTACATTATAATTTTAAACATTAGAAACTTTCAAAACGTGTGCTTTTGTTCTTTGTAAAGCACTTATCAAGAGTCATTTGAAAAGTACTTGCTTTTTCCTCACAGTATAAATTACAATAAGAAGGAGTAAGAATCTTTTCTATACCTTAGTGAATCATCACACTCCTTTCTAAGTTTCTATTAGCTTTTAACATTATTTTTTGCTCTGCCATGATATGAAATAACTGAGAGTTCCTTTTATATGAAGCTTTATGTAAGTGTCATTTGTTCTGGGACATCTTTACCCTTTTTTATCGCATTCACTTTTCTTATTTACATCAATAATCTTGCTTTCAGGAAGTGTCTCTCGTTGCATATCTGCAGTCCAGGCAGTGAGTCTAGAGTTTAGAGTCAAGGGTCAACATTCTTAGAATCAGCTATTTCTTCTAGAATTCCATTTATGTTCAATTCAAATTTTATTCCCAATGTTATCATGTTTTGTTTCTTTGTTGCACTTTCATGTTTGTTGGCCAATTCCCAACTCCAAGTATCTATTGTTATATAATGTCATCTGGTTGTAGCACTGAGAGAAAAGAAATAGAAACAACGACATGCTTTGCCGTCTGTATAAACTGAACAACAGCTGTGCAGGGACCAATCATCAACAGACTTTGAAAGAAGTGACGTGATTGATCATCAGTTATGATGCTCATCTGTTATCTGTGTGGTGATTTGTGGGCTGAAAAGCTAGCAGCGAAGTTTGTACTTTATGCAATTACTCACACTTAATATACCGTGGTAGTTGAAATTCGAGCATGTCATTGGAGCCCCAGTGTTATTTAAATAAAACAGGGTAACTGAAATCTGTGCATGTCACAACCAAGCTAAGTAAGGACTGTCTGGATTAGGATCCTAGTATACAAGAAGATAAAATAATGAAAACTGCCAGTTTTAAAAAGTCATTGTGGGGAGGGGAAGAAATTACATATTTTTAATCAAAAACAAGTAATGATAAGGTTCTAGAAAACATTAAAAGAAGTAAACATGTTATTGAATGCATCTTATATAGATAATTCTATCTACTATGATACTGAGAAGTATTAAGAAATAGGAGATGATGTAAAAGAAATATTCTTCTTATCTTGAATATGTGACAAAAGGAGACCCTTAAAAAATTAATACAGAAGGCTACAGAGAAGGGGGTTGGGGAAATGCCAGCCAACAGATGCACATAGAACATAAAGACAGTTTTATAAAGGCAAACACGCTAGAATTTTCCCATAAAGCTCTTGAATTATGATAAATGAGAGTGCTGTGTATGTATATTTGGAAAACCAACTGTGCCTTCTGCTTTAGTTGCCTTTTTTGCACCAATAATTCCTTAAACAATATTCTATTTCTACAGCATAACTCTGCAACCGTAGTGTAGCCAAGCTTTTCTTGGACAAATCAAGTACTAAATAATTCATTGGTGCTCTGAGGGGAAAAATATCCACAGCATACTGCTACAGAAAGTTTCCCTTCCTCATAAACAGAATAGGTTAACACAGATATGCAAAAACACGTGTGTAAGCGCCTTCTAAATGAATCAGGATGGAGCACATACATTAGGAAGGCGCTGGCTCTACTGGTCAGCAGTCTGTTCATCTTATTAAAATATCTTGCTGCTGTTGTTCTTTAACTGAGGTTAATGTCAATGTATTGGCTCAAGTCGCCGAGCATAAAATATGTTTTTTTACTGAAGAAAAATATAATGGTTTATTTAAGAACCTATAGGTATTTATAGAATTTCTTTTATGTATTTCCACTTTATTTCAGATCTTTTCTATATTTTTTACAAGAGATGGGAGTCTATAGGATGGTAAAGAGAGAATACATGTGCTTGAACAAAAAAGTAACGTTGAAACAGAATGTTTGTATTGGCTATTTCCAAGGATTAAAATATATTAGATATGAGGATATGCAATAAGAATATGTTTATCATGTAAATCACTGATGAGGACACAAAACAGGTAAAAATGATTCGTTAAAAATTTACATTTTCTCAAAATCCAAAGGATACATTTAATGAAATCTGACTTTATTTTAAAAGAAATATTAATAAGTTTGCAAGATAAATCATACATCTTCTTTTCCTATTTATCAGGTACAAAACAAGTTGAAGGAATAACGTGTACAATCATAAGATATTTATGTTGCATGTCTCTAGGGGTCTTGACTTGCTTGAAAAAATTCATACCATTAATTCTTCCTCTGTCCCTGCGAGATAGGAAGCAAGCAAATATTTTTAGACAATAATATAACTAATGTGCATTCATGGAAGCAGAAAGGCTGATGGGTCTTCTGAGGAGCCCTGGGTCAGCTGGTTTTCTGCCTTTGGGGAAAAGGGAATGGCTGCAGGGAAACTGCTCTTTCCCGAATCTACAGGTCCATTCCCCTGCACTGGGAGTTCTTTTGCCTCCAGTTCTTTAACAACTAAATTTATCTAAGTAACTCCTTACACTGAATGCAAAGATAAATCTTCAAGTAAGTGAACTTTCTGGCTCTCTTCTGCTCAACTTTCTTCCACTTCATAACAGTACATCATCCTATAATTTATGTCCCTTT
This sequence comes from Pteropus alecto, assembly GCF_000325575.1. Classification (NCBI taxonomy): domain Eukaryota; kingdom Metazoa; phylum Chordata; class Mammalia; order Chiroptera; family Pteropodidae; genus Pteropus; species Pteropus alecto. The sequence goes on from NW_006434369.1 coordinate 716,347, forward strand.
GTCCATGACTCACTTCCAGCAATAACTTGCTAATTGTATATCTCAAGCTCTATCTCCACAGGTGCAGAAGGAAATCCAGACCTTCTTCATTTTATCTCCACTATTTCTACAAACCCACAAAAGTTGTTCCTCTCATGTTGATGTCTTGCAAATTCAAGTTCTTTTGAAATTCTATTAAAGAACTCTCTTAAGATTCTATACATTTATGTTGCTGCTCTCTCACCAATGAATCATAAAAGTTTGGCTGTAACAAAGGAACATCTGCATATACAACATGGTGTTATATTCAGAATCATCTCTGTCCTCATTTTGGCCTTTAAAGAATGGTGTTATTGATTATCTTTATAACTGAATCTCTGTGATAATAATAACCTAAAGATTAAGTTACATTTACCAGGGATTTTGCTATGTACTAAACACTTTACATTCACTACCACATACATACTTATGAGGTTGGTATTTTTATTATAGGCATTTTCAGCTTCAAGAGACTTTAAGCTCAGATTGTAACTTGTCCATAAACACACAAAAGCAGATATGGGTTAGAACTCAAACACATGATTTTTTCACTATAAGTCATATGTTCTGAACCACTAAATTTTAATGCTGCTAAAAATTATGTGTGCTAAACATTGTTACACTATACATTTTTTACTATCAGTAAATAATTCCAAGAGGTCAAGAAAGAGATTCAATATTGCAGTTTTAGGATTAGTTGAGTAATATGCCAAATTTCTCATAGTTTTTCATCTTCATAAAAAAGTTATATTTTTACACTGTAGCAAAATGAACTTGACTTATGTTTCACAGTTTATGTAGCTGCTTGCATATATTTTTGATAGCCCTATCATATGTCCAACAAATACATTTGCTCCCCACCTCACCTGCAACTTGAGACCTTGTAATATTAGAAACAGGTTTTACTTCATCGCAATGTATATGAGGTGACAGAAGGGCACATAATGAATAAGTAGAAGAAGTGGAAATATGACTCCAACTTCCTGACATTTTAATGAGGACACAATATGTCCCTATTGTTTTTCTATCAAGAAAAGTACACCAGATTTGTGTGGTAGCACTCTTCCAGAAATATATATGAGGGTAAGTATTGCTTTGCTCTTTTCTTTCAATATTGAAGTTGAAGCTTTAGGTAAAATATGAGAATAATATTATCATTATGTCAGGAAAATAATGTATTTGGTACCAAGGTTTCTCTCATCACTTAAGTAGTGAATAGATCATAAGCCCGCTGAATTTTGACAATGCCCTGTAATTTATTTAAATATGTTTTCACTATTCTGAAAGTCTTAGGGCATTATTTGCAGAATTATTGTTCTGCAATATATAGGTAAAGCTGGGGTATTAGGAACCCTCCTTTTAGAGCTTTATACCAGTTTAATTTCATATAATAGTAATATAAATGATCAAAGACCTGCTGAGTCCCAGCTTTCAGGTATACATTACAATAAATCAAACCAAGGGTGGTTAAAGTGGGCTGCAGTGTGTCTGTCAAAATACCCACAGCCACTTTCAAACATTATGAGTTTAGTCCAAATCAAAAAATGTTCATCAACATTTTTACTCTCATTTTTATGTCTTTCTGAATCAGAAAATAAATAAATCTGTGTGTTGCTGGTTATTTTTGACCTTATTCATTTCTATTACATTGGCTTGTTTATAATTTCTATGATCTCATTTTGTTTAGAAAAATAGCAAGTTATCTTATACCTAAAAATATAATTTTATATATCTAAAGCCATAATTTTCAAGATGTTTCCTTTTAAAAAATTTTTATATTGATAAAGGCTTGCAAGAAAGCAGCAGAAGTAGAAATGGAGAGAAATAGAAAGAAATAAGAATTATTTAGTAGTATAATTTGAGAGAAATTAATTACTAATATATATAGATCGTAAAAAGGAGAAAGATTTAAATTGGTTTAGGTTACTGTGTGGATGGTAATATTCATTTTAAAAGAAAATGAAATTTTAGAATTAAACAGATTTCAGGGAATAATTCAATTTTGGAAAATTTATAATTTGAGATTCATAATTTAGAGGTAAAGAAGGTCACCAGAGTTAGATTTAAGAGTAACTGGCATTTATGTGGTAACTAAATTATTGTAATAGATAAGACTGTCAAGAAGTCATATTTAGAAAAAAAATAGAGAACGAAAGACTAATGTTAGAAAGCACAGGAAGCACCATCATTTTAAAGGACATGTAAAGAGAGAAAAACAATGGTCAGAAAGACAGAGGTAGAACCAGAGAGAGGAGTTATGAAAGAAAAAGTGTTCTAAAATCCAAGAAAAGGTCAAAAGAACCTAACTTCACAAAAACTAAAAATTGAAAATATCCATTGGTTTTAGCAACCAAGAGTTCAGTGATTATCGGTATAGGGCATGGTGAGCTAGAAACCAAATATATTGATGGGAGTAATATGAAATTGAAAGATGAAGAGAATAGGGAAATGCAGGTGAATCTAGTCTGTAAAGGAAGAGAAGGAGGCTAATATCAAGAGGAGAAATACAATTTATACAATAAGAGTGACTTATCATATTCAAGATTTGAGAGAGAAAAAAAAAGCCAGAATAAAGAAAATAGATTAATTTAGCAGGAAAGATTGAACACTTAATGAGAAAAGGTTCGGGAGACACTGGAGAGGAGTGGAATAAAGATAATAATGGCAAGGATCAGCTTTGAAGGGGAGAGGGGAGGATAAAGATGAAGTTGCAATGCTCTTGTGATATGTGCAGGCAAGAAGATAAGAGAATTCTTGCCTAAAGGCCTCTCTGTTGTCTATGACAATGAGTTTTCCAGGTTTTCAGCTGGAAGAAGGGAAAGGAAGCCTTGATCAGAGTGGTTAAGGTTTAGAACAGCCATTGAGAGAAAAGGCAGGGAAATAAATGAAGAAAGCATAGAAGTACTGGGTAAGATTTGATTTAATAACCATATAGCAATGTTTGTTTATTCATGTATATATTAATTTATTCAACAAATATTTATTGATCATCTACTATGTCCGGGGATTATCTAAGTGTTGAGAAATTAGTAATGAATAAAAACAAATCTTCACTCACATGGAGTTGAGGAAGTAAGTAAGAAATACAGTATGTAAGTAAACATCTACTGTTATACTCTGTCATCATTCTCTGTCTTTTTCCTAATAAGGATTACAGTTCCTATCTTCACAGATTGATGTCAGCTCTCAGCAAGCTAGTTTACTTTGAAAGCACCTCTTAAACTATAAAGGTTTCCACAAGTGATGACTCATGATCCAGATCTTGAAAACAAATGTATTTAATGAGTGGAACATATGGACACAAGAAATATAATAGAAGAGAAAAACATTGCATTTTCACCACAGGATAAAAATATATTAAACATAAATTATGAATGAGTATTAATATCAATACAGTGTTTTTTATGTGCCCTCTAAGCTTTGCATGTGCCTGAAAGAGATATGACTATAGCTCAGCTACTGTGGAATAGGCAGACCAGAGTCTAGTCAGAGATATAGACACTTGAACAAATAATCCTAACACATCCTGTAAGTGATATGGGAGGTGTTCTGGGCCCACAGAGGAATGACTAGATCACCCTGGTATTGCCAGTGAAGGCCTTATAGCTAATAATACTAAGATTGATTCGTGAATGATGATAAGAGTTTCACAGAGAAGAAGTAAGCAAAGAAGCAATAAGGATATCAATTCACATGCTCTATTTTCCCAATTATATTATGGAAAGACAGGACATTCAAAGTCCTGCATAATAAAACTGACATTTCTTGCAACCGACTTGACCAAAAGAAGATTCAGTTTGGTGGTGAATGTCAATTTCATCAACATGCCTCAGGTCCCGTATTAGTCTGTTATTATACTACACAAAAGGGAAGAGACTAAGTAAAATAGGATGAACAACCATCCTTCAAAAACATGGCTCTGTTTGAGACAATTTGTGATTGAATTTCCTCAGCAGACTACTCAGGGCTTTATGTTTATCAAAGTATACCATTTAAATTACCATTAAAGGAAAATTAAGTTGGTATTAACCTTGTCTATTCAAATTATGCCAGTGAAAGGTAAATACACTATTCTGACATGCACGGAAATGAAATGATAAATTGATACGAGTAACACTTGAAATGGATGGAGTCCTAATGAGTGATTACCTGTGGTATAACTATATTGATTGTGTTTGTACATGTCAAATGAGGCTGGCAAGGATGAACTTGAAGAAATCAATCTTGGAACTTGCTAGGATAGCAGCCTCCTACTTTCACAGGTACTAAATCATGAACTTAAAAAAACTATGAAAGTTTGTAAGGTACCAATCTCTTCCCAACACTATTTGGCTTGGCAAAGAATTTCTTGTCAACTCAAAAGACAAACATCTGCTCTGATAATGATTTGTAGAGGACAAATAATTATACGAGTTCATCTGGAGACACACTATTCTGACTCCTATCCTCTTGATACTGTGAAGAGTTTATTTTTTTCTATTTCTATTTATTTTTCTTATAATTAAAATACATTCAGAGAGTCATGTTCTTCTGAGCTCTCTTTTCTCAATATAACAATGAGTTATTTCTATGCTGATTTGTATATGTTGGACAAGATTTATTAGAAGGAATGTGAAACACAGGCTGCAAAGTTTATATTTTTACATTTTTATTGAGAAACACTCCAGGAGGAGGTGGAGATATGTGTGCATGTGCACTTACACAAACACATGCACAAACCATAAACAGTATGATGGAATGTGCATTTAGCACTAGTTTACTGGCGGAATGAGGAAATGTGACTCTCCACTCTTGTAAATGTTGGAATTCATATTAAAAGAGTATAAAGACCTATGGAATTCCCACTGACATGAAATAACATTTTCATCTATTCTAGAGGAAAAATTGCTGAGGTAGATTTGAAATGAGGACTGCTATCAAAGCAGATAAAACTGCAAAACTCACCTCCAGAATTCATTCCACTATTACTGAAGCATGCCATCCTCTTGGTTTCTGAAGAAAAGCTTATGAAACCTGGGCTAAAATGCCCAGGCAGGAACTTATTGACCAAATCTCTCCCTTATGGTAGAGAACAATCTTTTCATGTGTGCGTGTGTGTGTGTGTGTGCTTTAAAAAGGATAGAAAGATATGCATAATGTCTAGATCATCCTGGCACAAACTTGGTAGAGCAATTAATTTCTAAGTGCCCGTGTGGTGATTTTTCTTCCATACGGTAGTAAAACAGCAGGCTAGTTCAAGGACATCTGGGCTTTACAGTAGCACCAGAATATCACCTCCTTGCATGTCACTTTCATTGCTTTTAACTCATGCTTTTAAGCACTTTAGAAAAAAAAAAAAACCTATTTCACGAGTCTCTGTTAAAAAAAAAAAATCCACTCCCTTTATCTTCCTTTACTAGTTATTAATTTAACTTTATAATTATATGTAAAATTATAGAATAACAGGATATTTTATATAATGAATTTGCCAGTGATTCCCGTTGGTCAACATCATATGATCTCATGCAACATTGTTAAAAAGAGAAATCACAAAATAACCACTCTTCTGTGATTATCTGCGTTGAAAAATTCTTGTGAGGAAGATGACACACGGAGACTGTTGATGGCTACAAGACCATGTGCCTTAAGTGGACAAGGGCTGTTACAGACTGTCATACAAATACGAGAGATTAGCATGTTCACCTCCTTAGCTATATATCTTGATTCTTCTCATGATTTTACATTATCTCTTTCTCCACCTTTTGTTCCTAAACAGATGCAGTTGGAGCAAACATTTCTTCAGGAGTGCTGCAATGTCAGATGCAGGGGCTATATTCTGATTCTGTAACTCAACACATGGTTTTTAGCCAATAATATTCTAAAAGAAAATTACACCAGAAGCACCCTGTCCTTACTCTCTCATACTAGATGCTCTATATCTGTCTGTATCTATACCTATACCTGTATCTGTATCTGTGCCCATATTCCATTTGAAATGAGAGCCTCTCTAAAGGGGAAATTTTAACAAAAGGACACTGCTGCACGTGTGAAGACAAAGCGAGGATGAATTCTCCATCATGTTGAAGGATTTCTTGCAATAGCCTCCCTTAACGAACTTAAAAAATAAAAAGAAATAGATGTAACTTTGTTTTACCAATTTATAGGTCTATTAATTAATCTTAAATTCATTAATAAGTAATACTGTAATGTAAAAATATTGTTTGAACTCTTACATGTTCTAAGATTTTTTTATCTCCTCTTTTTCTTTCACCTTAATGAATATTATAAATACTTTAAAGGTGATAGCCAGTTTCCTGAGTAAAGTAATGCTCATATGGGTTAGATAGCAAACATATTTTTATGATTTTAAAATTCCTCTAAACAGGTGAACCTAAGTTTTCTATTTTCATTTTTTGGCTCAGTGGAGGCATTTTTTAAAAAAGCAATTTTTTAATTAAATTATTGTGACTATGGATTTTCAATTTGGTCCAATACGTTGACATACTTAAAACGAGCTGGTTTCTTTCTTTAGAGTAGTTTAGAATTTTAGTTGTAAGAGAATACTATATGTAACTGAATCTGCACACATTTTGTAAATGAAATTAGTACTGAAACGTGACCTTCTTGAAGGCTGCTAAAGAGTACTGATCACTCTTGAAAGCATTGTCAAGATATCGCTAAGATAAACTCGAGCCGGGGAAAAAGTAAATAAAACAAAAAAAATTGAGAAACCTCACTGAGACCTAAGGTTTCAAAGAGCCTTAGAAGTAGTTAGTTACTGTTGCATGACATGCAGGCTTCACTTTCCTTTCCACTTGGACAAGAATAACAACACCAACAACATATTCTCATTAAATAATAATATCATTAAAATAATTTCCAAATTGTAGAAAATTTGGGAAATTCATAGAAGCATTAAGAAAAAAGTCTAAATCGTCTCTAATCTATCACCTACCAGACAGCCAACGTTAACATTACACATTTTATATCTACTTCCAGTGTTTTTCTACACATGATCTCCACAGAATTCTGAAAGTTACTGAGGGCTATATTCTGTTCTTTCACTGAAATGATTATGGAAGCATTTCTCATGACATTGAAAATTAGATAATTGAATGTTGAATCTCAAAAATAAAGATAGAGATGGAAATAGAAATGAAAGAGTCGATTAGGGGGACTGCTTTATTAAGTAATGGATTTGGTGTCTGCGTCTGTGTGTGTATGTGTGATATTTAAGGAAAGTGTCACATTCATGACACTCATTGTGTAAATCTTATATTTCATTTTTGGTAGAAGATCAGAGTTAACCCTAAAATAGATTTAAGACCATAGAGGTCAGTCATCTGGAATAAAGGCTAATACTTTTTAGAAACAGATATGCCATAATAATTCATCACAATTATAATATATCATGTCTAAATTAAAAATAGTAGACTAAATAGTTTTTGGTATTGTTATCTATAAAATCTTTTCGCATATGGATCTATGTTTGTTCCTCACTTGGCCATCCCCACCTGCTAGCCCTGCATTCTCTCATATCAAATTTTTAACTATAAAAAATAAGCTATGAATTTTCCTTACAAACTAAAGCTCAACTGCTTGTCCTAAAAATCAAAATGGGCTATTAATATTTATTAATTTAATTTAATAGCCAGGTCATGTCCCATAATGACATCTATTTCAATGCCTAACTTGAAAAATAAGTTTACTGTTGAAAAATTGAATTTCACAATTCAGTGGCATTATAGTTGAATCTAGTAGATCCTCTGCTTCTGTCCTCTTATTCAGATTTTCTCTAGTTTACTTCTTCCTCCTTTTCCTGCCGTTCTTATTTCTCCTACCCTTTTTCATTCCTGCCTGATTTTTGTTTGATTTTCATTCTTCCTTTATTCTTTTTCTTTTTCCACTTTTCCACTTTTATTCACTAAACTTATTTGAATGTGTTGAATGTATTGAAATACAGTGAATGCTAACCGTGCGTACATAGCTTGTGTCTTCCACCGCAACGTGGATGCTTGTGCTTATTGCATCAGAGCTACAGACATGAGTCTAATATCTGGAATGAAGCTATTAGTGCACAAAAGTCTCTATTATAAACTCAACTTCTTTTATATAGACAGAACAACGAATGAACTAAAAACTTTACCGACCTTAGAGAGCCCTCAGGGTGCTCATGTTTGACAGTTGAGATTCTATACAGGCTGCCTGGCAAAGCAATAAAAGCCTTAAATGGTTTGGGGACCACCAGTCCCTGCTTTGTAAAGTATTCATGAAGTAGAATTACGATGACTTGCTACCTGGGTATGATTTTCACTTGCCTCAAGCTCTCTCTGCATTCAGTTTGACCTCCTTTGCTACCTTTGACATTGATCTATTCTTGAGGTTGTAGCTGTAGGCTTTATGTTTGAACCTGAGATTAAAGCTGGAAATAAAAGTTACCATACTATTTCTGCCTATAAGTTGATAGGTTGTATTGCAGCCCTTTGTACTAATCAGGGTGGTCACTGAAGAGTCCATTTGGAAAATAAGATCTTCAGAGACTTGACTTTCGAAGAAACTAGCAGAGAGTTGTGGGGAAAGGAGGAAGAAAAAGAATGGTTGTGACACTAAAGGCCACTCCTGAATTACAGAAGAAAATCAGCGGGAGCTGCTAAAAATGGCCATAAGCACTTTATATTTGATATTGGCTCATTCAATACATTCAGCTAGGACTGACCAAATCTATTCTTTTTTCTTCTCCTTGTGTGATACTGGGTTTTATTTCCATGCTCTTTCCAATCTACTTACTTTACTATCAGGTAGCTTTTTCTTCTATGCCCAACTCCAATGTAGTCTGGAGTATGTTTATTTCTCTCTGCTAAATGGCATTTTTCTACCTTCTCCAATGCCCTTTGTGACTTTTTACAATGATTAGCAGCTTGCAAAATGTGATTTCTCTTTTTTTCTCTTGTTTTCACCCTTGTTCCTCCTTTCTCCCTCTTTTTTGGGGGGCTGGGGGGTGGGTAGTGGTGGTATTCTTCAGTTATTCAGAATAAATGGAAAATGCATAATTAAGAATATAATGCCATAGGAAAATGCAATTATACCTTCTAGATACTGAAAGTAGGAACAGGAGGAGAGAGGAAGGCAGCACAGCAAGTCTAATAATGTGGGTGCCCGCCTTTCAGGCAAAGGGGCTCTTTTCTCTAGTTAATTTCTACTTAGAAACAAAAGGTTTTTCAGAGAATGAAGAGAGGGGACTGAATGATGTTCCAATTTGCATTTCTGTTCACATAATATTCTTGGCAATTGACTAAAGAAAGGTTCTTTTTTTTCTTGTTACAAATGGAAGCACCTGTTTAAAAATAGTTGAATCAAATTTTATTCACAATTACTATTTTGCTGAAACTTGTCTCTGAGAACCTTTGAAATAAATTCTGAAATCTATTAGGTTTAATATATATTTTTTTGAAATCTGCACTAAATAACTTGAGGTGGCATAGCATGGTAAGAAAGAACATTGTTTCAAAAGTCAGAAAATGTAGGTTATAATCTAAACTCTGTCACTAACTCAGTTATATTAAATAAATAATTCAAAGTTCTTGGTCTCCATTTCTTTTCTTACAAAATTAAGAGTTCATATTAGATAATCTACAATATCTCTTCCAGTTAAAAGAAAATGTTTGGTTTTCTTTCACCTTCATAGTTCAAAAACTTTTTCTCTGATGCAGAAAATGACTGTACTCAGATCTGTTGTTGGAAAGCCACTCTTACTCTGGAGGAAGGTGTATACAGAAACTCTACCTGCACAGCTTCATCACAGCAGTTTTTTTGATCTTTTTTTTCTGACCTAAACAAAGTGCAATAGGGAGGCTCTGATTGCCAAAGAAATTCCAAAGATATTGCTGTAAATTATCCACAGACATTTTTAAGCACCATAATCCAAGAACTGCATTTTTAAACTCATGTTTCTAAGACTCTTTGGGCTTCCATCTGCTGTGGCTGATAGAATTCAAGAACACTCACTGGTGCTTTGAAAATGTTCACACTAATACTTGTTCTTTTTTAAAAAATTTATTTATTTAAATTAGTTTCAAGTATACAATACATTGGTTAGACATCTATATAGTTCATAAACCGATCCCCCCAATTGCTTTCGCTCTCTCCCTTGGCCCTCCACCAAGTCATCATATTAATGCTAACTGCATTCCCTCTGCCATGCTCCCCATCCCCGTGACCAACTATCAACTACTAATTTGTACTTCTTTAACCCTCATCTCATTCTCCCAGTGCCTCTACCCTCCTCCCCTCTGTCCATCACCAATTTGTCCATTATATATGTGAGTCTGTTTTGTTCTTTACTGCTGCATTCTGTTGCTTCTTTCTTTAAGGAGTTGTAGATAAGGTACGGAACTGGAAATGTTAGCAATGATTTTAAAAAGAACATAAGCATTTTAATAAATAGTTAAAGTAGTGATTCCTTATGAAACTAGACTGTAAGCTCTTTGAAGATATGAAAATAATTTAGTTATCTGTGTCTCCTGATTGGTAAATTTGGTGTCAGGCACTCAAAAATCATCATAGGCAGTCAATATACATAAGATTGATGACTGAGAAATGCTAATTCATTCTGATATTTTAAAAACAACTTCAAAGTAATGGCATCCTGAAAATGATAATTTTTTGAGTTTTAAAATATTCAACATATCATTATTCTGCAGAAAAGAACTAATATAGTCTACTAAGCATTTGCTTATTACTTTTATTTAACCTTCTTCTTTCCTTACTTCCTCTCTCCACCCTTTCTTTTCTTTCTACATTTGCTCCTCCATTACAACAGGAATCAGGACAGATCTAAGTGAAATGAACATACTGTAATTCCCTCTCTTTGAAGCATCCTACTGTCTCCTCTGTCTCCCATACGTTCATCCTCTTTTGTTCCTACTCTCTCCACTCCACCTCTAACTCTTGTTTTTTCTTCATTATTCAGCTCTAGTCGGCCTCTTCTTGGAAGCCTTTGACTATTACAGCCTGCTACGATGACTTCGTGTGTCTTAAAACAAGATCTTGCCCTTACCTTTTCCTATATCACTAATCAGACTCATAAGTAACATAATGGCTTTATATGTAAAAATTGGGGAACTGTATTCCCATACAAAAATGAAATCTGCTTAATATAACATCTGACAATACTGATAACATTCCAGGAGGAAGCCTTCAACCTAGTCTACTTCTTCTCCCCGAATTTTTCCTGTATCAGGAAATGCCACAATATATTTATATGTGTTTAGTCTTGCTACTATTCAAAACTCTTTTATAGCAAAACAGAATCTTCCCATTTTCCTCCAATTTCCCTTACTCAATTTTCTTTTCACTATCTGGCTCATGGGGATAGAAGATAATGAAGATTATGCAAAGCCCTCTGCCCTTCCAACCTACACAAGAAGCTTCTATGCCAACTAATTGTCCTTAAGATTACACACAAATTCCAAAGCATGAGGTCCTGGGATTGCATCATTTAAGTCATGCTATTAATGTCTCCTGCAACAGTAAACTGCTCTTTTTTTTTTTTCTTCCAGACACATATACATTCAGGCGTCCCTCTCCAACTTCAAGATGGTCATCTTATCCTTTAAAACTCAAGTGCTATGACACTTTCAGCAGTCTCACTCTACCCAAGATGATAATTAGATAGAAACACACACACACACATGCACACACACACACACACACACACACACACACACACCCCAAAACCTCTATGATGATCAGGTTTCTGATAATATTGGAAAGTTGCACTGAAGACTCACTGAAGCCCATGCACATAAAGACAAAATAACCACAGAAGAAAAAAATTATCTTGGGTGGTTTAGGCAAAGACTTGTCTGGAGGATGATATAACGCAGGGTTTTAAAATTTTCTTTTTATATTTATTTTTGCACTCTAACATGGCTCATATTTTCCTTTTGAATTCACCGATAATTGAGAGTATATTCTCACATTTAATCCTACTACAGTAAAGCACATAGCTGAGAGAAAACATTCATATATGCTACTAGAAGGCTTCTGTTAATTCCAGCCATGTGGTATTGCATAATGAATTCATTTTCAAGTATTCTAATATTATATAATAAAATACACCTGTAATATAAATTAAAAGCATTTGTAATAAGACATACATTGCAAGGACCCCTTGACATTTCAAATAAACAAAAAGTACATATTTGTTACTGTTTTAACAAGTGGATGTTCAAATCATATATTTTCACACATATGCTAATTACCGTACTCTGAACAGTCAATAATTGTTTTAAAAGTATTTTACAGATGTTAAATATGTGCAAAAATATGCTCATCCAAAGAATTTTAAAAACTCAATACTCAAAGGCAGAGATAGGGGGAAAAAAAATCACATTCCAGTCAAACAAAAGAAATATATTTCCTGTGAAACACTAAAACGAAATGTGTTTTTTTAAAATTGCATTTAATGAGGCTATGACTGATAATAGTGAAATCTAACGTGGCATATTGCCTTTAATTCACAAATGTGGGGGCCTTTCTGATTATTGAAATGTTGTCATGAAAGGTAAATTGGTAAATGTATGTAGAGCCAAAGATAAGATAGATTTGAAATGTATAAAGTAGCTATAAAAATATGGAATAGTGTTCAAAGCAAACCTCTATATTATCTATGAAAAAATCTGAGTACTTTTAATCTTTTTTTTTGATGTTGAAGTATTTTAGGTTAGTTTAGCAATAGATTAGGTAAAAGAAAGAAGAAACACTTTTCTCGAGCACTATCTATGTCAAATGTTATCACATAGGACCACTCATTATCTATCTAGTAATTGATCTATATATCCATCTAGATATCTATTTATTATTGATGTATCTTCTCATATCTCTGAAGTAGGCATTACTTCCCCAGCACTATAGATGAAGATACAGCAGAGAGAGTCCATCATACCTTGCCTAAGTTCACCACGGCAAATTGAAGTCTTGAACCCACATCAACTGATTCCCAGGCTAATACCATATGAGGAGTCTTCTTCTGTGATGATGGCTTTATTTACAGTGATAACCACATTGTATCACAATGGGCTTCCTGGTGCTGTCATCTCCAATAGACTATAGGGTATTAATTGCAAGGATCATAACATAATTATTATTATATTCATATCCATTAGCAACATACGTGGCACATAGCAGTCCCTAAACAAATATGTTGAATTGAACTGAAACATGCTACCCGTGCTAGTGTAACTACACTGCAATCCTAGGTATTTCAATGGTCTCCATCTTGTACAAAACAGTAAAATGAAAATGAGGACTGGTATAAGATGACCTAATGTGAGATGAGTCCAGTTCTTTTCCAATGTTCTCATCATTAAGTTAAACATCAACTGACATTAACTCAATTCACACAAGAACAAAGGAAATTTTCACCTTATGACTTCTTTGTTTTGGCAAGCGCAATTTCCATGTCTTTTTTTTTTTTCCACCCAAAT
>NW_006434369.1:729846-825753 GCF_000325575.1 Pteropus alecto
AATTTTATTTCTCCTGTTTTCAAAATAATGACAGTCACTGGTTTAGTTTGTTATAATTTTATATCTTCGCCATGTGCTGTTATGCCTGAAATTCAACACAAAGTAAATAAATACTATTAGCACGTGGTTGTTATTTTTATTATCCCAGTCATACATGGAAGAAAATGTTACAATTCACAATGAATCTTGCTGGCATAAATACAGAGACCACAGAAGAGAGATATATATTTATAGTGACAGGTGCTTTGTTTCTTAAGCTTAAATAGGACATAAGAGGGAAAGTCCCCTTTTTACCGGAGTTCGTTGTCCTGACTTGCTCTTCAGTGGCCCCTACAGTCCACTAAAATAAAACTTCAGCTCAAGTAAAAATGATCCCCAAGACCTGCTCTGACCTTTGAGTACAGCAATCCTTGGTTTCCACTGGCTACCAGTCTCCTGCTGGACTATGTACTAGACAGAGCAACAGAAGGACAGTACTGAAGAGTAAACAAATGCTTTTCTCCCCTCCCCTTTAACTAACAAAACCCATTCTTTTAACACACGGTGAGGGTAGTAAGTTGACAGTTTCCATAACACGAATAAAAAAAAAAAAACATTCCATTATGTCTGTTGGGATCGAAGCCTAAAAAACGACTTCATCTCCAGTGAGTGAATGGCTTGGAGCAGGGCACAGCTAACCATGGCTTTGGGCCAAATCCAGCCCTCTGCCCCCTTTTGTATGGCTTACAAACTGGAATCTCTTTTTCTTTTTCTGTTTTAAAGGATTTAGTAAAAGAAAGAAAAAAATATGCAACTTTAAGGCTTCTAGATGTCTACATTTAATCTGGCTCTAATCTACAGCTTAATTCACTGGCCAGGTATTAGCAATTTTTTCTGTAAAGGGCTAGATAGTAAATATTTTATGTTTTGTGGGACATATAGACTTGCATATATATTTTTTTCCCCTACAATCCCTTAAAATGTGAAAAAAAAAATGTTTTACTAGAGAGTCATACAAAAATAGAAACACATTTGTGAGCCAGATTTAGCAAGCAGGCAGGCTCCTGCCCTAATGCATGGCTGACCCATAAGATAGTATAGAAAATGAATCACCACGTGAAGAAAACACTCCATCAATCAAGATTTTTCCCACCAGGGTTACCTGCCTTGGACTGTTATAAGACTGAGAAATAAATGTCCGCTATGTGTGAATAGGACATATATTTAGGTCTATGGATTACAGTAGTTCGTTTACCCTAACTAATAAAGAAAGAACAGCTAAGGCAGGGCTTTCCAAAAAGTGACAGTTTAAACACACATTTGAAGGAGCGAAAACCATAGAGACATTTGAAAGAAGAGCATTCTAAGCAGAGGCTCTGATTCCGGAGCATATCTCTCGTTTTCGAAGAAAAATTGGAGGTAAGTGTGGCTGCATTAGAATGATCAAGTAGGAAACTGTCAAGATTTGAAGTCATAGAAGAAAGAAGCAGCTAAGTTGTGTAAGGCCTCATGGATCTTTCTTTTTTTCTTTTTTTTTTTCTTTTTTGGTTTTTACTCGGAGAAAAATAAGAAGACAAAAGTGAGTTTTGTGTTGAGTAGTAACATGATAAGGCTCTAGTTATAACAATTTCAGTCTGGCTGGTATACTGAAAATACATAAAAGCAATTGATGGAAGCGAGAGACTAGTTCAGAGACAAGGGCAATTATTCAAGCAAAAGACAATGGAAACATAGAATATAGTCTCAGCAATGGATGAAGTAGAGAGAGAAGCTTAAGATGACTTCATATATTTTGTCCTGGGTGAAGCTGAATTTAAGAAAACTAGAAGTAGAGTAAGTTTAGAAAATATTAGGGGCTCAGTTTTCTACATGTTAACTGTCAGAAATCAGAAATCAAATAGAGATGTCAAATTAGCAGTTGGAAATAAATGTAGAGTTCAAGGGACAGGTTAATGGGCCTCCTCTGTAATCTATATTCTGTTCTTCAGCACTCCAATGATAATTTTTACTGCATGGGTCTATAATGTTTTGTTTGCAGTGTTTTCCTCCCCTTCTAGTTTGTCTACTTACCAAAGGAAGGACTGATTTTTTAAAACAATTTTGTGTCCTATACAGCTCATAGTACAGCCAATGAATATTTTTCAAATGAACAAATGGGTGTATTTAGAGAGTCTATAAACACAAGAGACAGGTGTTCCTCAGTAAAGGTACCATACTTGTTAAATATATTAATTGTCCACTGCGTTTCTACACTGAAACATAACACATTTTTTTTTTATGGGGAATAGTTAAAGTCCTTACAAAATAGTAAAAGGAGAATGTCTAAAAACTTCACAAGTTCTCTGGGTAATTGTAATGCTAACTAAAGTTTAGGACTCTTGCTATATAATTGTAAGTAAAATCATACATATTTATTTGTGAAAGTATTACTAAAGATTATATTCCATATCTGTTTCATGGGAAACTACTACCAACTAAGCATTTTATTGCCTCCTCCACTCTTGAGATCTATTTGTGAAGGTTATGTTCACTTAAATATAGAAAAATAGCCCAAATTCTGTTAGCTTCCAAAAAAAAAAAATAACAATAAAAAGTTGAAAGGGGGAAATCACCATCATGTAATATCATAAAAGTCTTAGTATCTGCTGAAATAAGTTCACAAAGTATTTGGGTTGCCTGTGGAATATATTTATTTTGTCAGGGATAAAATCAATGCTGTATTTCATAAATGAATTATGGGTGATAGCATTCCTTAGAAAAATAAATTGTCATAGATATTAGATGATTTATTTGGATTCACAAATGCATTTCAACATCCTTTGTCTACCTTCCTAATGAATACTGCCAGGGACCTTCATGCAACGTGGTGTTTGTTGCCATTTGCACCTGCGAATATGCTATAGTGGGTGGAAATGAAACATCATGTTTTAAATAGATGAAGGAGTAAGATGGGATCTTTAGCAGGTTAAAGCAATTACTTAGTTTTCCTGGTTGTGACAGTTTTTCATTGTTTCTAACCATAACCCTCCACACAAAAGGGAGGTATATATTTATTTGTTTTTCAGCTTGTACAACTGACTCATCCGTCTTTTCCCCACCCTCACAATCATCAGAAGTATGTGCACAGCTCTCTCCACACATGAAAAGCCCAAATGGCTTGCAAATTAGCAGATTTTAAAATCTATTTTTAGTTTGTAATTTAAAAAGTCTTTTTAAAGTAATTTTTTAAATCATTGATTATTTGTGAATATTCTTAATTTATGGTCTCAGTCCATTACAAAGTATCTATCTAAAAGAATAACTTTACATTAAATAGAAATTCTACCGATTCTTTTATATATCTAAAGTTCTAAAGTAAACGATACCAGTAGGTTTAGCATGTGAATTTACTGTATCTCACTTCTAACATGCCATAGTTTCAGTTACCCATCTATATGAGTAATGCTTGAAATAAAGAAATTTACAAAAATTAAGTAATGAAAGAAAAGAAAAAGGTAGAAAGGAAGGAAAGGAGAAAGGAAGAAAGACAGAGAAATACAAATTAGATATAAAAATCCAATGAATGTAACAGCAATAACTCAAGAAATTAGTTAGAACTTAGTGACAGAGTAACATTCCCCTCTCCTGCATTTATTTGGCCGCATTGGTTTAGCCTAAGGCAGATGGTAGGGGCATAACATCTACCAAAAAAGCATCTTGTTTTTTTTCTGTCAAACTAATGGACAGATTAAAAAAGGATGAGGGTAAAAGTTATTAAGGACTGTGAGATAAATGATATTTGATGCTCAGGCAGCCTCATGGCCTGTACAGCTTCTATTTGAAACTGGAAGATGTTCAGACCAGGTTTTTCCAAAATATGTTTTTGCATCTAAGAAATGACTTGTGTGATTAAAATTTGGGTCAATTTTTTCTCTTAAGTATTAATAAACTCATTCTTTTGCAAACACACAAATTTCGTCCATGGTAACTGATTAACTGTGATCTGAGTTTGCATTTTACATGTAAGAAGCATTAAAGAGTGAGAATGACCTTAGAAAATGAACACAATCCATAGGCATTAATTCTGTTGAAACAATATTCATTAACTCTAGATATGATAGAACTCTTGTTATTTTCTATGAACATCACCTTGATAGATTAAGACCCCAACTTTACTCAAAACAAAGCACACAGAATATTTAAATGCATGAATAAAGGCTTATAGCTAATAATTATTTTTCTTTACTCAGGTTACAAATAGATCCAGGGATTTAGAAAACAGTTTTTTTACTCTTTTCTAGAATGCAAGGACCAGGGAAAAAAGAACACACAAACTGGCTATATGATTGAGTTTGAACCACAAATATTTTGGTCCCCAAATCTTAGCCTTTTCTTGAATGCTGTCATTCAATCTGGTAGCAATTTTAAAAGCCTTGTCTATAACAACTGAAAAATGCCAATGCAAATCAGTGGCAGGAAAACTGGAAATTATTTACAGATCAGTTCATCAAAGTATATAAACATATTTTTAAACAATAATTAACAATAACTGACTTTGATTCACAAAAGGCATGATACATTTAAAATAAAGTCAACAAAGACTCTGGCTCACATAGGATTCCCCCCTCTTTCATAATTAAATGTACAGTGAATGAATTTTACAGCTCATAACACTGTTCAGTATGATCATGTCACGATGTTGAAAACCCACATGCCCTAATGGCACTCTGTATCGCCTTCCGTGTCCTTGTTCAACTCATGACTAGGTAAATTCCCATTATAAATCTATTAAAGAAACACTCTTTTC
This sequence comes from Pteropus alecto, assembly GCF_000325575.1. Lineage (NCBI taxonomy): Eukaryota > Metazoa > Chordata > Mammalia > Chiroptera > Pteropodidae > Pteropus > Pteropus alecto. The sequence continues at coordinate 734,612 of NW_006434369.1, forward strand.
CCCCCATAGTGTTTATCACAGTTGAAACTTGGGTGACTTTTATGTGATTATATGTCTCATATACCATAAAGTAGCTAAATAAAGACACAATACATCTGTTTTTTCTTACCACTGGTATTAGCACAGTGTCTGTTATCTAATCTGTGCTCAGCAAATATTTATTTGATGAATACATAAATTATAAATTAACCTGCTCCTACATTTAAGTCCTTATATATTAAGGATATCTTGCCCTTCTCCCAGGACTCCTTTGATTCTTGGAGGCATCACAGAACTGCCAAGGACTTCCCTGTGTAACCTTTTCTATAAATTAAATTAAATAAATATGTTTTGCTACAAAACAAGTCATTAATAAATACTTTGGAAAATGTCAAACTCCACTGAATAATTATGCCAATAAATACAATGTTTATGGTATTTTCTATAGAATTTTGGTTATCATGTTTTTTCGTCAAGAATGCAACCTCATGATATAAAACTACTTAAGAAACTCATCTCTATTAAACTTAAATGACTTTTTAAGGGACCTCTCTGGAAGTGATGCTGAAGACTGGCATGTGTTTTAAATAACACTTTCAGTTATAAAGAATTTTTTACATTACATTTTTTATTTTTGAATTAAGTATTTATTTATTAGAAAAGCTGGTATTTTTTTAAAAAAATATTATTTTGTAAAGGAAGGCTATAAGTTGAATTCTCTGACACAGAATTTAGTGTTCAAGATGTTTGTAAGGGATTGCCCACGAGATCAGCCCAACCTTTGTGGAAGCAAGTGTGGGTAGAGGGTGAAATTGACATCTTCAGTCAACTCCGCTGAGAGCTCTGGAGCTGAAATGGCCTATCGCAGGTGCCCTGCTTCGGGCCCAAAAGGCTAGATTTTTATACCTATGCTTTGATCATCAATGCACATGGTTTCCTTCAAAGGACCTCTTCATGAGGGAGGTATCTCTCTGCAATTGAAACAATCCCAAGAGGCACTGCCACCAAACACAGTCTTCCGACCACATTTACAGGTGGGGGCACAAGTTCTTCTTGAAGGGGATCTGCATGGCACATCTTCATGTCCATGACTACCAGTTTATTATTTCATTATTCTTTTTAGATGTTTCAAATAAAAATAATAACTGATATTGAATGCCAACAATGAACTAGATACTATAATAAATGTTCTAAGTACATTATCTCATTCACTAGTATAAAAATTCTATGACCTACCAAAAATTTAAACTCCATTTTACATATTAAAAAACTTGGACACATAACACTTCCATTTCCAAAGGACATATGAATAAAATTTGGACTCAGAGACTCTAGCTGCAGATACAGAACTTTTGAACCCTATGGTACAGCTGCTTTCCAAAAAGAATGCAAAACAGCATAGAAGGCAATAAATCATCTTGAATGTCCCAAATTCAGTTTTGGTTCAGTGTACTTGTTTCCATTTAGATTTTATTAAGGTGAATTACATTTGTATGAAAAAATTTTTTTCTCTAATTGTTCTATTGGACACGAGAGGGTGACCCTTGTGATGATTAATGTTTGATGTCAGATAGGACAAATACAAATAAATATACAACCTCAAGTGAAAAAAAAAGCCACTATCTCCATTTAAAAGTGCGACATGTGTAATAAGAGATGTAAGAAGGCAGAATGATAGACAGTCCCTAACGTAATTTTAATATTCAGACTTCATCAGGTTACAGATAGGAACTATAATGCTCTGAGTAAAAAATATATGTAATAAAATTGAGTTTTAAGGATCTAATTCTCAAAGATACATTATGTTAATGAAACAATTTAAAGTATATTGTCATGGATTTTGTAAGCATTTAGAAAAATCTTATAAATCTGAAAATGTACTATACATTTATTCCCCTGGAGAATGTTCTGTACAAATTTCAACCAACATATTTTTATATACATTAAAGACTAATTTCTAATGTTGTTAGAAAAGAAAATATCTAAACATTGAGAACTGTCAGTGTGTGAACTACTTCCTCACAGGATGTAATAGCTGAAACAATCCTAGAGTTATTGAAATCAAGGATGGACAAAACATGTATAGTAAGTATAAAAAAGCAAAAAGAGACAAATTGCCCTAATGATTTATTTCTATTTCTGAATTCCTAGAATTAATGGTTATAAATGATATTAAATAAATACAGAAAATATTCAATAGACACAGTTTATTGTCATTGCAACCCATCAGCAACCACTATTTTATTTAATTTTATTATAAATAGTTTTATAAACTTATCTAATGAATTTAATATACTATAATGAGTAATCTTTAAAAATAGGGTAAAGTAATGTATGTAAAAAGTCTTAATATAACAGCCATATGCCCCCCAAAAAGTATTTCCAAGATTTTTACTTACAACTGTATTTTACTCACACCATCTTTAAAAATATACTATTATATCTTTATAACTTAATTCATATACAAAAAATAACACAGGTATTTAACAATAGAGATTGAAGTTGGCATAGATTTACAAGGACTCAGACTACAGATTATGCATGTCTGTGTATTTGTATGTGACTCACACATACTTCCTTGGATACCTAGAAACGCTGCTCTTCTGAAAAGAGTCATGATATTATAATGTGCTAACGCCAGGCATATTGAGAAATCAAAAGCAGCCAGGAGATAATAATGATTAAAAACTACTTTTCCCATCCAACCAACTTTAACAAGAGCATGAAGTTTAGCTTTAACCTTCTCATCAGGAATTTCTCAAAATTTCTATGACTATCTTGTACTTCTGCTTAGAATATTTATTAAACACACCATAAAAGCATTATTTTAAGAGATACAGTGGAGAAAACTGGATACCCCTGTCTTTTATGTGTGCATATCCATTCACTCCCTCTACACTCATTTTCCAGTCTTTGCAATACATCTTCCAAGCTTCCTTTCTGTTTCCACCATAATCCTGCAATGCCACACTCTCCACTATACAATAAATACCTATGTTGTACATCTAGGTGTCAGTTGAATTACTTCTAAATTAAATTTTACCTCAAAGCTGTTTGGCAATTTCTCAAGAATGCTAAACACATTACTACAACTTTCTCTCTCTCCTCAGTAGTTAACACAACAAATGACATTCTACCCTCATGTTTATTTCTTTCTTTTCTAGGGTTTAATTTATTTTTTAGTTTTTAAGTTTGTTTTTATTAAAGTATAGTTGACATATGCTATTACGTTAGTTTCAGGTATACAAAAAAGTGATTTGACATTTATATACCTTACAATGTGATCACAATAATACTTCTAATAACCATCTGTCACCATACAAAGTTATAATGTTATTGACTACATTCTCTGTGTTGTACATTATATCCCTTGACTATTTATTTTGTAACTGTAAGTTTGTATGTTGTAATCCTCATTACCTTCTCCACTCATCCCACCATCCCATTCTGGCCATCAGCAGTTTGTTCTATATCTGAAAGTCTGCTTCTGTTTATTTTTTGTTCATTTGCTTTTTTTTTTTTTTGTAGAATCCATATATAAACGTAATTATATGGTTTTTGTTTTTCTCTGACTTATTTCATTTAGCATAATACCCTCTAGCTCCATACATGTTGTCGTAAATGGCAAGATTTCTTTTCTTTTTTTTTTTTATGGCTGAGTAATAGTCCATTGTATATATGCACCACCTCTTCTTTATCCAATCATCTATCAATGGACACTTAGATTCCACATCTTGGCTATTGTAAATAATGCTGCAATGAACATAGGAGTGAGTATATTTTTATGAAATAGTGCTTTTATTTTCTTCTAATAAATATACAGAAGTAGAATTGCTGGACCTTGTGGTAATTCTATTTTTAACTTTTTATTTTCCGTAGTGGTCCCACTAATTTACATTCCCACCAAAAGTGCGCGAGGGTTTCCTTTCCTCCACATCCTCGCCAACACTTGATTGAAAATAGCCATTCTGACAGGTGTGAGAAAATATCTCATTGTGGCTTGTATTTACATTCTCATGATGGCTATTAATGTTGAGCATCTTTTCATATGTTCCATAGCCATCCATATTACTTCTTTAGAAAAATGTCTATTGAGGTCCTCAGCCTATTTTTTTAATTGGATTGTTTGTTTTCTTGAAGTTGAGTTGTACAAGTTCCTTAATATTTTGGGTATTAACCCCTTATCAGAAATACCATTTGCAAATATTTCACCCATCAGTAGGTTGTCTTTTCATTTCGTTGATGATCCCCTTTGCTTTGCAATATCTTTTAGTTTGATGTAAACTCATTTGCTTATTTTTGCATTTATTGCTGTTACCCAAGGAGATATATCCAAAAATTATTGCTAAGAACAATGTTATAGAGTTTACTGCCTGTTTACTTTTAGGAGTTTTATGCTCTCAGATCTTATATTTAAGTCTTTAGTCCCTTTGAGTTTATTTTTGTATATAACGTAAAAAAGCAGTCTCATTTCCTTTTTTTCCACGTATCTCTCCAGTTTTCCCAATTCCATTTATTGAGGAGATTGTCATTCCCCTCATTGAATGTTCTTGCCTCTTTTGTCATAGATTACTTGACCATATAAGCGTGAGTTTATTTCTGAGCTCTCTATTTTGTTCCATTAATTTATTTGTTTCTTTTTGTAGCAGTACCATTCTCCTTGATTACTACAGTTTTGTAGTATGGTTTTAAAGTCAGAGAGTGTGATACATCCAACTTTGTTATTCTTTTCTCAAGATTGCTTTGGCTATTCGAAATCTTTTATGGTTTCCTATAGATTTAAGAATTATTTGTCCCAGTTCTATAAAAAATACCATTGGTATTTTGATTGGCATTGCATTGAATCTGTATATTGCTTTTGGTAGTATGAACATTCTAATGATATTAATCCTTACTATCCATGATAAATCCTTCCATTTATTTGTATCATATTTAGTTTGTTTCATCAATGTCATAGTTTTCAGAATGCAGGTTTTTCACCCCCTTGATTAAATTTGTCCCTAGGTATTTTATTCATTTTGATGTAATTGTAAATAGAAACATTTTATTAATTTCTCTGATAGTTTATTATTACTATATAGAAATGCAACAGATTTCTGTATATTAATTTTGTATCCTAAAATTTATATATCCTGAAAAACTCTTTATTCCTCTTTTAATGCTAAAAAATAACTTTGCTGGGTAGAGTATTCTAGGCTTTGGTTCTTTTCCTTTAGCACTTTTAGTGTATTCTGCCACTCCCTTCTGGTCTACAAAGTCTCTGCCGAGAAATCAGCTGATAAATTCACGGATTTCTCTTGTATATAATTAGTTGTTTTCCTCTTTCTGCCTTCAAGATTTTCTCTTTATCTTTCACTTTTACCTTTTTAATTATAATACGTCATGATGTGACTTTCTGTGGAATTATCTTACTTTGGACTCTTTATGCTTCCTGAGCTTGAATGTCTGTTTCCTTCCACAGGGTAGAACAGTTTTCAGGCATTAATTCTGCAAATAACTTTTCTTCCCCTTTCTCTCTGTCTCTTCTCCTTCTGAGACCACTATAATCTGAACGTTAATAAGCTTGATGTTGTCCCAGAGGTCCTTTACACTATTCTCTTTTTCTTTTTTTCCTTTTTCTGTTCTGATTGGGTCATTACTACTATTCTTTCTGAATCTATTCTTCTGTATTATCTAAGCTGGTATTGATTCCCTCTAGTTTTAATTTCAATTATTGTTCAGCTTTTTGGTTTTGTTTAATATTTGCTCTTTGTGATCTTCTATTTTTCTCTCAAGTTCAATGAGCATTTTTATAACTACTACTTTGAATTCTTTATCAGGCAAATTAACTATCTCCATTTCCCTGGGTTTTTGTTCTGGGATTTTTTCTAGTTCTTTTGTTTGTACTATATTCCTTTGTCTTCTCATTTTCTTTGAACTTCTGTTTGTTCCTATGAATTAGATGAAACAACTATCTCCTCCAATCTTGAAAGAGTGGCCTTGTTTAGGAGTGATCTCTGTATAGTCTGCATGTAGTAGGTGGTTTTGCAGGCCCTCCGGAGCCAAAGAGGGTATGCAATACCAGGATGCCAGTTGGCTGAATCTGGAGCAGACACCGTGTGAGGTGCCCAGGGGCACATGACTCCAGGGATGCCCAGACATGAAAGCTGACAGTATCTGGAGTGGGCACTGGCCAAGGTGACTGGGGCACTCAGTGGTGGTCTTACACATAGGTTAGAGTACTTGGACTAAGCTACCACACTCACTATCTAGATGGAAAGGCAATGAAAACTAAGGCACTTGCTGGCATCTCTGATCAGAGAGTTCTCACAGATATTACAGAGTTTCCGCAGCTTCCCACCCCTTTGGCAGTTCCCTTGGAGTTAGTAAATTGATTTTTAAAAAATTTAGTCTAGGTGCTCTTTAAATCGCTGTATTATTACTGTGCTCCAGGGTAGGCAAGTCTGCACATCAAGCCCTCAAGTAAGAAAAGATGTCTTTCCTACTGCAGGTTGCCCCTTCATGGTAAGGTTCCTATGGTTACTACATCTTCATCTTTTCTGCCTTCTCTATGAGGTCTCTTTCTCATTTTTTGTGCAGAAGTTTTTCAGTCCACCCTCAATTGTTCTTCAGGAGGAATTGCTCTATGTGTAGGTGTATATTTGGTGTGTCTGTGAGAGGAGTTCTGGGGCTTCCTACACTGCTATCTTGGATCTGATCTCCTTTGTGTTTCATTCTAAGTCAATATTCTTCATCACAAATTTCCCAGGAATAGAGACTTTTTTATTTAATTCATTTTACATTATATTTAATTCAGTGGTGTTAACTGTTACCATGAATAATAGAAAATATACTAAAATTCTATTTCCTAAAGGATCTTGATTTGGGTCTGTTTTCTCAGTGATATATTTTTAATAGAAATTCAATCGTGAGCCAAAAAATTCCTTTGAGATTAAGAACATCTTATTTGCCAATTTAGAGTGAAATACCTAAGCTCTTTCCACCCCTATGAAGTTATATTTTCTGCCACATGGTATGCCTCCGATTTGCAGCCCAGCCTATGAAAATACCATATTCGTATTTCTAAACATATCCAAAGATTTTTAAAAAAAAGAGATTTGTGGATGACAAAACACTGCTGTCTGGATTAAGCTCTGTTGGCATGATTCCATGGAAGTCTGCACAGCTGATAAGAGTGAAAATTTAATTTCTGCCTAAATGGAACCATAGTGGGAGAGCATATCTCTGAAAACTACAGAGGTAAAAAGCTGGTGGTCATAATTTTACCCAGATGGCCTTTTTTCTTTTAGTATCTCAACAAATATAGAGTAGAATGTCTTTAAATGAGTTAGTCTCATTGCAGGCATTCAGTTCAAGAAGTATCACACTTCTCCCACATTGATCTGTATTGTTGAACAAAACTCTCAATATTCTCAGAAATATTCTTTTTGCAATTTTGCAACAAGATGCTACAGAAAAGGGAGTTGTAAACAGAATTATATTAGTAAGTTAAACTTTCTTCTTTAGAATATCATCTATCCGATCCTCTAACACTGGGTAGCCTTTTTTTTTAGTCTTTAAATCTTTAAGATATATGAATATAAGATAAATAAGGTGAGGGTGCTTCATTTTCTTTTCTTCCTTTTAAAAAATTCTTTCTCAGCTCAAGCGTAAGCAATTTCATGCAATAAAAAAAATATCTTTAACGCGCATTTATTCATCACACCAAAGAAAGGTAGTCTAAGAGCGGGTTCTAACATCACAGGAAATGAAGCGAGAAGACTGGGTAAATGGATGGGGTTGAAAGACTTAGAAAGTCTGTGCTGAGCTTAGCTATTTATTTATATGTGCACAGTGTGAAATTAATGAAGATACGTTTGATGGCCAAGATTTCTATTACTTTGAAATACTGTAATGTAGGTAAGTACACAAGAGTGTATTTTAAAACACTATTACAAGAATCCATATCTTGTCTTTTCAGGAAATAAATTTAGATTTATTTGCTTCATTAGTGAGAAACCTAATTTCATTTAAGATTGTTCAAAGTATACTCCAATGATAAGGCTTATATGGCAGTTTTGCTCCATAGAAGTTTAATTCCACCTCTTAAATGGAATAATACTTAAAATGCAATCATTCTAAAATTTCTTGGCAAATAGTTTCCCTAAGCATTGGCCCAGTTTCTTCATCACTGTATTTAAGTAACTTCCCAACTTTATTAAGACTTCAGGCTCTTTGTTGCCAAGAAGAAAACCCACTCAAAAAAAGCAAACAATGAGAGTTGGTTTTCAAATAAATTTGGATTTACTTAGGCTGTTTAAAATTTGGTTTGGAAGAAATCGAACATTATTCAAGCTTCGAGAGAGATGATTTGTCTCAGAGTGCCCCTTTTTATGAGCTTTCAACTGAATTATTGCCTTTGGACTGGAAAAATTTATTTTCATAATCATTGTATTAACCATTCATTTATTATAAATTGTCTTTAATAAGTAAAAAGTGAAACTAAGCTTGATTATATTTTTGTACAAAAACTATTTAGAAAAACTAAATGTAGGATAAATTGCAATCCCAGAGAAAGTAATTTTTATTGCCATCTGGCTTCATATGCCAGAAGACTATATATCTTCTACCAATGAACTATGAAATACTTCCTAAAGAAAACAGGCAATGCATTATTTTGTGACATTTTGGTGTGCCTGATTATAAAGGAATACAAAATACCAAGCACTAAAAATTTTAATCTGTAGAGATAATTAATATTGTACAAAAATTGAAGATGAGAGGAAAAGGTGCAAGATTTCCTATTCGCAATTGACACTAAGCCTATTATAAAACTTGGCAAATGTTGAATAATGTCAAAAGGTCGCATATCTAGAAGATATTTTGAGACGTCATCTAGTGCTATAACCTTTAAAAGTGACCCTCTGTCTTTGCATGTCAGCTGTATAAATCTTTTCTCTGTTTTTATAAAGATTAAATAAACTAAAAAAGAAAGCTTACCTTACTTTGGCCACCATTCTAGCTTGTCTCTGAAAATTTCCCCTTACTGTATGTTTAACCCAAATCTTTCAGGTAGCATAATTTGTCCATTTCTTCTTATTCTGGAAAATAACTAATTACTGTCATCAATTAGCTAACATTGTGTATTTTTTTAAGCTATTATAAAACCACTTTTTTAATCACTTCGTTTCCAAACTAAATAATCCCAATTCCTTTAACCTATCCTCAAAGGTCCCATTTTACACTCTTTAATCATTTCTGTGGCTCTTCTCTGGATTCCCCACAAATTCCCAATGTCCCTACGAGGCTTTGAAATCCAAAATTTAGTAATAACTTGTCTCTCTTTCATCTGTTGTCATGTGGTGGGAGTTGTGGGTTTGGATTCTACTATGACCTAGATTGTAGACAACTTAAGGGTAAACATGTTTCTTTGCTTAAAAAGCATTTTTCCTAATAGAAATTTCCTATAGAATTAGGTATATCATGAATCCTTATCCATATGATTTTTTTTGTTTTATCTTGTTTTATTTACTGTTATAGTCTCATTATCATTGAGTAGAGAAGAATCATCTCATGCCCCATATGTTATATAAACTTATTTAGGCACTTCATTTCTTTTTCTTATTTTAATCTGCCATGTAAAGGTCAAAGGCTGCCCATCTTGTTTAGAAGTCTCTTGACACAAGTTCTATATAGTGTGACAACTGTCAATTATGATTTTAAGTTTTTTACTTGTCTTTGAATTTATTAAAATGAAACAGATATTTGTTAGTAAATATTTGCTATCTTCTTTTCAAAATGGAAATACATGATCTTGTCAACCCAAGCTACAATAAAGATATTTGAAAAAGGGAGGGAGGCCCAAAACATTGATTTCTCTTTGAATTAAGTACACTTGTACTAAAACTGGCTAGTTGGGACACATAGCTAAACCAGCACATGCCTAGAAGTAGTATTTTTTAATGTTTGACAAAAGACTAAGGACAAAATAAGCAGCCTATTGAGCATGGAATCTAGACTCTCAAGGTAATAAAGATAAATCATAGAAGATAAAATGATGAACAATGCATTATGGTATTTTATAATGAATTTGCCTTAGAAAGAACTCTGGAAAAATGGGCAAAAATATTGGCTTATATGAAAGACATGAAATGAATAACACTTCATACAACTTAAATTATTTATTAAAAGCATTTCAAAATTTATTATCATAAAAGGCAGAGCTTTGTTAATTTATCAAGTATATTTAAGTATATTTATAGATTCTGAGTTAGACATCAAGGTCATATCTTTATTAAATTCATTCATTAAAAACGTGTATATTGAGTACCTATGATATGTCAGGGACTGTTCTAGATTATGGAGATATAACAACAAACAAAACAGACAAAAATTTCTGCCCTTATGAAAGTTAAATTTTATCAATGGAATAATTTAATAAAGGAGAAAATATCTAATTTACTAGTAGGTTGTACACGCCAAAAATTTTTTAAAAAGATAAAGCAGGTAGAGGGTGTGAGAAATGTCAGGATAGGCAGGTTGTTTTTACATAGAGAAGTCAGAAAAAGTCTCTCTAATATGATGACATACTGTCAGAGACCTGAAGGAACTGAGAGAGTGAATTTTTTTGAGCCCCGGAAAAAGACAGTTTCTAGCACAAAAAACAGCAAGTACAAAAACTATGAAGGTAGGGTATATTTAGCATGTTCAAGAAACATCAAGGAAGCTACTGTGATGAGAGAGAGAGAGAGAGAGAGAGAGAGAGAGAGAGAGAGAGAGAGAGAATCGCGCACGAAGAGAGAAGAGAGAATTTAAAAGGAGAGTGATGGTAGAGGCCGGATCAGACCATGCAGGATCTTTTATCCTCGTGGTCATTACCTTGTTTTATACTTTCATTAAGATGAGAATCTATTTAAAGACTTTGAGTCAAGGGTTGATATGATTGGTCTTAACTTTTAGAATAACTTTATGGACAACTGTATGGACTATAGAGCAGGAAAGTGTAGAAGTATTGAGATCGGTTAAAAGCTTCTTCCTGTGGTGATCCAGACTCTGGTGATAATAGCAGAGAATGTAAGAAGTAGTCAGATTCTGGATATGCCTTGAAGGAAGAGCTGACAGAATATTCTAACAGGTTAAACAAAGATATGAGAGAAAGAGCAGAATCAAGAATTACTCTAATTTTAAGCTCGACCAATGTTGTGTTATTCTCAGGCTTTTGATAGTAATGCTTTCAGCTGGGAATGCCTGAAGCACCTGCATGGTTGGTATTACTCATAGTGAGCCCCAGTAGACATTACTTCCACCAGGGCCAGCCTTTGTGCTTTTTATTATGACCACAAGATGCACTTCAGCAAGGAACTTGGAGGAAGAAGATTTTTCACTCCCAGGTCCTGGATGCTACACTGCATGCCTGAGGGACACGCAACTATCTGGGGAGTGGGGAGTGATGTGGAAAAAATCTGGGCCGTGTCTTTATTAGGATGTGAAGTTGAAAGTATGGGATTTTGGAGATCACTCATTGGCTACTTTGAAACATAAGAGCAAGAATTAGGACATGGGAGAGCGAAGGCAAGGTCACTTAAGCAGTCAATTATTTAGGTTACCCTGAGTTTTCTGAAAGAGGAATGTCATGGATTGGAAAAGACTATTTGGTTGTTTTACTAGTAGCTCTGTCATATAACTGGCAATATGTTTATTCAAGATAGATATCTTTTGAAATGGATGCATCGGCAATCAAGAGCTTAATTTCCAGGCATTTACACTAGAACCTACTAAAAAGATGAAGATACAATTAATTATCATAGGAAAGACTGAGTGAAGATCAGTTCTTCCTTTGCTGAAAATCAGTTGTCTATATTTATATTTATTCATTCTGTTCCATTGGTCTACCTGTCTATCCTTCTGCTAATACCACACTGTTTTGATTACTGTACCCATAAAATAAACTTAACATTAAGTATTGTGATTTCTCAAACTTAATTCTCCTCTTTCGAAGTTGTTTTAACTATTTATTTTATCTTTTTATATTCATTTTATAATCAACTTGTCTATGTCTTCAAAAAATCCTGGTTGGGATTGTGATAATTGCGTTTACCCAGAGATCTGTGTGGAAATTTTTATCATCTTCATTATATTGAATATGCTAATCCTTGATTGTCTCTCCATTTATTTAGGTTTTGATTTTTTTTCGTCATCATTGTGTAGTTTTCATTATATAGATACTTTGGGTTTTGTTAGATTTATACCTAAGTATTTCACTTTGGGAGAACTGTTCTAAATTATATTTATTTTTAAATCAGTTTACAAGTTTTCATTGCTAGATTATAGAAATGTGATTATCATCCCCAATGACAATTCCCAGACACATTTTCTTTCTTTCTAGTATGTTAGCATTTTATTTTATTTTATTGCATTATTATGCAGGCTAGTATTCCAGTATTATGATTAATATGAATGGTAGAAATGGACATTCTTGACTTGTTCCCTATCTGAAGAAGAGAGCATTCAGTCCTCCACCATTAAGTATGATGTTAGCTGTGAGTTTTTTTGTAGATGCTTTTTATCAGGTTAAGGATGTTCCCTGACATTCCTAATTTATATTATGAATGGGTGTTAAGTTCTGTCAAAAGCTTTTTCTGCATCAATTAATATGATCATGTGCTTTTGCTTCTTTTGAATCTCAATTTAAGGTTACTTTGAATGATTTTTAAAATATTGATGTATCCTTGTGTTACTAAAATAAATTTCGCTCAATATTTGCATTATTTTTATATATTGCTAGATTCAATTTGCTAATATTTTATTGATAATTTTTGTGTTCATGCTCATGAGGACTATTGGCTATAGTTTCCTTACATTTATTGTCTTTGTCTGTTTTTGATAGCAGAGTTATACTGACCTTATAATACGAATTGGGATCTGACCTCTTCTATCTTCTAGAAGAGATTATATAGAATTGGTGTTATTCTTTCTTTAAATATTTGGCATGATCATGTTTTAAAAGGTCACTCTGGCAGAATAAACTGAGGAGGTACACAAGCAAAGCAGGATCAGGGAGGAGGCTATTTAAGTTATTTTCTTGAGAGAGAAAGCTGTCACGGAGAAATAGCTAATAATAGGATTGGAAATAGATAACTGTGTGTGTATATAATGCCCAGAATGCATGCTGATACATAGCAGTCAATCAATGTTAGAGTCTTTTCCATTTCCCCTAAGTGTAATGTTCCTGGAAGAAATATAAACAAATCAGATTAACCCTCTAGATTACAGGTTGGCAAATTATAGCCTGCAGGCTGCTTTCATGTTTTTGTAAATAAAGTTTTATTGGGATATGGCCATGCCCAATTTTGCACTAAAATAGTAGAGTTGAATATTTAGAACAGATACCATTTGGCCCGTAAGTCTAAAATATTTATTATCCAGTTCTTTAAGAAAAGAATAGCAACTCTGCTGTAGATAAATTTAAGGATGTGAATGATACAATGTTGGTAATTTATAGGCAGCAGTGTTTAACAAAAAAATTTCCTTAGAATTAACGCCAACATCCTTATAGTTTTTCACAATGATCTCTATCACCCACTATCTCACCCTTGCCCCAATATCTCTCTGACCTCATGACTTATTCCACTGGTATCATTTACTCCATGTCAGTCTCTTTGCTCTTCTTTAAACATTCAGACATTTCCTTTTTGAGACCTTTCTCTGGAGATTTCTCTGGATGAAAGTTTCTTCTTTCAAATGTTCTCATGATTCCTTCTTCATTTCCTTCAATTCTCTGTTCAAATTGCCTTCATCATTTCTTCATAAGGTCTACTCTGACCACTCTATTTTCATTAGATTTCAAAAATTTTATGCTCTAAAACTTTGAGAATTCCCAAGTTTCTAGAACAATTTGGGTATTCATAAACCCTTTAACAAATTATAATAAAAATTCTATGTATAAGGATGCCTAGACTTTATTATCTCCCAACATAAATCTAGCCATTTTAAAATCCCGCTTGCACAAAGGCTAAATTCTTCAAGTAGTATGCAACTGCTCAAATATAAGTTGATACCAGTGAGAAAATAATTAAGTCATGGTCTTGAATTTTTTCTTATCATTTCTTTCTAGAAACTCTTCTATTGATAGCCCTAGAATTGAAATAGTACTGAAAGAAAAACTTAGGACGAAAAAGCCAAAGGGCTTGATGATATCTTTTTTGTATGAAAGAGCTATTCTTTCATATGACACCTTACACGTAGTTGAATCACCATAACAATGATCTTTGCTCCACAAAAATCACCACATTGAGAAAAGCATCATTCCCACCCCAGCCACATTCTTGAATTCTACTCGTGCATTATCTTCGTTAGCTAAATGTCAGTCTTATTGTGTGAAGTGTAGAATTGATCATGATGTTTCTATCTGAGAAGGCCACTTGAAGAATAACAAGAAGGGGGAATGGAAGATTTCAGAAAAATAAATAATAATTTTATTATCTAAGTTTAGGGGTAAAGTTCAGAAGAGCATTGTTAATAGTTCTTAATTTCACCAAATCACTTTTACAATGTCAGTGTCAAAAAATAATAGTGTAAAATGTTTTGCTTTCATGAGGACATCATTTTTCTATGACCTATTCTATTTTATTTATATTGTACCTTAAAATAGTCAGGAAAAAAAAACCTTAAAAGATTTGGCCTATTCAAGAAAGAGAAACATTGGGATACTTTAGAAAAGCCAAATTGTAAAATGTAGAATATAGTAAATAGATTTTCTTCAGTTAATCTATGTAAACTAACTTGTACTTCTGGGAGAAATGAAATGAAATGAAAAAGAAAAAAAGAGAGACAGGTTGCTAGGGTAACCATATCCTGATTGGAAAAGAGACAGTCATGGGGTTTGCTATCACTGAAGCAAGTCAGTCTGTAGCCATGTTTTCCCTCTCATCTGCTTGGAAATAGGAGCAAAGTCAGAGAAGGGATGGAAGGATATCATTTAAAACAATCCACAGAGGAGAAGATAATGTGCAGCAGTAAGTCAAGTATTCTTTTTGAAGAATCATATGGATAGGTAAAATAATATAATAAAATCTTGCATTAATAAGCATTAATAAGCACATTGCAGTTGACAAACATTTCAATGTCTCTCTTATTCCTGTAGCCTCCTAAGTTATTAACTTTATAAAAATCTTCCAATGTTCCTTCTCTAAAACCTCTCCTACCTGGTCTCTTTCAAAGTGAGATCACTTTCTCTTTCTAATATTTTTCACATTTTCCTCCTTCTTTTTCACTTCGACTTCTATTTACCATACTCCAGAGTTTCATCAATTCACATTTGTATTTTGGCAACAGATTGCTAGCTGGTGTCCTTGATCCCAGTCCACTTTTCACCTGCAGCTGTAATCTCTCTCTCTCTTTCTCTCTCTCTCTTCCATTTCTATCAGATTTAAATTAAATTAGATAACATACATGAAGTGTTTAGCACAGTGCTTGGGTTGAATAAATTTTAGTTATTTTTATTATTTAGTTTAGCAAACATGTCAGGTAGCATTTCTTATAATAAGATCAGTCACTGCTTCGATTATGTATATACATATATTTGGCGATTATGTATATACATATATTTGGAAGTGTGTGTGTACGTGTGTGTGTGTGTGTGTGTGTGTGAGAGACAGAGACAGAGACAGAGACAGAGACAGAGACAGAGACAGAAACAGAGACAAACTGACTCAAACAAAAAAATCTACTGATTAGTTTCAAAGGGTTTGGATTCTCTGAAATTTATGCATCCATACATATATACATTTTCACTTTTATTACATGAGTGGCCCCCAAACCTAGCCCTAACCACAGCTGTAGTTTCAGATTCTAGCAAGAATCTTACCTCTGACCCTAGCCCCAACTTCCAACCTGCATCTCAACCCTAACCCTGAATTTCAAATTCCAAGTGATTTTCTACTTTCAGTCAATAGAATTCTGTCCAGTATTAAAAGCTCAGCATGATCAGATTGTCTTGCTACCCGGCCTGATTTACTCATGGCACATCTTCCCACACTAGTGATGCTGGTTTCTTTTTTGTTACATGCACATTTTCTCTTCTCGTCTTCATTTCTTTGCTCATGCTCTTCCCCCAACCCTGAGTGAAACCATCTTCCTGCTCTCTTCTCTTCAAATCCATACTGTCCTGTGATACTGATTTCAAGTTTCTCCCTTCCCTTACAAACTTTTCTTACTTTTTCTTCTTTCTCTGGTGAAAATTTACTATCCAGGTTAGGTGATGAGAAGGCATAGAATACTTTCTAAATAACCAGAGCTGGACTAAATAATTGGAACTGATGGGTAAGAAAGTGAATAAATACAGAAAGATAAGATGAAGAGCTATAGGGATCATTTGCTTAAAGCCTTATGAATCCACGATTGACTTTATAGATAGCTAGTCGAGGCCAAAGGAAATTATTGTTCTATCCCCCACTGTGCATATGGAACTCTATGCGGAATCAAATAGTTAATAGTTAAGAAAATTTTCTATGTGCCAAGAACTGAGGTAAGCCTTTTCTTACATCATATCATTTAAACCTAATGAAAATCTTGTAATATGTCATTTTAATACTATATTTATACCATATTAGCGGGTGAGGAAATGAAGTCTTAAAAATGTAAGCAGTGTCATACATTTAATAAGTGGTGGGGCAAGGACTAAAACCTCAGGTTTCAAAATCTGTGCTTGTAATCATGGATTTTATTTATATATCTCTCCAGGATATACAAATGACAGCAACACTACTGTCCATTTATATATGGGTTTTTCTATAAATTCAATCATGGATCTTTTTAATTGGCCTAGAAACATCTCGCAGAGGTGTTAATCAAAAGAGAGATGTCCCAAGATGCTTGCTTAGGGGCTATCCTGATTCACATCGGCTTTGTGATAGGTTTTTGTCAGTCATCCTCTCACGGGAGGCCCTTTTGCCACCTTTTCTTATTCTGAATTCCATTGTCTAAGGGCGTCTAAAAAAGGACGCCGCTTTCCGAATGTTTTGATTTTATAGTATTTTGTTAATATAAAGGGTTTCTATTATTTTAACTGATTTCTGATCTACTGATCCTGGACGTAGGAAAAGATAGAAAGGCATAAGTGTAGTTCTAAGATTTTGAGGAAAGCCCAGACCAATCTAGAAATATTCATTATTCATGGAAAGTGCTAGTTGCCGCAAAATCTTCCATGCTTACAAGAATAATATGAGGAAATTTCAAATAAAAAACTTAAGAAAATATAGGAGACTATAACTGAGAAACGTTATTAAAAGTCAAGATAAGATAACTTTTGTGCTTTAATTTTTTTTTTTTTTACATTTAAGCCCAAGTAGAAAATATAGCTCCTCTGAGCTAGTATGAAGGCATCGAGAGCGTTCTCTTTTCCAGCAGCCCTCAAGGGGGAGACAGAGAGTAGGAAGAATCCTCTTGGTGTGGAGGACTATTTCACTACAGACATTGTTTAGAATTGCCGGTGCATAATGTTAAAAAACAGACCTAGTTTTAGGAAGGTTTGCTATTGTTTTAAAATTATCTACAGGCAGCACACCCCCTTATTGTCTACACGGGGTTGAGCCACTTCCCTTAATCCCTCCATTGTATGTCACTGTCTGTTTAATGTTAGAAGATCAGGCCCTTAATATCATGTCCCAAGATTAGTTGAATAAGCAGGTCTACATCTTCTATCTTATACAGGAGAAGCCAAGAGAGACACACACAACAAAAGAGCCCAGCATGAGTAATAACTTAAAGGTATGGATTCTGTAATATGTAATATAAATTGATTTTGAAAAGCATTTAAAAATAATTTTCCATTGGAAATTCTAAAATAAATGTCCTAATATTCCAATATTTTTTATGTTACATTGTGATCGAGGCTGCTTTACTCTGGACATTGGAATATATAGAGACATCATTGGCAAAGGGTAGACTGCAAGAAGTAATTGTTAGACGGAAAGGTTAATTTGAAATTTCTCTTAGTAGAATGATTCATAGAATTCAGGGAGAAAAAAAATGTGAACATAACAACACCTCCCAACCCTATGACTGTTTCTTATCAAAATTAATGAGTTGTGATCAAGTTGGATAAATGAGTAGCTAGTTAATTAAAAAAAAAAAAGTTTTTACTGTTCCCTCCAATTTGGAAAATACATCGACTTAAAGTACACTTACTCTATCCAAGAAGCTGTCAGCTGAGATTATCAGAATGGCCTTTCAAGACTTGACCCATTGCCCAGGAGTCCAATGTATGACCTTGATCTCTGTGGTAAAACAATATCTATAAATAATGCATTAAACATTTTCACATGCAAGCTGAGTAACATTCTTCATATTTGCTCATGAGTTCACACTGCTGCTTATGATGCTGCTTCAGTTTTCTGTGTAGTAACCTTTAAAAGGTGATTACATGCTTTCTTTTAAAATGAGAGCATAGTGCCTGTGAATTTCAGTAGAAAGCCTAGGGCTGTGAACTGAGAGAGGAAAAATATTACATTCTTGTAACATCAATTTAAATGTTTGACAAGTTTGTTTTGATAAAAACAATTTATCATTGTACTACTTTATATGTAAAATGAACTAGTGCCAATCCGAGTAGAGCCCTTTTTTTTTTTTTTGCATATTTTTCTCAGATAGTTCCCACTTGGTAGGGCATTCTCTGGCTCTGGATTAGCTGACCATGAATATTTTACAGAAACTGAATTTGTCTCCCTCTAAATCTTCAGCTGATTTCTGGATTTCCACAAACATAATGAAAAGGGATCCTCATTGTACCAGGAACTTTAGGTTTTGTTTTTTTTTTCCCAATCATTCTACTCACTGTTAACGGGCAATACACGCATAGGGCTCTGAGCTTGCATCTGACTGTCTCTGTCTAGAAAATCCAGGTTAATGTTGCATAAAAACATAGTCAATCTGCTGGAAGAAGCAGAGGATTTGAGAAAACATAAGTAACTGGCAAGGCTGAATTTCTTTCTTAGAAATACACTTTTACCTCTCACATCAGCTTAGATTTTTCTGCCCAACAAATTTTCTTTTATAATTAAGCTATATGTGAAAAATGGTAACAAAGAAACAAACCAGAGGACCCCCCTCCACACACACACACATACACACACACACAAAAACTCTGAGTTTTCAATATTATTTGATTTTTTTTTTCTTACCAGCTTTAATTGTATATTAGCTTTTCTGAATGGACCTTGTACAAAATGAAAGAATTTTATTTGCATATTTTATTCCATATTATTTTGGACAAGAAAAGGTTGTGTGTGGGGGTAGGGGGAGATGTAAAATGGACTCCTAAACTGGGGTATTACTGCCATCTAGTGTGATGTACTCTAACCCAGAAGGGAGGAAAAAGAGTATCTATAAGACAATCCTATTTGAAATTATAGAGTTTAGAGAAAGGAAAGAATGTAATTCTCAGAAAAAATATTCACCTCACTGATGCAATCACAATGCAATGAATGTCTTTGCTTCAAAGGTATTAGTATGGTCAAACAATACAAAGTAGTCTATTTTTTCCAGGAAAATGGAAAAACTCTGGTCACTTCTAAAAGCAAGTTCTTTATGAGAAGGCACGTCCCAACTGTAAAGGTTGTTAAACAGCAGTAATGATTTATTCAAGAAAGGAATGTCCACATCCTTTGAAAACAGACCAGATATTCAAATGTCCAAGCTTTCTATAAGGATGGTCACATCTGCACATAGCTAGGCAGACAGTTTTGATGCCATTTTAGTTTTCCTTTCGAATCTTCTGATTACATGAAAAGAATATAGTATCTGTCATCTATGCTCATAAACGATGCATAATATATTTGTTGCTGACAGATACGTGCTTTTGGTGAAGTCTCATTGTATAGGATTCTAATCGTTAAAGCTAACCACAAAACATGGGACATGATACATAAAAATCTAGCCACATATTTTTATTTATTTTTGATTCACACACCACAAGAGTATACAGAGATAGCCAGAAAGATAAAGAGAGAAATGTTGTCTTTCTATAACCTTCCATAATTCATTTCATTTTTCAGTTTTGTCCAGTTCTGATACAGATTTGGTCAAGCATTAGATGGCATCTTCGAGCAGATATACAGCACCATTTCTTCTACTCATCATGGGACAATTCTTCAGTTTTTTATTTCCTTAACTATAACTCCCCCACCCCTGCTAACATATACACACATCTTTTCCACCCCATCCTACAGGATTTGTGACTTAATAAGCTGAGGATTTTGTGCCCTGATTACATTAGAAACTCACAACTCTAAAAGCTCAAAAGGCAGAAACCTGCAGGATTAACAAGAGCTAATTTGGAGAATTATAAGTGCAAAATCTAAACTCGGAAGAATTTTAAGTCATTGCCTATGTCAAAGTAAACTAGAACTGCAGGGTATTTTTGGTTGTTTAATAAAGTGACCTGTAGCTCTAGGTATCTTGAATGTAAGAAGCACTACTGTCCCACATAGGGCCCAGAGACACTGAAGAAGGAAATACATTGCCAATCACGTTGTTGGTAGAGAAAATGTTATCTAGGAGGACATGCTGATGTCACAGTCCAAATGACAGAATCTCCAACTTTGGCAGGCCATCTTTTGAATAGAAAAATGTAAATGGGATTATCTATATACCTCTTCTCAGGTTTTTGTAGTCATCTGTGTTTGAGAGGGCATTTCAGATAAATTGTCTGCTGGTTGTTCTCTTGGCCTGTGAATCGGGAAAGCAATTCAGGGAATGGGAGCTACCTGGTGAAAGCAGACACGTAAATGTTGGGATAGAGGTTAATGCATATTTGCTAACATGCATGAGAATCGGGGATCGGAATTAACTGGTTCTGAATTTACAGAAACCGTTTAATGATTAAGTTCTTTTCATCTGGCAAGGAAAGGAAGGAACAAATAGAATTGTAAATCTTATATCTCTATAACCTGATGATTTGCCCTTTGTTTAGATTCAACATATACAGTTGAATATAAAGGTAAATCTGTTAATTCATCATTGATCAAAAATAAAGAATATTTTAATCCTGATTGCCACAGTATTAGTCTACCTGCTTCATCAGAAACCCTTAAATTGAAAATTGAGCTTCACTGAAACATATTTACCCCTTTTCTCTAGTGCCAAAACCCAGATTCCCCGTTTCCTTACCTCATTTTTCCTGCTGCTCTATATCTATCTGTCTGTTTGCATCTGACATGAATAATGTTACAACCTGGAGAAAACACAGCCCTCTGGTAAGGCACTCACCCAGCTTTTCTAGTATTAATCACAGACTAAAACCCTAAATAACATACTGATATATTAACTCCACTAAAATCTAATTCAGTGGAAATAACTTTTAGAAAGCCAACAAAGGGCTTATAAAGAATGAAGTGAGAAAAAACTAAAAAAATATAAATCGGTGCTCTGACTGAAAGTAAATCTGAATTAAAGACAGGAGTATGAATTAAAGGAAACCAAGCTATAGTCCCAATCCTTGCTACAAACATATATATTCTTGCAGAGTTTACCCTTAATCCTTTATCTATATATCAGCAAGTAACCCTGATGAGCTCTGATGAGCTCTTAATTGATGAGAGGCTTTCAAATGTTAGAATGCCCAATTCAAAATTTAGGAAATGTAATATCACGGAAGACATTCAATTTCTGCTTTCGAAGACCCACTACTTCTGAGTTTTATCATGAATAGTTAATAATTCATTCCTTTAAACCCTCTATGTCGAGGACACTCTTCTAGATTGGGGCACAAAGAAGTAAAGAAAATAGACTATGTCCCAGCTCTTACAGAAGTTTCAAGGATAAGGAATACGTGGGATAGCATTGAAAAAAAAACACAACAACAAACAAACAAACCCAGAGAAAGCAGAGAACAAGGTATTCATTTGAGAAAATACAGAGGGAAGATGATGTGAAGACTTAGAGAAAAGATGGCTACTTACTAGGGAAGGAGAGAAGCCTGGAATTGATTTTTCCCTCATAGCCCTCAGAAGGAACCAACTTGAACTCCTAGCCTCCAGAACTATGAGGTAGTAAATTCATGTTTTTTAAATCACCCATGTTGTAGAACTTGGTTACGACAGCACTAGAAAACTAATACAGATTCTAGATCTGTATTATTGACTGGATCTGGTTCCTGATGCATAAAATGCAGACTAGAATTAAATCGGTGGCAAAGAGAAAGACATTCCAGGGGGCTGAGACAGAAAGAGCAAGGGCAGTAGGTAGGCAGTCATGGTGGACTTCCGAGTGCTGACTCAAGAGGCCAGAGGTGCTACTGCATCATTTCTGTGTCCCCAAAGTTTCCATTCCTGTGGCTTCAATCTTGATTTTACATGAGATAGAAAACCTTCAACCCCAAATTGCTTTCTATTGGAAACCCCACATACATCCCAATCACACACACATTTGGTATTAACAAGAGTTGTGGACACAGACAAAAATAAAGATAAAAAAAGAAATGAAAGAGATAAAAAGATATTTTTGAAAAAGTTTTTTTTTTTTTTTTCTCACTGTGTATGGCATTTGGCTAGATCTAGTGATACCAAGCTTCTAAAAATTAGGAAATCTTATTTTATTTCATTTATCTACTGCCTCTTTTTTAACACTTTATCAAGAGACAAAAAGTAACATACATATTAAATGGAGCAGAATTGAAAGACTAGAATAATATTGCACTTTTTTTGCCCCACAAATTGCTTGTGTCTCTGTGTGTAAACCTGCACTAATTTTCCCTGGTCTGATTCATTTAGTCTGTGATATTAACAAATGCTAATTTGTAAATCTGCTACACAATGCAGTAAAAGAGCATTTATGTAAGACTCACTTGTGGTAGGTAATTCAAGTTCTCATTGTACCATTCACTAACATTGTAACTTTGGGCCAGTTCTTCGTTCTGAGCCTGTTACTTCATCTATACAAGTGTGAATTTAAAATACTCATCCTTCTTATCTTAAAAAGTTATTGTGAAATCCAGGTGGTATTCTGGAATTGAAAGTGTTTGGTAATAGCGAGAGGATGATATTGACAAGTCACTGGGTGACTATCCTTTAGAAGCATATTTTAAAAATGCTGCCAGTTTTCAAGGAGCAGTGCATTTCAATATCCTCCTTGTTGATGGTATCAGAACCGCTGCTGTGCTGAGTTCTGTGCTCTTCAAGAAATGCTATGGTGTAAAATGAAAAGTGTTATCTTGATACAGACAGTACTCAGTTCTATTCAGATGTAGATCAGTGGCTTTGTGTCAGTACCAGAAAGCTCCATATTTATCAAAAAACAAAAACAAAAACAAAAACAAAACAGTCCATCAGTGTTTTATCCACTCAGGAATACCAGATATCGAATATCATTCAGGTAAAGGCCAGGTAAATAGCAGACTAGCGGGTAATGTCAAGAATGTATGATTTAAATCCACAAAAACTATCTTAAAATTAACTGGTGATGATTCCTGAAGACTCTGCTGGCAGTTCTAGAGAAGGAAAGAAACAGACTACATTGAACAGAGAAAATGTTTATCTTAGCCTCTGTCTCATTCTTTACTTCTCCCTTATTAGTTCACTCACATTCTTTTTTAGATGACTGTTCCTTTGTAATGTTCATCAGAATTCGGAACATCATAAGTTCTTTTAGACTACTTTTTGTTTTTTAACCTGATAATTGCTATTTGAGCACAGTGTCTCAAAGTCACCAGCAGAGCTGAGACTCAAACCCCAGTAGTTTGACTCCAAAGTCCATGCTCTTAACCACCACACTACAGACCAGAATACAAGATTGCTATTTGAGAATCTACTCTTACAGAGCACCATGGTAGGTACAATTTAAAATCTAAAGTTGGAGGTTAGTGGATGATGTATACAGGCACAAAAAGTTTTATGAAATTCTCTTTATGTAGTTAGTTGGCTTGTAGATCATATTCTAATACAATTCTTAAAGTGATGAATTATCTCCATCTAGGGATATCAATAGGAAAATATTTATTTCACTGGTATCTTTAAGACTGGATCTTACAGAATGGAGAGAATTGGGCCTTGCAGAAATGTCAGAAACTTTAAGACTAAGAATAACATGAATGATTCATGGAGAATAGATAGTATAAAGTGGTATTGAGAAATAGAGATAATTTTTATTAGATCATGAATTGGAAAAGAATTGACTGGGGCCCAATTGTCAACGGTCTAAGGGAATTTGAGTTCTTTCTTTTAGCCACAACCACCGAAAAGTATTGTTACAAAATGTTCATGCAGCACTACTTTACATGGGGAGAAGCTATATTTTTGCAGTCAAGGTTTCAAACGATAAGTCATGAGGACTTATACCTGGAGAATAGCAGGAAACAGGAGATATACGGGAACAATTACAACATGGCTCATTGATGAATTAATGTGAGTAGTGAATGAATATGACAATGGAAGTGAATGGTCATAGAAATTTCAGACTCTGGATCCAAGTAAAGGTAAATCACAATGAGAAAAGAGTATAGATAGGGCATAACTAAGAATTCCAGTGCTTACTCATAAATGTTCTTCTAATCAAATAATTCCGTTCTTTTCTCTGAGGGGAGGAATTATGAGTGAGAGGCAGAGAGAAGTCAATAGCATCAGTATAACTGCAAGTCCCACAGCATGAAAACAAGAAAGGTGAGCTATTCTCCCTGCCCCCAATAGAAATCTTAATATTTATTTGAAATGGACACAATATAAAGAAGATGGCCAAAGACAAATTCTTCATTATCACTTGAAACTGTTCCTCTCTCAGCTTTGCCCATCTCAGTCATTGTCACGTTCACATACTAAACTACTCAAGCCAGAGACCCGGACATTATTCTCAGCACTCTCTCCCCTCCTTTACTTGACAGATTTAATCTATCTCCAAATGCTGTTGATCTAATTTTTAAAATTATGTATTGAATATGTCTCCTTGTGTCCATATCCATGCCACCATTATAGACTAGGTCCAGGTCACTATATCTTCCCTGAACTACTGAAGTATCCTTCTAAATACTCTTCCTGCTTCTGCTCTTTCTTCTCTATAATCAGTTCACCATACAACAGCATGGATAATTTTTTAAAAAATATAAATCAGATTGTGTCAACCCTTACATAAAGTCTTCCAAAGGCAGCCTCTAAATCTTAACCACAGCTCACCAAGCCCTCAGCTCCTTACTATTCAGATGTGCCTATATCTGTTCTGTCTCCTACCATATTCCCCATTGTTTACTGTGATGTAGTCACACTGGCCTCCTTCTCCTCTCAGTGCTACGCTCCTGCTAGCCTTATGGGTCTGGCATTTTCTATTCCCTTTGCCTTGAATGGTTCGTCAAGGATCTTTATGAGACTGGATCTTTCCTGTAATTTCTAGTTTTAGTTCAAATGTCATTTCTTCAGAAAGTTCTTTACTTCATAATCTCAAATAGTCCCCTGTCCCACCTCTCATTCACTCTCTATTGTATTTTATTGTCTTTAAAGTACTTATCACTGTTAATTTTATTGTCTTCAAAGTACTTATTACTGTTAAAGTATCATGTTTGTGTACATGTTTACAATTTATCGGTCTCCCCCTGCAATCCCCTCTCCACTCCTGCTGCATACTAGAAATTAAATTGCATGACAGCAAGGATCTTTTCTGTCCTGCCACATATCTTGCTCTTAACGTGTCGATGCATAAATACTTCTAACAGTATAAGACGGAGAGATCTGGGTGAAGCTATCTGGGTGAAGATGTAGTCTAGGCAGACTCGGACACAGAGACCAAGGGGTGAACTCCTGTTTCAAAGAAGAGAATAGAGATATATTGGTGGATTGAGGCTTCATACATGAAGGAGATAAAGGACTTATCAATAAGAGTTGGGATTTATCCTGAGACGACAGGATCTGGTTCTTTCTCTCAGATAGTTCATGCCTGCTACACCCCGTTAGAAATCTGCTCCCCATTAAAAGTTATTAATTAATTTTGCTGCACTTGAAAATAACACTTGGGCCAAAAGGAAGTTTCCTGTTGATTACCTCTATGTGTTTAGATGTCCCTGATAATAGCCCCTGAATTCTCCACATCCGGTTGAGAACTAAGCTTAGCAGAAGAGAGGATTTTACCTCGTCCTTAATACCACCTTTAACTAGTACAGAGAACAGATGGGGCCAAGGCAGAGTTCACTGGCTCAGTCCTGCTGTTAAGGCTAAGGGTGTGAGTTTAATAAGTGAATTATAGAATTTTATTATAGAAGGAACCACCCAACCAGTATTACAAACGAAGAAAAAAGCCCAAGAGTTTAACTAAAACTCTTCTTTCTGATTCCTAAATTTAAGACTGTTCCCATGCTTCATGCCATGAAGCAAAATAAAAAAAAAACTTTGCTCATCTCTGCTCTTTTTTCTCTTGCTAAGAAGGTCCCAAAGTGCTATAGAAACTGGCACATGGCATGGTGGAAATCGCTTCTGTGGAGGTCTGCCAAATGACTTGAGTGTTTCACTTCAAATTCAGCCAAACCCAAAGAAATCCTTTGCCAAGCTTCTCAGGTCTTAGTCTTTTTTCTTGGTGCACTTAGTCATACACTTTCCAAGGCTGTTCTGAATACATCCTCCAGTGAAAGCAAAAAACATTGGCAGGATGGTGTAGCCAATCTATCCATATACAGTACAGTAAAAACACTTTCTGATTCATTTTTTATGCTTAGTCCAGCTTTTAGGGATTTCAGTTACAAAATTCCTCTTTGTTCTCAGCTGTTGTGGTTGTGCATATGATAGATACAGCATTTAAAAACATAACTCATACTTTTCCTTTGTCATTTGCATGGGATCTTTGGGAGATCAAAGCTTCTTTCTGAGCCCTAGGAAGTGTCTCCTCTCTCCAGGGAAACATATCAGAAAAAAACCTCCTCCTCCACGAATGATTAAAGAAATCTGAATATAAGCAAAAAATAAAATGAGAAAGTAAGATGCTGCAAAATGCATTAGGCACATGTATGTTTTCAGAGCACCCCATCTCTTGCTGTTTTTTCTCCCATCGCTGCTTTCTGTAAGGTTGACTAACACTGAAGAGTATTCTGGGCTGTCTGATTTGTCAACTTTCAATTGCCTGGTGAAAAAGCAGAGTTGTTTGTCCCTTCTGCCATCCTCCCCCTACTTGTCTCTTCCTATTCTATTCAAAATACAAGAATTGTTATTATCTTAGGAATCCTTGGTGTCGCTTCCTCGTGGTGTTTTGTCTGCTAGAATCTGATTGAAAAGTGCTTCTGTTTCTCTCCTCCTTCGAGCCCCCAGAAAACTGGCAGTCTTGACACTCTTCTGACATTTCTAAACAACTCAGGCTCTTCCTGCCAACTCCCAGTTGCTCTCTAAACCTTTTTAATCCTGTAGAATGCAAACTAATCTACAGAGAGAAAGGCACCAGGCCTGGTCTGGCAGCTGCAGCTAGGAATGTCAGAGTGGGGAAAATGATAAATACACCTGCCACAGAGAAAGGGAGAGACATGGCCAGGCTCAGCACCACAATAAGGTTATTTAATGTACAGAGATAGGCAGGACACTCTCCAGTACCATTGAATGAAAACTGCATGGAAATAATTTGTTCAGAAAGAGAAATGACAGCTATTAATAATGTGCACGGTCTGGAAGGTAGCAGTGTTTGGGAAGACATGGAGATAAGAGGCAGAAATCCTCCTGTGTCCCTTCAGACCACTCAGGTTTTCTTGATTTGAACTGGGGTTACAGAAATCACTAGTGCCTTGTGATCTACATCTCCATGCTATGGAAGGAGAAAAATGGCTGCGTTCTACACAGAGGTAACTGGATTAAGTTAATATCAGGCTGGTCCAGGAGCAAAATGGTGACATTGGAAAAAGGTATCTTTCTGTGTTCTCAACTTCTCTCTGGTCCTGAGTGGTATACTGGGCAAATTATTGAGTTTAGAGTTAGATTTGAATGGAAAAATTATAAAAATGTTTCTACCTTTTTTTTTTCTTAAGTCAATCAATCATGTCAAATCTTTGGCCTAATAAGATGTTTCCACATAATCAAGATATGCATCCATGACTTTATGCGCGCGTACATGTGCATGCACGTGCACACACACACACACACACACACACACACACACAAACACAAACTGCTACTAACCTTTTGCTTTTCCAGTTATAGTTAATGTATATGGAAATAGAGATTTAGAAAAGAGCTCAGGAAAAAAATCACATGCTATATTACAGAAAAAAAATCATAGATGAAGGTCTACAATTTTGCCTTAGCCAAATTTTTCTAAGATTATAAACACCTAGAAGGTGTCGCTTTACTTAGTTTAAAACCCCAAAACATAGAACCATGTACAATTTAGATAGTTGGAAATTATTTGGATGACAATGACACTAGTGACAAGATAGCTTAAACTGTTAAACTCAAATGAAATTATGACATAAGCAATTTAATCAATTTCTTAGAGCAAAATGAGATTGATTGATACATAAATTGATAATGACAGACTGAATACGGGAACTAGACTATTAGGCACCACAGGAATATTGAACTTAAATAAAAAGCCAGTCTTTCCTTTCCCATTAATACAGACAAATCAACTAGCAGCTAGATCTTTACATGGAGTCTGAGATTCCAGATTTTTTTCCTACTTTTCTTATACATATAATATGGCCATGATTTTATCAAGTTTACCGAGATTGAAAATAATGTAGCCTAATGATAACATGCACCCATTTGCTTTCAAAATATTGACTTTGTAAGAAACTATTTAAAAAAATAGTATTCTGAATTCCCATAATATTTTTTTCTTGGAAAAGGCATCTGTGTCCTAAGGTGCAAGAAGTGAAACTGTGATCTATTCTGAAGTTTACACTTAACCTTAGAAATAGATTTTACAAAATATTATATAATAATGTAACTATTAGCCACAGATAAATTATTCATCTAAAACATGTTTTTCCTTGACATCAAAATTAATAATTTTCACTTTATAGCCATGAACATTAAAGAAAATATGTGTGTACTACTTTATATTTCTGTTCTAAGCAGCCAATGGAACTAGTCAATTGGGTGCCGAGGTCAACTTAAATCAACATCTAATGTAGTTATATTTACAATTATTACAAATTCTAGAACCAGACATTGGTGAATTTTGATCAATGCTAGATATATAACAACAGGCAAATGAGCTCTTTTCAATGTTTTCCATCTTTAAACTCTTTCCAGAAGTAGTTTTTACTGAGAATCACACTTTATGCAAGAGGAAGAAAAGTCTTGGAAAAATATATTTAAAATATATAATATTTTATAAATATATTTGAAATGTATTTTATATTAATTTTATAAATATAGGTGATCTATTACAATATAATACTGCTGTGGAAAAAAATTCATGGTGCTTCTCAAGTCAAGCTTGGTTTTGAAAGTTTTGAGAAAAGAAGGAGAATGATCTTGAGAGAATTAAACAAGAAGGGCTATCTTATCATAATAACATTTTATTCTTCATGATCCAGAGGAGATGAAATCCATCGCATAATATACAGGACTCTGCCTTCGAAAGTGAGTGAAGAGAGTCTGTGAGAACTCTATCTCTAAAGATGAATCTGTGAGATTTTCAAAGCATTGTATCAGACTTATAGAAGATATTTGTTAGAGAAATATCATGAAGTTCATTAAACTCAACTTAGAGTTATGGTACACGTATTAAACACCCAAACTAAGTACCCAGAACACCTAAACTAAGCTTTAAAAATCAAATTACACCACAATGCTTTGGAATCATTGTGATACCTCAGGTACACATCTAGTGACTCAATATTTAAATGTCCAAACAATATATACTAACCTTACCTAAATTGATCTCAGCAATATTATTTACAAATTAACCAGAGAAAAAAAACAAAACAAAACAAAAACATTTCGTTTTAGGTTATCAGAATAGCTCAGTGGCTGCCTGACTACTGAGACAAATATTTTAAAGTCATTAATAAAATACTTTTACCCAAGTAAAAGATTGTGACTTTCGCTGCTGGAATGATAGTACTCCAGGAACTCAGAACAGACATCATGAGCATCAAATGCTTATTGTTTATGAGTAATAACATATTCTTGAAAATAATGTGTCATTCTTTCCCCACCTGCTTTTTTAGTTTCATATCTCCTGCAGACTCCTTAAATTTCTATTGTACTTTTATTGAAGTGATTTTGATCAATAAATTTTGTGGAAAAAAGCAGACAAATATCATGAAACGAAGTAGTATTTTAACTAAGTCAATACTTCTTTCTAATAACATATGAATATTGGTACAAACTTATTTATATTTAAAATAAAACAAATCATTCCTTGTGTAAGATATAAAAGCTTTAAGTAGAAGCAGAAACTACCCATATAAACTCTTTGAAACTGACAAAATTTCAATCTCATAGTGTTCACTGCAATAAGCAAGTATGTAGC
Organism: Pteropus alecto; assembly: GCF_000325575.1. Lineage (NCBI taxonomy): Eukaryota > Metazoa > Chordata > Mammalia > Chiroptera > Pteropodidae > Pteropus > Pteropus alecto. The sequence continues at coordinate 764,999 of NW_006434369.1, forward strand.
TTTGGTTGAAATTCTTTCAAATTCATAAAACATGGATCTATGAAATCTGAGATTATACTGAAATAGTCAATTCAACTAACCCTACATCATAATCATTAAGAAAACATATTATCCTTACTAATATATTATAGAAAGCAACAATAACCATCTGTATGAAATTTACAACTTTATAAGACCAGGAACATAATTATAATCATTTTTGATTAAAGGTACAAGTCAATAATTCTAAGAGCATTTTCCATATCCAGATAATATTACAATAGCAGCAATTGTTTGCCTTAGCCTTTACTCAACCTTGACCTGTGGTTATTAATCTTTCATTTACCGTCCACCTTTACTTACACAAATGTGTTATTTCAAATGTACAATAGACCACATTCAAGCTTTTAATTAGAACATACTCAAATGTTACTTTTCAAACATTGCTCTGCATTTGTAGGTATGTAATCATTTTTTAAGTTACCTTGTTATTAAATTAGAATGACCTTGGTAAGGACTGCTGAGACTCGAAGGAGATTTAAGAGAAAGCAATAACATGAGAAGATGCCTTTGATTCAATACTAAGTGAAAGAGGGGAGATACACCTTGCATATATTATTATTATAACTATATCGTCATCTACACATGGAAAATACTTGAAAATACATAAGAACTGCCTCAGTTGTGCTATATTAATAAAATGATATAATTTCCATTTTTTTCAGTCTGCTTTTCAATATTGCCAGTTTTTCTTATTTAGTGTCTATTTACTGCTTTTCTTTAAAAAGCAAAAATATATCATATATTTAAGAACATATCATTTATATAACTATATATGTTAATAGAAGTATACTTATGTATTTATAAGTATAATGCGGTGGTAATGTGTTTTCATTTTACGAGTTTCTAGATGATTTTTATTTTCAATCTTCAAAAAAGCTCAGTAAATGTAACAGGTTAAGTAGTTTGTTTTAAACATCTTAAACTGAAAAAAAAAACAATAAAATATTTCATAAAATTCAACAAATGAGAAGAATTTAATTGTTCCAAACATCGGAATCAAATGGCAAGAACAAAAATGTCTAAATTTGTTTTTGAAAACAAAGGGCGAAAAAACAGAGAAAAAACAGCAGCATCTTTATAGGATATCTGGAATCATCAGACCTTGTGACAGATGGTCCACTTTGCCACAGAAACAGTTAAAGAATAAACAAGCAATCACAGAAACATTATGGAAAGTCGGTTATGTCTTTTCAAATCTATGGTGTGATAATGCTAATTCAATATAAAAATCTTCCCAATTAGCCATTTCAGTAAAATAACCAATCTCTTATGATAAAAGAGTCATTTTCACAATTTAATACAATACAAATCCATTATGGCAAATAAAGTTAATGTGGAAATATGCCATAGAAAGTTTAAAAATTAGACTTTATAACGTGTTAATGAGTTCTCCTTAAAAAGGAGGTCATTTCGGTCTACTGTGCCATTGTTCTGAACCTAGTTTAGGAAGAAATATAGAGCAATCTCATCTAAAACAAAGAAACAAATACGAATTTGTGAATTCACTTAGACTCATAAACATCTTAGCATATTCTTATAAAATATTCTTTCAACGACAAAAAAGTTCACAGCCCAAGACTTAAGAGGGAGGATGGAAAGATTGTCCTGTGTCCTGTATATTAAGATGATTACATAGAAGTCTCCTCATCCTCCTTCCATGTAGCCAACTATCTTGCTATCTTTTCATCTGTTAGCTTCTGCCCACAGAAGCAAAACATACGTTTGTGGCACCAACAATTCAGGGATTAGCACAAAATTAAAAACAAAACAAAACAAAACAAAAACCCAGAAGGTATATTTCAGCTTTGATTAACTTACCAAGGTTTTTACAATCTAAAAAATGCCATTTTTATGTTTTTATAAACCACAGATTTTGTGCTTTATAGTTTTATGTTGTGTCTTATTGAAAGGAAGAGAGATTAATATAATTTTTCACTATATTTTGCCTCTATGGTGGTAAGAAGCCTGAACGGAGAAGAAAGGGGAAATAAGAGATATTTGAACAGATATTATAACAAGGCTTTGAGATAGACTAATATTAAGAGTAAAGAAGAATACAAAGTCAAAGATAGTTCTAAGGTTTTTAGCTGGGCCAAAAAAAAAAAAAAAAAAGGAATTGTCTCCAGAACTGAGATGGGGGAAAAGATTAGAGTACATCAAAACATAATTTACCCTTGAGCCCTTTTTAGTTTGAAGGGACCATTAAATAGCATTAAATCATTTGGCCCCAAAGACTAAATACAGAACACCCAAAATTGCTTTTGAGTCCAGCAATGAGGTAGGGGATGTCTTTATTATTTGAAAATGGCCAAACAAAAAATATAATTATGACTTGTTCATGACTAACTCAAACTTTTGTAAGCTCTCATGCTTAAAAAATTTGGTGATATAATATTACATAAAACATTCATGTAGACTAGTATTATTTTATTTGTTTCTGGTGCTATTATTTGGTGTAATTTCATTATCATTATTATACAGATATTATTCTTCAATCTTAGACACTTGTGAGGATGAGTGAGCATTTTAGGTAATCATGTCATATCATTAGTCCTTTCTGTCATACAAATAAACAAGGAAAAACTCGTTGAATTTTGGGTTTATTTGTCTTCAGTAACTTTGATCATTTTTATCATGAGGTAGCATAACCTTTTAACTAATCAATTGAATGTACCATATTCTTTGGGAGGGAGAAGGTAAAGAGGAAAGAGTCAATTCATAGGTGATTTGTAAATTTTAATTATTGGAGCAAGTTTTTAATCAGTCTTTTTTTTATTTCTAATTATGTGATCTGTAAAATTTAGGCCCCAGTAGATAAAGTATAAAAAGGAAGATGCTCAGGAGTTAGTGATGTTTTAATACTGACAGTAGTTTAGCCATGTGTATTAAGTTAAGTATATCACATCAGGAGCTCTAAAATACCTGTGTTGCTGAGGCTCATGTTTAGGTTTCCCTGTTTGTTAATCCTTTGGAGTCCTACTGTGTTTGCCTGAAGGGAATTTAGAGTGCATAATTTAATCTTTTTTTTTTTTTTTAAGAGCTGGGGATACTGATGTTCATTGGCTAAATAATAAGTCTATAACAACATGGCTAATTAAAAGTATGGATCAGGGTGTCTAATTTAAGCATCGGTATATAAAGAACTTGTAAGTTGTTGTCACTCCCAGACATACAACAAGAATAAAGTTGAACTAACTGAAAATCAATGGTTGTTCTTGAACGAATCCAAAAACTGTGGTCGTGAGACAAACCGCCATCCTGAAATATAAAGAGAAAAGTGCATCTAGAGAGATACAACGTCTGAGGTTTACTTATCTGGAGCAGAAGCCACTGGAATTCATAGCTGGTAGAAACAAGTAAAAGACTATTTTGATAAATTGATAGAGTTGAGTTCAGACTAGTTCAAGAGTAAAAAACTCTTTAATAGAATTTCCTTATGGATTTTAAGAATGTCCCTCATTTATGTGAATTTTCATTCCAGAAACCCATCAAAATCTCATGCTGAGGATTTGAGAATGATCCCCTCATGGCCCAGGCTGTGAGAATGTAAGAGTAGCAGTCTTAAAATCTACACTGATTCTACCCGCTAACAAAAGCCTTCTCTCTGGGGGAAGGAGATTTGCCAAAGGGCAAACCTGAAATGTTATCTCAGTTTAAGAAAGAGAATCCTATCCAACTCCGGCTTTCCTGTCTCACTTAGTGGGGTGTGGGGAGTCAACATGGTACCAAAGTTCAAGTAAATAGACTGGGAAAATTGCAGTCAGAGAAAGGATTCGGAGAATAGGATATTCAAAAAAGAAAAAATTAAAAAAACTACACTTCTGGAGAAGCTGGAACACTTGTGAAGACTTCACTTCTGAGATGTAGGCCCACTAAATAACTTAGACTTAATGAGAAGTGAGAAGTTTATAGAATGCCCCCTCCTGCTCTACACTCTATCACAACACCAACAAGTCTCCAATATAATAACAGTGGATGATAGCTGAAAGGCACATAGTTATAGTTGGAGGCTTCAACATCCCTGTCAGTAATTGAAAGATCAAGCAGGCAGAAAATCAGTAAGATAATAGATAACCTAAATAACACTATCAATCAACTTAATCTAATTGCCATTTTTAAAATACTTTACTCAACAATAGCAGAATACACATTCTGCTCAAGCTCACATGAAACACTCTCCTAGATCACATTCTGTTCCATAAAATGCACCTTAACAAATTTAAAACAATAGAAATCACACAGAATATTTTCTCAGACCACAACAGAATTAAATTAGAAATCAAGAACAGAAAAGTAGCTGCAGTATTCTCATATATTTGGAAATTAAGCACAGTTCTAACTAACACATGGTGCAAAAAAAAAAGTCTCGAAAAAATGTAAAAAGTATTTTGGACTAAATGAAAATGAAACTATACCCTCAAAATTTTTGTATGCAACTAATAATATTTAATAATAATATGTATTAGAAAAGAAAGCATATCTATAATCAATAATCTCAGCTTTCATTTTAAGAAACTGGAGAATGAAGAGCAAATTAAATATAAAGAAAGCAGAAGAAAGAAAATAAAATTTAGAGCAAAAACCAATGAAATTAAAAATGGAAAAGAAATAGAGAAAATCAATGAACCTAAATGCTGCTTTTTAAAAAAGGTGAATAACAATGATAAACCTCCAGCCAGACTAATCAAGAGAAAGAGGAAAACAACACTTTGCCATATTAGGAATAAAAGAGGAATAGTTACAACTGATTCCATGAACACTAAAAGGATAATAAAGGAACCCTATAAACAACTTTATAAATACAAATTTGATAATTTAGATGAAGTCAGCTCATTTCTTTTAATAAATTTATTTATTTAAATTAGTTTCAAGAATACAGTACATTGGTTAGACATCTATAATGTTCATAAAACAATCCCCCTTATTGCTCCCTCCCTCCCCTGGCCATCCACTTAGCCATCATACTAATGCTAACTGCATTCCCTCTGCCATGCTCCCCATCCCTGTGCCCAACTATCAACTACTAATTTGTACTTCTTTAACTCTTCACCTCATTTTCTCAGCCTCCCAACCCCCATACCCTCTGTCTGTCACCAAATTGTCCACTATATTTGTGAGTCTGTTTTTAATTAGTTTTGCACTCATTTCTTGATAATGCAAACTACCAAAACTTACTCAAGTAGAGTAAAACTAAACAGGAATAATTTGAGCAACAAAATAAATAATATAGCATTGAATTATAACCAAAATATACAGTAAAAATCCATGAATCCACACCAATATAAATCAATGGTAAAATAAATAAATGAAGGCATAAACGAATCTCCCATGAAGAAAAATTTCAAATAATTTTGGTAAATGCTCACCCCTCCAGGTGTTGGTTTATAATTCTCCACTCCTTAGTGTGATCTGCACATAATGACTTCCTTTTAAAAGTACATTATGGAAAAAGGGGAAAAGCCTGGCGAGTACTATTTCAGACAAGTGGTCAAGATTGATATCTACAATGATGAATCACATTGATAACCTGCACAATGGATATGCTATAAGAAGGAGTGCTTTCTTTCCTCTTTTATCTTTCAAAATACATACTCCTGTTTGAGAAACAGGTTTTCATGACAAAAGCATCAGAAAAAAAAATTGAGGGTCAGTCCACAAAATATATGATCCTCAAAATTGCTAAAATTTTCAAAAATAAGTCTGACAATTTTTCACATTCTAGAGGAGCCTAGAAAAACATAACTAAATATAATGTGGTATCCTGGATGGGATCCTGAAACAGAAAAAGGACGTTCAAGAAAAAATAGTGATATTCAAAGTATAGATGTTAGTTATAATAACATATTAACATTGCTTCATTAGTTGCAATAAATGGACCATAGTGATATCAACAACAGAAGAAAGTGGCAGCCGGGTGTACAGGAACTTTGTGATATTATTGTAACTTTACTAAAAAAAAAAAAAAAATACACACACACACACACACATAGAATTTTAAGGGAAAAAAGCTACAGGCACCAACAAAATGAAACTTCATCATTGTGTTCATTTAAAAATATCCCTTACAATATAGCTTATTTTAAAACGGAGAATCAAATTAATGTCTATTAAAGAATGATGGCATAGAGTCCAGAAACCATGTTCTTTCACAAAATTTTCTTTTTGATCCTATCAGAATCACAATAAAAGACACAGGACATTTTTAAATGAGAGAAAGCAAAAGAGCTATACAAGTGAGTTTACAAAGTTGTGAGTGAAGTGTTCATGAAGGCTTTCAATTACAAAATTAATCCTGAAGTAGAAGAGAATTCCAGATTCTAGAGCTCATGTATGAGAAACTTCTTTTTCCCAAGAGCTTAACTCTGTCATCAACAGGCAGCTGTTTTAACTAAATGGCTTCAAGTGGCTGAGGTAAATAGAGGAGTTGTAAGTTTCATCTGCCTCAGCAAAGTCCCAATTTGCAAGAGGCCTATAAGAATCAGAATTTCAGGGCATACAATCAAAGAATCATTGAATAATTCAAGTGGTCAAGTTCAACATGCAGATACATTTCAGGAACATTTATCCCCAAATTTCATATGGACAGTAGGATAATAATATTAGTATTATTGCTAAGTATTACTTAACAATGGTGGATTCATTAAGAGTTTCTACTTTGCCAGTCTAGAGAAAATTGGAAAAGAAAAAAGAAAATTACCTTTCATTTATTTTATGCACAATCCAATGTAGAAATATTGGCCTATGCAGGGGACAGGGGTAAGAAGCCATGACTCTCTGCTTTCTACTAATAATAATATTAGAACAGCTGGCTTCTATTTTAAACTTGGAGATCTTTTTAGAATCTTTCCTCTCATAGCTCACCTTCTTTTATCACCATTTCCTTTATGAAAACAAGATAGATGTTGAATGAGACCAAGCACGGAAGGGAGTTTTCAGAATGGATTAGAAAATTTCTAGTCTATATTTCTAGTGCATTGTATTTTCACTTTCTGGTTATATACTTAAGATGCTTACATTTAAACATTTTATAGCTTCCTCTTTTAAAGCCCTCTCTTTTAGTGGTTAAGTACCTTGAAGCCAAGATCTTACATTAGAGTAGAATCTAATTAGACCTTTCAATTCAGACGGGCTGCTGAACTCTTTTAGTTCTGTTACAGAAATGTACAGTAAAATCTTTTTTTCTCACTGTAGTGAAAATAGCAGTTATCTTCAAGAAAAAAAGAAAAAGACATCCCACCTCAATTTAAGCACAAGGCACTGGCAGGTGACCCTGCCTCTTTGTCCTCCTACATAAGAAGGAAGGTGGTTTTCAAATTTTGAAGTAGAAACTGGCAGTAGAGATGTAGAGAATGTGTTGTTGCTTCTTTTAAACCCTTAAATACACCACATCTAAAATGCCTTCACATTAAAAGTATGAAAATTGCAGTAACTACTTCAATAAGCAAGTAGTTTAAATATAATTTCTGGCACCATGTATATATTCAAAGAAAAAATGAGTTAAGAAAGGCAATGTGTAGTTTTAGAAAAAGAAAAGCATAAAATTCTAAATATTCTCACCAGGGTGTATCCTTGAAAGTAATGTCATTAAAAAAGAAAAAAAGAAGAAGAAGAAGAAGAATTAGCTGTTAACTAGGATTCATTTTGCTTCCTAGCTTACATTTGACATCAAGCTTGCTTTGAGAAGAAGGTAGAAAAACATTATAACAGAAATTGCTACCATCAATATCAAATGAAGTATGTCAAGCTTGCAACAAGGAACTAGAAAGAATTGGGATACAAGAGGAGAGAAAAAGAAGACAGTTCCAATGAGGTTAAATCGGAATGGCTTACATCACTTGTGAATGGAATAAACTTGAAGATGGTGCCCATAAACCTGACATGGTAGATAATGAAGAGTAGATACCATGCCCTCTAACACTCACTCAACACCAGAGGAATCATAAAGATTTTGTACCTTATCCTGTTGCCCTTGGCATTATTTAGAAAAAAAAAATACAAAAGGTCAGATTCTGTCTTTACCCAAGGTGACTAATGTAGGATGTTAATAAACTAGAGCTCTCCACTACAACTGTGTAATAATTTGCTTCATTACTGTGTTGGATAGTGACATTCTTCAGAACACAGACAAATTATGTTGGAAAATCTGGCTTTCAAAAGTTATTCATAATAGTTTCAAAGCTGTGGTGTACTTTAAAAAGTACAGAAATACCATTCTTATGATCTAAGCCAGATATTTATAAATTTCTCAGAATTAAATTGCTTGCAGTCCTTGATGAACACCCTTTGAGAACTAGTTATATATCATTGGATTAAAGCTCTCATTTTGGCAAGTTATGCCCATATTTTCTCACTTGTCTTGAAATTAGAGGTAGAAATGAAGAGATAAGAAAGCATGTGGGAGCACGGATTGGTAGAGTGGCAAAGTAAAAGCCCAATCAGGAAGATCCCAGAAATTTTTAGCGAACGGTCAACCTCCTCCTCAAACCTCTTCTCATCGTTTACAAACTTTCGTTTAGCCGGAGACCTTAATAAAAATAAATTTTACTGGAGGCATGCCATATAGAACAGATGAATAAAAACTTCATTTGGTTGAGATGGGCTGGAGTGTTTGGATGGTGTGGTGGGGAGCTGAGGCGAGGAGATACTTCTCAAGATCTGGAAACTGGTAGGAGCATATTTGTAAACCACCTCCCAGTTCCACTCTAGCAACTTGCCTCCACCTTTCCATTCTCCTCTGGAAATTAACACCTAACACTGGCTCTCCACGTTCTTTGCTATAGTATAGCCTATGGAATAAGACACAGTGACAAGATACCAAATACGTCCCAAAGTATTTTGTTCTGATGTCTAAAGATGCTAAAACCCTAAAACAAGATACTTCAAACAACAATATACCAATGGAGATAATCAGATATGACCAATGTTTATAACCACTGTCTCTCCTGGGACTCTGAAATCTATAATTAACACGTGATTTGAACTTTATGAATATTTGGTTCAGGAAAGTTAGACAAAAAACAAGAGGAGGAGAAAGTGCTCATTCCCAGTGTTTGAAGAGGGCAAAAAGAAGGTGCTAATTTTTTTAAAGTTGTCAGAATACAATAGAAAGGGCCCAGGATTTAGTAAAAATATCTTGGTACAAGTCCTGATGTCCACACATAATGGCTGAGTGATTATTTGCAAGTCATTTATTCACTCTAAATTTCAGAGTCCTTATTCTCAAGAGTAACACTGGCACTTTGGAACTATTTCAAGGATAAGTGAGATAGCATAACAAGAGTGTACAGTCGATGCAACATGCGCACTTCTATGGACCTCACATCCCTTGTATCTCACAAAGTATAATACTGAGAAGCGGGGGAGGGTGTCTCTATTTTAGGTTTCCTACCAAGGTGCCCATCTGATGTGGCAATGGTATAAAACACGATTTAAAAGTCACTTGACTCAAAGATCTACCTGATGTTTATTAAATGTTAAATTTGAAAAGATCTGCAAATTATCACAATTTTAATGTAAAACTTCATTACTATTATTTAGTTATTAATAACGTTGTAATGATAAGCCAATTTCTCACAAAATTCAACCACACCGAATCTAATAATGATTTTTAAATTGTGGTTGCCACCATCACTATCATTGTAGTTATGAATTCAGGTGAACAGATGTTATTTACGCTTGCTCCTTTTCCTCTATACCTCTGTATATTGTTGTTTCTAGCATTTTGGGGAAAAAGAATCGGGCTATGTGGGGATGGTGACAAACACTAATGATTATGGGTACAGTATTTTTTACATTAATCCATTTTCTTAAACTCAGTCTAAATGCAGTGTTTCCCTGTACATAGCGCAAAATGGGCAAACTAATGCTATTGGAGATGTAAGCAGGATAGCAGGATGAAACAAACAGCATGCAAGCCCAAATGTTCTCCTTGCTGTATCACAGAAGTATCTTGTTTCTAATGTAAATGTTTCTAAATATATGCTTAAGCTGTTGGTTGGAAAGACCACCTGTGGAAGACCTTAACCTTAAGCATTGTCTCTTTTACAAAATTAGAAAAACTTGCTTGCTTTTTCATTTGTTTTGTTTTCGTTGTCATGATTGTTTCTTTACCACAGTTACAAATGACGTTTTAAGACACTTTAAGACTAGACAGAAGTATATAGATGAATATAAACTAAAGAGGACATGCAGTTTTCAAAAGTAAGAAGTTCAACTGAATTTTGTCATCTAGCCATAATTAAAGCACCCCAAAGCCTCTTCTATCTAGCAACTTATCTGGCAATGATCAAAAACTTTGAAAAAGGTTTATATGTAAGGAGAAAATACTAGGAAGATAATGCTCAAGTATACTTTAAGTTATTTTTAAATGTATTATCCATTTTATAAGGTCAATGACAAAAATATTTACATTATTTCAGATAATACAATTTATTGCTTCTAGCACATAGCAAAAGAAATTATTAATGCATTCATTCAAGTACCAACTTTGCCATTTCATCCATGAAAAAAACCCATGTATATTTCAGCAGAATCTGGGCAAATTTGATTTCTTTTTCCTTTCAAACGAGGAAATTGATTATCCTAGAAGGCTAAGACTTAATGTCACATGAGGATTATGGGTCAGGCAGAAAAGATAGTAAAAATGACAGCAGAGAAGATGATTGATAAAATTATAAACACATTGTGGTTAATGTTAATAGGGATGTTTCGTATTTTCCGTTCAATTTTCCAGTTTTGCACTATGCATATCCATTTTTCTTCCCTTTTAGGTTTGTATTGAAAGGCCAGCTCTAAAGAAGATAGCTATACCCTCCAAGGGTCTATCCTAAAAATGATGATAATAAGATGAGTTAGAATATTATTAATAAAGAAAATGCATGCTTCATACTGTAAGACGACTCTCCTCCTTATTTCTCTAACCTCTTCTCCTACTACATTTACTACTTTCATTCCTCCCTCCCTCTCCAGTCATACCCGCCTCCTTGCTGTTTCCTACATTCCTGTTATGCATCATTTTAAAGCCTCTGCACTGGTTCTTCCCTCTTCCTGGAAATTTCGTTCCACACTAATGTGTCAGGCCTAACTTTTTAACTTTCTCACCTCCGTCAAGTCTTCCCGGTGGTTTATAATGCTGGCTGCTATGATAAATACGTCCTTAAATCTTCAAGCCTTAATACAATACACTTTATTACGCTGTCACTTAATGTCCAGTGGGTTAGAATAGGGAAGAACTATCCAGTCATTTAGGAAAATAGGCTGACAGGGGCTCTTTCATCTTCAGCCAGAAGCTTCTAAGGTCACCCTTTGCCTTCCCATCTAGCTGGAAAATAATATGATGAAATCTAGTTATTTTTCCTCTAAAGTCTCCACAAAGTCATGATTTTTTTTTTTTTTTTTTTGGAAGAGACCAAGGAGAAAGAAAAAGAAATAGGCATGATGGAGAATGTCGAGCTTTCTAAGCTGCTCTAGGTCAGAATTTCCATAATAACCCATCTCATTCATATCCTTCTTTAATACCAACAATGCTTTTTCAATCCAATTAGTCCACATAATCGAAAGTGCTCATATATATGAAGTAAGCAGATCATCGATGGACAGTGGTGAAGCCAAACTGATTAGAATGAAGGGCAAAACACAAGTTAAGCAATAAATGAAAGAAAAATTGGACAAGTTCTCAGATAGGAAGAGAAATTATAAAAGTGATAAAGAAAAAATAAAGTATGAATATATTATATAACAGTGAGATTTTTAGAGGAAGAGAACTCTTTTATTAGAGTAAGATCAGCTAGATCTTTGAAACTTAAGATTCAGTAGGTTTTTTAAAAAATGTAAAATAGTTGGCTTATGTCAACTATGTTCAGTCTTCAAACTCTTTTTCCTCTCTATCCCTTTAGGTAATGTTTTTTTGGTAGCCTCTGAAGTCTTAGGGAAAAGCCTATTCACTGTTTAAGAAGCACTGACTATAACCTGAGGTCATTTCTATATAATGACCTTATCAGAATGCCTATTGCCACAGCTATTTTATTTTTGGTAAAGTCGTACTCGTTTTATAACAACCAGCTCTAAAATCACTCCCTCTCTGACCCTGTTCATAAACTCAGGTAGAATTCACCACTCTTCCTCTGTGATCCCACTGTATCACATCTGTCTCACTAATATGACAATATTACTTTGTGTTTTTGTTGGTTATCTAATACAGTGGTCCCTAACCTTTTGGCACCAGGGTCTGGTGCTCCTATGAGAATCTAATGCCTGATGATCTGAGGTGGAGCTGAGGCGGTGATGCTAGTGCTACGGAGCGGCTACAAATACAGATGAAGCTCTGCTTGCTTCCCTGCTGCTCACCTGCTGTGCAGCCCAGCTCCTAACAGGCCACAGACTGGTTTTGGTCCACAGCCTGGAGCTTGGGACCCCCTGGTCTAATAGACTGTTAACTCCTTTAGCAACTTTATTTCCTCAGTGACAAGCACAATATCTAGTCTCTAGCATTTCTTCTGTAAGTAGGAACTGAAATGTCTGACACTTAACTGAATTGACTTTGACTTGAGTTGCACTCAGCAGACTGAGTTGACTAAAATGGAACAGAATTTAAAGGAAAACTAGAAAAATCATAATTTACCTAAGAAAGGGTATAAGCTTAGCTAGAGCTGAAATGGTGCAGAATTGCAGGAAAGTAAGTTTCTGGACTTCTTGTTTAGTTCAGTAATGAAGCATTCAAATGACAAGAGAAAATGAAAAGAACTTTTAAAAATCACGAATCTCAACTAAGCCTAACTGGAGTCAGTATTAATAATTTGAGCTGGTGATTGGATATCTGTATGCAACATTTATGCAGCAGAAACCTTACAATGAGAACTAAAGTTGATTCTGTGCATTGAGAATTACGGATCTCAGAATGTGGTAAGATTGATGCCTTAATATTTGGCAGAGTGGGAGAATAATGAGAAATCTGTGTCAAAATGAGAAAGACCATACTTATAAAACAGAAATGTGAGAAAGAAGAAATACTCTTAACCAAGCACTATAGAAACAAAAATTGCAGGGAAGGAAAAAGAAAATGGTAAGTTAAAGAACATTTTTGAATACCCACTATGCCAGGTGCTCTTGTTAGATACTTTTAACACATTATCCCATTATTTCTCCCAACCTGGAGATTTTACAGAGGAAGACTATGAGACTTAGGAAAGAATGAACTTGTTCAAGATAATACACCTAGAAATTCAGAGATATGTTCAATTTCAAAACACATGACCTAATGAGGAAATCAAACAAATCATCATGTCTTGTCTTCCTATTATAGGGACGACTATACCTGCTCTGCCTAGTTTCACACATCAGAATCTCAACCACAGTTTTCAATTAGCTTTAGATGTTTCAGAGGTACAATTCTTAATATATTTTGAAGTTGTTTGTTTGTATGTCACTTGGAAACAATAAAAGATTACAGATAACTACAGGAAACATCAAATGTATAATAAACAACGTCTCCAAATCTTCTCCCCAACAATATCGAATGATTTCACATCAATGAAAATTCAAAGCCAAAATTTAGAAAAATCAAAATAGCAAAATAATCGCATGTGAAAAGAGAAACATAAAGACAAGCGCATTAGTCTCAAATGTCCCCACCCTATCTCTGCTCTCTGTATGGCCAACAGCACAGATACGGGGAAAAAAAAGGAGATCAGAGCAGGAATACCAGCTAAGAGGCCTGAGTGTAAGCTAGGGTGATCATCAGAAAAAGCAAACTCATTCTAAATCTCAAGGAAAAAAATGTGATTGGTCCGAGTGGAGCAAGAACTACAGAGAAGTGGTTTCAAAATATAAATGTCTTAAAGGGGAAGATACAAAAATTAAATAACACAGTTACTACGGTTCGTATTTAATAATGCATATTTCCGTCATGCATCAGAAAATGTTTAAATTAGTTTTAATTATCTTAACCCCATATTAAGGAATATTTGAAAAATAACTGATCAATAATCGTTAAAAGTATCGAGATCATGAACAACAAGAGAAAACTGAGGAACTCTTGTGGATTGCAGGAGACTAGAAAGAAATAATAACTAGTCACAAGGTAAAAGCCTGGATGAAATCCTGGAACAGAAAAAGTACATTAGAAGAAACATTGGCAAGATTCAAATACAGAAGTTAGGTTAGTAATAGTATTATACCATGTTAATTTCCTGGTTCTGATAATTGTCCTATGGTTATGTTAGATGTTAGCATTAGTGAAAGAAAAGCCGATTGAGGAAAACTGTACCATTTTTGCAACTTTCTCATAAATCTCAATTTAATTCAAAATAAAAAGTTTAAAAAAATGAATGAACACACAAAAAATAGGTGAAAATAATGCAATTTACATTTGACTTAAAAACACAAAATAAAATCAATAATGCTGATGGTGCAGTTTCATTTCTCTCTCTCTCTCTCTCTCTCTCTCTCTCTCTCTCTCTCTCTCTCTTTCTCTCACTCTCTCTCCCCTTTATGCTTGATGAGGAAACACATCCTACAGCACTGTTCCACCTCGTTGTAGTCCTCATTACAAGAATCCAGGAAACAATTTTCTGATTAAAATCAAGCCTAGAAGTAATTTGTTTCCATTTGACAATCTCTTTTCTCTGAGTCTGGTTTAACTCTGCTGCTCAGACTGTTTGGGGCAACTGTAATCAGTAGCTATTTACTTCCGCTACACAGAGGAAAATAGGAAAGAAACATAGAAATGAAAAGAATGTTGGAATGGGGACAGGTCTTCAAGAAAGGAAGGAAAAAGACAAAGCCAGTATTTCCTTATCACGAAATGGACAATTTACAATAATTATTATAGATTTTTTTTGTTAGGTGGACTTAAAACTGTATAGTCTCTGAAATAAATAGCATTAACAGTTTTTGCCTTATTTAACTTACAACATTTAGGTCAAGATCTATTATTCTTTTTGTCTGTCAGTGTATTTGTGGCAAACTCTGAGGTCAATTTTGTCTATTCTTAACATTTAAATTTCAACCACCTCTCTATCATCACTACTATTCTAAAAAATTCTATGTATCTCATTACCTCATCTAACCACAACCAGATAAAAGCAGGACAATGCCATGGTAAAAAAAAAAAAAAAAAACAGTTTTTTGTCCTAAAGAAAAGAAGAATCTGTTGCTGAATGGACTATTAAGCAAGAACTAATCTATCATATCATATAATTACAGGCATTTTTCATGAAGAGGAGCAAACTAGATAAAAGAATTAGTGGAAAATGATTTGAAGGCCATGTGCCATGCAGTAGTGGGAAAGTACTGTGCAAATAACCAGAACACCTGGGGTAGTGAGTCCTTAGACTAGTTAATTTTTTCAAATTTTCTTTTCCCCTTTTAAAATTAGGAAGTATAATTATGTTACTAAAAGATGTCCAGACCTGTAAATAAATTTGTGCAACTTCAATAAGTCTGTTGAATTTGACTTCATGTTTAGTGATAATTTACTCATGCACTTAATTCTTTCAAAATAGTCTCTTTTTTAATGTCTATGATTTATTTCACATACTTATTTTCTTTCTCTAATCAATTATAGTTGAGAAATTCTGTTTCTAAATATAGAGAGAAGGCACATTATATATAAAGTGCACTTACCTAAGTATTACGAAGATTACAAATTATATGTTTAGAGTTATGTTCTTAAAGATCAGAAATCATAATTTTTGATGAATTTTATCTGAAGAAAGAAAAGATTCACAGGAAAAACTAATATCCATAAATAATCTCTAATCTGGTTTTGGATTTTACCATACCTATGAAACACTTGCTAAAGTCATCAGTAATAACTTTATTTTGCAAATCAGTGAACACTTTTTCAGTCCTTATTTTAACTGATATGGTGAACAAGTATCTTTATTTGAAAATAATAATTCTCATAAGGCCTAGGTTTCCTGGTTTTTCTTTTATTGCTAATTCTATTTCTTGATTCTCTGATGCCTGCTAGTCACTAGGCTTCAGTTTTTACCTTCTCACTGACTGCTTGCTTCAAGATTTATACTACGGATTCATTTTAATCGAGACTTAGTCAGGATTTGTTCTAATCAGTAAGGTGACACACATAAAGACGATTGCCTGTGAAAGAAGAATTGGTTGTTTACATGTCCCAAGAGAAAGGGGTATGCCATGTCACACAGGGCTGCATTGAAAAGCACCAGATTTTGATAGGAAGGAGAAGCAAGAGTGAGAGGGAAGCCCAGATTAGAGCTTTTATTAGGGTAATCCACAGAGTAAATAGGGTAGGATTGGCTAGTTTAAATAACACTGATGGGTCTTCAGGTATAGGGGCTGTCCCTAGTTATCTGGTACCTGGCACTGGATTGATTTAGGGTAGGTAAAATATTGGCTTGGCTTGTGAGTTAGGTAAGGAAGAGGTTTAGAGTGTAGGCTCTAGATGGCAAGAGATGTAAATAATTATGGCCATTAGTCTGGCCTTGCCATTAATTAATGGATGCCACATAAACAAATATAGAATCTAAGAAAACATAGAACAGTGCTATCATGTCTGCTTCGATTTTATTGTATTTTTAACAAAAACCTATCAAATAATTGTTTATGAATGTAAACGAATACCTCAATGCCAAGAATTCAGTATTCAAATTGTGATCCATGCCCTGCAAACTTGAGCTTCATCTTTTAGTCCCTGCTTTGGTTGTTACCATCATTATACATTCAATCAACTAAATCATAAATCTGAAAGACAGTGTCGCCTTTCCAATCTTCCTTATATGTATGAGCAATAATCATCCCATTAGTCCTTATCTCTTAAATATTTTTTGTTTCCAATTCATGATCCCTTAATTTATCAATCTAAATATTACTGCATAACCTTGTCAATGGTCTCTCTCCTGGGGCCACAGGATAGGAACTTCATTATATTCTTACTTACCATTTTCAGTGGCTCCTTATTGTCTCAAGGGCAAGTCCAAGCTCCTTAGCATGACACCCTGAGCCTTGGGTGGTAACATAGGTAATTATTTTCCTTAGTCTAATTTTCAACTAACTTGTATTTTGTATTTTATGCTACAAGGTAAAATACTTGTTATTTCTTTTTTTTTTAAATCTGTTATTTTACACCTTTCTACTGTTATCTATTCCTCATTTGAAATGTCCCATGCTCCTACCCATCAGTTTGCAAGTTTTTAAATTTAAATGTACTTCAGAACATGCTTGGCCATTTATTTCTATTAAGAAACTTCCCTAACTCACCCTTTTTGTCTATATTACCCTTTTTTCTCTTTAATTGTCATTGAGATTCTCCCGATGTATAGTAAACATTCTTTACTGCTTCTCCCTCACACCCATCCCAATCCCTTACCTGAAGCTTCTTAAGGGCAGGACTATTTTACACATCTATATCTTATTGTCTCCTATCCATAGTCCATTTGCTGAACTAAACTGAACTGAAAAATTCCAGAACACTCTTCAGACCGGGGCTCCCAAAAATAAAACTTACAAAGCAATTTTGTTCCCAAAAGAGAAGCAATTTTTTTCCTAGTAAATCTATAGTTAGCAGTCAAATTCAAATATTTTTCTATCTTAAGTGTGTTTTTTTCTTCCATTTTTGGTTCTATCATTAGGCGTCTGTGGAACAACATACAGCTCTTCTATAGCAAACAAAGCTCTGCTTATTAATATGTAGTACATTTTACTTTAAAACAACAGTCCCCAAAGATTTCCCTCTTAGAGAATGTATAGAGTGAGAAAAATGCTGAGGAACAACATTATATTATGTGAATAATGCAAACAAGAATTGAAAAACAGGGTGTTATAATGGAGGCTAAAATCTTCTCAAAACATAATTTCCATGATTTAAAAATCCCCTTTAGAGAAAAAATAAGGAAAAATTCTTCACATAAAAAAGTAATTGGGTTTGAAAAAAAACTCACATTAACATATTTATTAAGTACATTCCATAATGTATTTTAAACAATAGATATCAGTTACCAGGTATTTACTTCTTTGGAGTGCAACTAAATTTGCTTTTTATCTTAAGCTATATTACTAGGTGAACAAGTCAAATATTCTTGCCAGCATAAATTCTTTGACCCAGTTTTCCAAATGTTGCTTTTCTAATTCTCTCTTAGGTGATTCGTCATCCCTTCAAGCTGGATTTGTCTAAAAAAGATCCACTGTATGAAGCAATATACTTAAAAAACAAAAAGGTATATATAAGACAAAATCAAGATGGATAAGCTGACATACTATAACAAATGTAAAGTGGTATATCTTAAAATTATAAAGAAAATATGGCAGTAAATCATGTTTCCTGTATTCTTAATTCCACTAAGTATTAAAAATAAAAGAATCAGAGTTCAGTATTTATACTATAAAAACAAATGGAGAAAAAATATTTCTAATTTTTATTTAAAGATCATTTCCTCGTATATCATACCATTTTGATTCTGGAGTAAGTTGGCCTTATTAAAATATTATTTTAAAGTATATCAACCTTACTAAAAATTAAACAAACAATAAAATTATTTAAAATTTTTAACAGACTTCTTGCAAGTAAGAAAATTTAAGAAGCCCCTAGATTTTGGTAATAACATAACGAAATTGCAAATAATACTATATTTATCTATTAATTTGATGTTATTCAGTAAAAATGTCAATATATTTGAAATATTTGAAGATACATCATCTTTTCCTCTTCTCCCTCTCTTTGCCTTTTATTTTACAGATGAACAAACTGAGGCATCTTTAACTCAGTATTTAGGGTCACATAATGAATAGATTTATGAAACCTCTTGATGAGAAGTAAGAGATATATGAAATATAATTTATGTAATATTTTTGCAAATTGATTAACCTGAATCTTACAAATATCAGACTAATCCAGGATGTTAGGTTTCTATGATAGGTCGATATGAGGCAATATGAGTCAATAGTTTAGAAATATTTGTACCTATTGATCAATTAATTTGACTTCTAAGATATAATTATTTGTAGGGACACAGGTGTAAATATTAAAATAATCATTATGCTGTTATTATTAATAATAAAAGATTTAAAATCTAATTTTGAAATCATAGGGAAGTGGCTATATATTCTGTATTGATTAAAGAACACTCAGATGTTCTACAAAATATATTCTCAATCAATATTTAGTAAGTTGGATAAGACAAAAAAACATTCTTGACATAACATTACGTGAACAAAGCAACATGTAAAAGTGCATATAAATCATAACTCTGAGTGTATGTATGTGAGAAGAAACATGTTATTTAAAATGAACAAAATCGAAATTGGTTATATCTTAATGGTGAAATTGCTTTCCCTTATATTGCTTTTTGAAATTTTTAAAACTTTCTTTTATAAATTCACATAATCTTTGAAAGCAAAATTATATTTTAAAAAAATTTAGCAGTAATATTTTCATTCCATCAATATACTAATTGTAAATAAAGATATCTGTATATTGATAAAATTAATATTTCCTAGAATTAATAGTCTCTCTGTTACAAATTTTATATTTGATGTTCTTGAACGTAATGGAAGTACACATATTCTTAAATGTTCTGTAAACTGAGTCTTTGATTTTGACTGCATTTACTACAAATACCACACCCTATCTCTAAACCTTGAACTCTGTAAAATGCCACAACTAGATTCAACAGCACAAATACCTGAGTGACAAATGAAAGCATATTGCAAAACATATTACAATGACAAATAAGAATACGATCCCCCCAAAAGAAATAGGCTATTAACTACCTTACCCCCTTCAGGATAGCTACTATAAAGAAAAAAATCAGAAAATAACAAGTATTAGCAAGGATGTGAGGAAACTGGAATACTTGTGCACTACTGATAGAAATATAAAATGGTGCAGACATTTAAGTTATGAAAAAATTATGAAAAAGTCTGGTGGTTCCACAAAATACTAAAAATAGAACTACTATGTGATCTGATATTTTGATTTGGATTTATTCCCAAAAGAATTGAAAGCAGGCAGGGAATTGAACAGATATTTGTACACTTATGTTTCTTGCAATATTATTTGCAATTGTCAAAAGGTAGAAGCAACCCAAGTATCCATGGATAGATAAATGAATAAAGAAAGTGTGGTATATACATACAATAGAATATTATTTATCCTTAAAAAGGAAGGAAATTCTGACACATGCTATAACCTATGACATGGATGAACCCTAAGGACATTATGCTAAGTAAAATTAGCCAGTCACAAAAGGACAAAAACTGTGTGATTCCAATCATATGATATACCAAGAGTACTCACACTCATGCAAACAGAAAATAAAATGATGGTGATCAGGACCTGGAGAGAGGAGGAATTGGGAGTTATCATTTAAAAAAACAGAGTTGCAGTTTTACAAGACGATAAGAGTTCTGGAGATAGACAGTAATGAAAAAAATGTGGACACACTTGATGCTACTGAACTGTACACTTTAAAAATGGTTAATAAGGCACTATGCTGTATACCTGAAACTAATACAAAATAATACTGAAGGTTAATTGCAACTGAAAAATAAATGAATAAATAAATAAGGTTAATATGACAAATGTCATGTAGTGTGTATTCTACTGCAATTAAAAACCAAAAAAAAAAAAAAATAGACTATTTAAACAAACAAATAATTAAAGAACCTGAGTAGGTAGCTATGGTAACAAAAAGCAAATACAGTATAATATCTAGTTACATTCCTTAAAATACATCTATTTTCCCTGACACAATAAAGCACTAGTTAACAAACAGATATAATTCATAATAAATAAGACAAAATAGAGTCTAGATACCACTGACTTAATTTAAAATTATAGTAAGTATTGACTGGTGGAAATAAATGCGTACTTAAGGATAATAGGCTTTAAAATAATATTTAGGAATGTCATGACTCAGAGTTCAAATTTAGGTGTTTGCTTTTATATCTTTTTTATGATATTATTCCAGTTCAGAAGCTACCGGATAGCTTTTTATTTTTTTTAATGTTTAAATAAATTAAACAAACCCTAAGATAAAAGATAATGTTGACAGATCTAATTTCTTTATAAAAGTGTTGTATGTAAGTGCAATTTTTTTTTCTAGAATAATGCATCACAATATCGTGGAAAGGGAATATATGAACTCTTGAGAAAAAATTGACCTGCTTTTAAATTTGACTCAACTCCTACCAACAAAAGAACTTAGGAACGTGGCTTATCTTCTCTGAGTCTCAAATTTTCTGCTTTAAAAAAGGGTAATAAAACTAGCCTACTAGTATTACTAGGAATTTTTAAGACACATTTAAATTGTATAGTGCTTGACACAAAAAGATAGCTAATTTTGTAAATATTCCTCAATTTAACTAAAATCTAAAAACTGAACACCTCAAAATCATTCAAAGAATGGTAATGACCACATATTTGAATAATGGCAGAACTTAGGTATAGAAAATTTCTGAAATAGAACACAACCTGCATGGATATTAAATGAATTTTTTGGGGGTGCGGGACAATATGAGAAGACATCCACTTAGTACAGTGAAAAAGATAATGTATATTTTTGAGTGGGGGAAGTAATTAAAAAACAACTTCCGTATTAAAAAAAAAAAGATATTTGCATTTTTAATGGCCTTCTTAGCAATGTTTCTTTCAAATAAAAAGGGATAATTGTGAGATATTCCAGGTCAACCAGGAAGGCAACATAGGAAGCTCCTGTGTTTCTCTCCTCCCACAGATGCACTGAATGCACAGCTAGTGGGGCAATTCTTTGACAAGAGATACAGAAACTAGCTGAGCAACTCCTATACATCAAATAAATGAGAAAATACCCACATTGAAACAGGTAGAAAGGATGAGACACACTGTTGTTTCAAACCCCATCCCCAACACAGCACCATACAGTCATGAAAGAATCTCTAACACTTAGCTTCTCCCTAAACCCAACATGTAGTACCCCAACTTTTAAGACTCCCATCAACATGAGATCCTAAAACACCTATTTCTGAAAGCCAACAGGGCTTGTGTTTAGGAGACCATAAGACTATAAAAAAGCAAAGAAGCAATTATCAAAACAATTCTTAAAAGGAGTACAAGCACACATATAGCATCTATCCCCTGGGACTCAGCACAAAGCGAGAAAGAAAAATTGCCCACCTCCCAGCCTCTCACTGAAAGATGTTTATCCTCACACTTTAAAACTATTGCTTGAGGGTCACCTTTCTAATTTAGCAAGCATCTAGGGGCTGACAGTGATCTTCCCCAGAGACTGGGAAACTGGTGAACACCTCTCATGTCTTCTCTCTCCAGACCACCCCACTTAAAAAAATCAAGTCACCAATATCTCCCTAGAAGGAGCTAGTGCATATATCTCATGCCTCAGCTTTTATGGCAGCCACCTGAGGAACTTTAAGACAAAGACTGTTCCAAGAGACAAAATCGTAATTAAATAATAATAAC
Source organism: Pteropus alecto (assembly GCF_000325575.1). NCBI lineage: Eukaryota > Metazoa > Chordata > Mammalia > Chiroptera > Pteropodidae > Pteropus > Pteropus alecto. The sequence goes on from NW_006434369.1 coordinate 787,467, forward strand.
GGGGTCAATTCATCAAGGCAATATAAAATTGTACATATTTCTGCACCCAACATAGAAGCATCTAGATATACAAGGCAAATATTAACAAATCCGAAAGGAAAAATAGACAATACAATAATAATAGGGGACTTCAATATTCTACTTTCAACAATGTATAGATTACCCAGACAGAAAATCAATGAAGAAATGGTGGACTTAAATAATACTGTGGATCAAATAGACCTAGCAGACATACAGAACATTCCATCTAACAGCAGCAGAATAAACATTCTTCTCAAGTACACATGAAACATTTCCCAAGACAGATCACAGAGTAAGCTATAAAAAAAGTCTTAATAAATTTAAGAAGATTAAAGTCATATCAAGCATCTTTCCCAATCCAATGGAATGAAACTAGAAATCATTTACATGAGGAAAACCACATATTCAAAAAGAGGTTGATAGCTAAAATATATCAAGAACTTATACAACTCAATAGCAATGAAACAAATAACCCGATTAAAAAATAGTCAGTGGACCTAAATAGACATTTTCTAAAGAAGACATACAAACGGCCAACAGTTACATGGAAAGGTTCTCAATATCACTAATCATCAGGGAAATACAAATCAAAACCACAATGAACTATCACCTCACATCTGCTAGAACAGTGTTGGAGAGGATGTGGAGAAAAGGGAACCCCCGCATACTGCTGGTGGTCATGTAAACTGGTACAGCTACTGTGGAAAAGACTCTAGCTGTAGAAAGGCAATAGGTAAATTTTCTCGAACAAGAAAAATCTCAGGGACTATAGCATATGTGAGCCATGGCAGACAGTTGAGAAGGGGAAGATGATGAAATTTATCCAAACAATAGCCAAATCAAAATAAAGGTCACAGGAATTAAGACACTGATAGGAAACATTACTTATTTTAACCACAGAAAAAGCACTGAATGAATATAGAAATTGATTATAGAGTAGAATGTAAATTTCATAAATATAAATAGCAAAGTATTTTAAAAGAGTACTGATGACCTGTCTTTTGTCTTTTATTTCTACTAATTAACTAAATAATATAGCTTAAAAAATAACATGACTTCAATTTTAATTTTTTTATTATCTTTTACCTTTAGACTTTATAGAAGTAACCTCTTAGAGCAAAAAGAAAAGAAAAAAAGTTTATTGGAATTTGGAGATTATAGCCCTTTTATTATAACATTTTTCTCTGTTAAATGTAAGTAACCTAATATATATCACCTATTATTTTGTAAAATGTGTTGTATCGTTTGTTTTTATAAAGTTACTTCTACTTATCTCTACACCTATCTATTTAGATAGCAAAGCACTATCTAGAATAATGTTATCAGTGATTACTTCCAGAAAATTGGGGAAAATTATTTTTCTTTGTGTTTTTATATATTATTACATACAAAAGATCATAGGTTGTTGTCATAAAAAGTCAAGGCACTATCTTAAAATTTTACTTTAAAACTGTCTGCATACAGAATATAGAGTAAAAAGTGAACTCTTAAAACTTAAAAACACTCAAAAACTCATGTACTCCATTCTTCAGAACAGTGATAAAAGTTGTGTGATGCATGTCAAGGAGCCAACAATAAAAAGCATCAATGAAACTGATCACTTTTGAAAGGAAGTCCCTGTAATGAGCTAAGACTTGAGAGTGTTGGTTAGGATATTAGATTTTCTCTGAGAATGCTTCTCTGGAGTGGATGTAGAATGCCCAACTTGAGTTGTTTTGAAATATTCAGAATTTGAAGGAAACTGATTTAATAGATCCTCACAGGCATCAGGAGCTATCAACACAAAACCTATTTATCAGTGAGGGAGAATATTTTGGACCCTCAATCTAAAGAATAAAATGTTTCTGGAATGGCAAAAGGGCACCTATTCTTAGAAAAGCCCTGCCAATTAGAGCCCTCCTCTAACACTATTGAGAATATGTAAAATTTCAAAAAGCTCCTCAAGACTTCATTCTAAGTAAATGTGTCCATATGGTGAGGTCATATCAGCCACAAAAATTAGAGACACAAGCTCCTCATTTCCATATGTTTTCTCAGGAAGAGAGATGAAGTTGACTAACAATTACCAAAATCCCTACATATCTTTAATTTAAAATAAATTCCGCTGGAGTTAAGCAATGAGAGATTAACAAAATCAAACATTCCAAACCAGAAATGCATAGGTGTGTCTGATAGGACATTGTTTCCAGTTATCAATGCATTATTTACTTATATGACTGAGACATTGTGCCTTAACTTATTTGCCTTATCCAGAGGCACAGGATCAGCCTCTCCACTCCCTTTTTCTCTGTGATATCATGTTCAGAAAGCATCATTCCCTTCTCCCAACAGGGAATAAACTCCTTTGCTCTTCTGCTTATCTAAATCTTTTCCACCTTCAAGACTGCTTAAGTCCTGTGCACTTATGCCATTTCTCCAATTCTGGCTTAGAGTGATACCTTCCGCTTTAAGATCCCACATTACATCAGCTGTCAGGACACCAAAGGTTAAGTGTTTGAGCTCTGCAGTGAAATGGCCTAGAGTTGAATCCTAGCACTATATTTACCACTTTTCATCAATTATTTAATGTGTTTGTGCTCATTTTCTCATCTGTAAACTGCAGTGCAGAATCGTCGTTATGATTATATAACTGTAAAGCGTTGCTGTTGTTACCACCATATTTTAATTGAGATATGATTGACTTATAATATTGTATACATTTAAGGTATACAACATGTTGATGGATACATGTATATATGGTAATAAAACTACCACCATAGAGTTAGCTGACACCTCTATCACATCACTTAATTATCATTGCTTTTTGTGGTGAGAATAATTAAGATCTAGTCTTTTAACTACTTTGAAGTTTATAAAACTGTGTTGTTGACTGTAATCACTACGCTGTGCATTAGACCTCCAGAAATTATTTATCCACTAGTTACAAGTTCATACCCTTAAACATCTCCCAAACCACCCCCTCAATCCAGCCCCTGGTAACCACTGTTCTCCTCTCTGTTTCTTGGAGTGCAGCTTTTTTTAGATTTCACAGATAAGTAATATCACAGTATTTGTCTTTTTCTGTCTGACTTACTTCACTTAGCATAATACTCTAAAGGTTCTTCTGTGTTGTGGCAAGTGGCAGGATTTCTTTCTTTCTTATGACTGAATAATAGTCCGCTATATATATACAGCACATCTTTATCCATTCATCCATTACAAACACTTAGGTTGTTCTGATATCTTGGCTATTGTGAATAATACTGCAATAAATGTGGGAGTACAATATCTCTTGGAGAGCTTGCTTTCATTTCCTTTCCATATTACTAAGAAGTGGAGTTGTTAGATCATAGAGAAGGTCTATTTTGAATTTTTTTGGGGGAACCTCCATACTGTTTTCTATAGTGGCTGAACCAATTTACATTTTCATCAACAGCACTCAAGCAACCCTTTTCCCATATCCTCGCCAATCCTTGCTATCTCGTCTTTTTGATAATAATCATTCTAACAGGTGTGCGGCGATAGCTCATTGTGGTTTTGATCTGAATTTTCCTGAGGATTAGGAATGCTGAGCATAACTTCGTGAGTGCTAGTTTAGTTTTCCAAAAAGAATTATACACTTCCTGGTGTCAAAGCCATTTCTGATGTTCAGTACAATGATAGGCACTGAGTAGATATTAAACATTTATTCATTTATTTTAGCACAGTGTTGCAAAAAAAAAAAAAAATACTGGACCAGAAAAGAGAAAAACAAGGTTTATTTTTGCCCTACATTGCCATCAAGAATCAGTGATCTTGAAAAAGTCACTACCTTTCTTGGCTTCAGTACCCTCATTGATTAAAATAAAGCAAGTCTAAATGTTTAAGATTGTATACATAGCAAGTCAACTCTGGAAACTACATGGATGATAGCTTATATACAGAAAGAAGATAGTAGAGGGAGGTCTTTTTTCTATCCATTCTGTCTAAATTTAAAACTGCATCTTTCTTTTTTACAGTTAAAAAAAAGTAAACAGTCTTTACATACTTATTAACAAAGGAAAACCTACCCACTCCCAAGTCAAGTCTTTTTCATCAAGTAGAGTTGAGTGTAAAAAATTTAACATATGTCAAAACACATCTTGGAGACTGTCCAGAGAGAGCAGTCTGTAAAATTCCATGAGCATTCAAACTCCAGGCAGCAGCTTCTAATGTGGCATGTTCTAGTTATGTGCATCTCATGCATTTTTTAAAGCTCTCCTTTAAATACAGGTTTATCAATAAAAATGCCACCAGAAAACAGCTTTGAAATTTTAATCTCTTCCCGAAATTAAAGGTTTCCTCAAGGCAGGCCTGGAATTGGTTGTGTCTGAACGCCATCCACTTTTATTATACAAGAAATTTTCTTACAGCTGCTAAATCTTAATTCTACCAAAGTTTAAAGAAATGCAGCTCTGCATCTCTCATAATCAAAAGCAGCATAATTTAAGCCTTTATTGTGTCAGTCATGAATTGTCTCTCCTGTAAGCTTGCAATGTCATAATATTCTTTTAGATTAATGAGGATCCCTACAATTACAGAGTAGAAACCGTCAGAGTTCATAGTAAAGCCTGTCTAAAGGCAGAAATTACCACTAATGCTAGTGCATTAGCCAAGAATTACAAAAAGAATCACTGCTGTCACCAAATGCAAAGGGCCTACAACTGAAAGATGGACAGATTTACCATCTCTCAAAGTGATTCTGGGTAGAAGGTAAACAACCACAGGGGATCTCTTTATTCCTTTGTACATATTGTATGCCTAAGAAATTAGCAGAGGTGTTTTTAAAAGGCTTTGATGCTCTACAGAATGCAATTAGTAAATAACCAGCTTGCACATATGGAATCAAAACATGTACAGGATTCTCTCACATAAACGCAGCAGTTTCCTTTTCTCTCAAAATAGAGTAACTGTAGTTCTTGGCACATACCTTATAGATTCTTAGTGAAGAACTAGAACAAAAACTTTGTTCTAGGTTCTCCTTTCTGCAATTCATCCTCCGTTGTGCTTCCAAGTAAAGCTACCTTTAAAAAATAAGTATGATCTTATTTATGTGGAATCTAAAAGAGTTGTACTCATAAAATCAGAAAGTGGAATGGTCGTTGCTAAGGGCTGGGAATAGGAGGAATGGAGAGATGTTGACCAAAAGGTTCAAAGTTTCAGTTATACGACACGAATAAGTTCTAGAGATCTAACATATAGCATGGTTACTATAGTTAGTGTGTGCATGTTACGTGCTGCTGAGTGGGCTCCAAATCCTGGGGACTCTATAAATGAGGGATGTCCACAGTGTCCTGTCCTCAACAGCCCTGTTCAGCTCCTGTAGACTCATGTCTATGGCTTCTTTTATAAAGTCAATCTATGTCATATTTGGTCTTCCTCTTTTCCTCTGCCTTTTATTTTCCCTAGCATTATTATCTTTTCCAAAGAACCCTGCTTTCTCCTGATGTGCTCAAAGCAGAACATCTTCAGTTTTGTCATTTCAGTTTCTAACAACGTTTCAGGCTTAATTTTCTTCTAGGACCCACTTGTTCATCTTCCTGGAAGTCCAGGGTATCTACAGAACTCTCTTCTAACATCATATTTTAAATAATATTTTTTCCTATCTGCCTTCTTCACTGTCCAACTTTTGTATTTGTACATAATGATTAGGAACACGAGGGTGTGGGTGGTCTTAGCCTTGGTCTCTAATGACACATCTTTGCTCCTGCTGATCTTTCCTAATTCTTCCATTGCTCAACCTTCTCTTGATAACTTGGCTGCAGTCTCCATTTAAATTCATGACTAAACCAAAGTATGCAAAATCTTTAACAATTTCAATGAATTTATCACCTATGTTAAAGTTGTTTATTTCTTCTGTAGTCATGATTTTTGTCTTCTTGATGTTCTAATACAGTCCTACTTTGCCATTTTTTTCTTTCATTTTCATCAGAAGTCATTTCAAAATATTGCTATTTTCTTCTAGTGAGATGGTGTTATTTTCATATCTTAATTTGTTAATATTTCTTCCACCAATTTTCACTCCTCTCTCCTCCGAATCCAGCCCAGTTTTTTTGTATGACATATTCTGTGTACAGGTGAAACAAATAGGGAGATAAAATATACCTTTGTCTGATGCCTTTGTCTATAGGAAAGCATTCTGTCTCTCAATATTCTGTACCAACAGTGGCTTCCTCTGCACAACACCAGTTACACATCAGACAATCAAGTGATGAACCATGTCCATTTCTTTCATGGCAACCCATAGTTTTTCATGGTCCATGCAGTCAAAGGCTTTATTATAGTCTGCAAAACACAGAAGAACCTTCTTTTGAAATTCTTTGGAGTACTCCAATGGAGTACTTTGGAGTACTCCAATGGAGTATCCAATGAACATTCACAATTAGATCTCTGCCTCTTTCTTTTCTGAATCCAACTTGAACATTTAGTCTTTCTTGCTCCACATAAGGCAGAAACTTTTGTAGCGTTACCTGGAGCATCACTTTACTTACATGGGAAATTAGAACAATGGTCCTACAGTTGCTGCACTCCTGGACATCTCCTTTCTTGAAGACTGGGATGTATAGTGAACGTTTCTATTCCATAAGCCATTTTTTTTTCTCTCCCCATATTTGTTGACATATTCTTGTTAGAATTTTGATAGATCCAGTCTCTGGGGCTTGAAATAATGTTATTGGTATCTCATCTACCCCTGGTTATTTATTTCTTTCCAATACTTTCAAGGCAGTTTTCAATTTGCTTTCTAGAATTACAGGTTCTTCCTCACAGGAATCTTCAAAGGTATCTGTCATTCTTTTGTCTCTCCGTATAGATTTTTGATATATTGTTTCTTCCCATTATTTTCTCCAAGTCAGATAATGTGCTTCCCTGTTGGTCACTCAGCATTCCTAATATAGGTCTGATTTTCTCTTTTATTTCTTGAGTCTTCTGCTAGAGATCTTGTGTGGGTTTTTTTTTTTCTCTCTCTCTCTCTTCTATCTCTTTATATTGATATTGTAATACTTCTCTTTATCTCTACAAGATAGTCATTGAAAAATCGTGTTGAGGATTCTAACTCTGCTTTTGTCACCTTTTACTTTGCTTCTCCCCTGTCTTTAATAATTTTTAGTGTTTTTTTCTATCATCCATCTTGATTTTTCTTTCCTTTTTACTTCTGGCATTGTCTTTTCACACTCTTTTCTAATAATATTTTTAGTTTCAGTCCATGGTTCTTCTGGTTCTCAATCAATTAAGTTTAACAATGTAAATCTGTTTTTTATGTGAACTTTAAATCCATCAGGGGTGTTATTTATGTTATATTTTGACATTATGATTTTTTAGTGCTGTTCTTCGGCTTTAATGTTTAATGCTAACAGTTCATGGTGAGTACCACAATCTGCTCCTGGTCTTGTTTTGGCAGAGAGAATATACATTCTTTATTTCCTGCATTTAATTTTATAGTCTATTTTATTTCTATATTGGCCATCTGGTGATATTCATGTATACAGTTGACTGTATGGTTGTTTAAACATGCATTTATGATGGACAAGTTGTTGGCTTCACAGAAATCCATGAGCTGATTTCCTGCTTCATTTCTCACCCCCAGTCCAAATTTTCAAGCAACATTTGATTTTGCTTTATCTCCTACTTTAACATTCCAGTCACCTATAATTATCAGCATGTCTTCTTTGGTGTATGATCAACTTCTTTTTGGATATTTGAGTAAAAGTTTTCAGTTTCATTGTCTTCACCCTCTGTAGTTGGAGCAAAAATTTGCATAATGGTCATGTTAGGAGGTTTTTCTAGAAATATTATTGATATAGTAACCCCTACTTGCCTGTGCTACATCTTGCCTCAGTATTAAAGCCACTCCATTTTTTTCTAAGTTTTTTATTTCCAGGGTAGAACTCTTTGCAGTTGCCTGACAAGAAATGTCCAATCCAGGCCATTTTAGTTTGCTAACACCAAGCACTGCAATGTTTGCATATTCCATTTCTTGCTTTACAATTTCCAGATACCTTCGTTCATGTTTTTTACTCTCCATGTTCTGATTGTATGTGTTGTGCAGCATCATACTTTCCTTTTGCCTTTGTGTACATCAGCCTCCAACAGCCTTTCAGTTTTGGGCTAGATCCTCAGGAGCACTTACATTTTGTAGGGGTTTTGTGACTGAGACACCATGGACCAAGTATATGTAGTTTGGACCCTCACACTATGTAGCAGAAGACAATGGTGAACAATTGATACATTTTCTTTTCTTAATTTTTTCTTTCATTTTGCCCTGAAAACCTTATAATGAGACAGTCCAAAATGAAATACTTAATAGTATTGTGTTATATATTTGAAATTTGCTAAGAAAGTAGATATTAAGTGTTCTCTCTCTCATATACACACACATATGCACATACACACACAAAATGATAACTATGTGAAGTGTTAGATATGTTAATTAAATTGATTGTGGTAACCATTCTACAATGTATATGTATATTAAATCATCATGTTGTACATCGTAAACATATATAATTTTTGTTTCTCAATTATACTTCAATACAGCTAGGGAAAATAACAAATAAATAAATAAAAATAAATATGAACATTCACTCCCCTGTTTTACACCCATGGACAGAGTTCGCATTCTCCAGCATGGAAATTGAGTTATCCACAATTCAGCTCTACAGCCTCACTCCTTCCAGGGATGCTGTGCTCTAGATGCCGTGCCTTCACACATGCCGCTTTGATCGTTGAAAGCTCATTTACAGCTTGGTGAAGCCCCACTCTTATGTCACTGCTTTTGTAACTCTATCACTGACAACACTTTTCCTCAAATGCCCACTCTCATAATGCTCATTACATTGAATTAATGCGATTAGTGTCTGTTCATTTTTCCCTTTAGAACTGTACGGCCCAATGCAATGGCTTCCAGACACATGCCACTATTTAAACTTAAATTAATTAAGAAGAAATAAATGTTAAAATTTCTTTTCTTTGTGGCACTAGCCACATTTCAAGTACTCAATAGCCACATATGGCTGATGGCTATCAAGTAGGGTAATGCAAGCAGAAAATATTGTCATGATCATAAAAAGTTCTATTGGACAATGCCACTTTAGAATATGAGAGTACGGGTCATTCTGTGCCGCTTATGACCTAGACAGGAAAACCCATAGGGGATTGAATAGTGGCCCCAAAAGTATGTGTTGAAGTCCTAACTCCTAGCACCTGTGAATATAACCTTATTTGGAAGTAGGATCTTTGCAGATGTAATTAAGTTAGATTATCCAGATAGAATCATGCTGGATTTAGGGTAGGCCCTTAATTCAATGACTATTTTCCTGAAAAAAGAAAAAAAGAGGAAGAGTTGAGACAGAGAAGCACAAAACAGAAGTCCATGTGAACATGGAGACGTGATCGAAATGATGTACCTACCAGCTAAAAAATGCCAAGAATTGTGGACAGCCACCAGAAGCCAGAAAAGAAGCATGAAACACATTCTCCATCAGAGGCTCTAGAAGGGACCAACCCTACTGACATCTTGGTTTCAGACTTGTGATATCCTGACTGTCAGTGATTAAATGTCTGTGGTTTTAAGTCTCCCAGTTTGTGCAATTTACCACAGCAGCCTTCAAAAATGAATGCATCTACTCCCTTTCACAACAAAGAAACATTTTAAGGACACTACAGTTAAAACAAAGGAAACTGAATGTAGGGAATCAATTACACAGATGATATGAGTGGCTGAGAGTGAAACAGTGAGCCAATGAGGTAACTACAGATTAACAGTAGCAGGAAGCCACTTCCACACCAGGCTGGAGAGATGAAGGGGAGAGAAAATGACTGAGAAATTTCTGGAGTCCAGGGACTAAGGGCACCTGCCTCAAGCAGGCACACAGCAAACTTAAAGCCATGGAGGAGACACACTGACCTCATTAAAATATGAAAAATTCTGGGGAAATTATAGAATTACATGTTATATCAGTTGACTTAATATAGGATAGACTATTGTAATAACATTCTACAAATACATTTTTGTTTTGTTTTGTTTTGTTTGCATCTCTCCTTAATTCCCCAGTAATTGAGGATAAAATATCTTTTTCTTTTTCTCCGATTTTCCAGGCACTTTTCTAAGTTCAGATCAGAAGACATTCCCCATCATCTTAAGGCATTCAGTGTGGCATTCAGAGTGTGATAAATTTCTGGTTTTCTCTTCAATAAATTACTCTAAAAATAAAATAACAAACAAACTTTCTTTTCCTACACACTTGGTCCTAGCCAGTTCTTCTGTGGCTTGCCTAATTTCATGTTTTGTTTTTTTTTAAACTTGATGTCTATTAATCATCATTGCCTTTCTGCTCACCCCATACAGTCCCTCCAACCTGTATCAAGTCACCTAAATTTTCCACCATGATGGTCCCCTTGATATTACTATTTGCATAAATGAAAAATACTTTCTATGTCTTTCTGGTAGGGATCTTTGCCTCTGCTCTGAGATACTCTTTGCATTATTGACGAACCCATGTAATTTTAAATTTCCCAAAGCTTTTATTTCATCTTAAAATGGCTTCTGAGACTGTATGCTGGGGCTTATTTAGGTAAATGTATTTCAGGGAGATGTTTTTCTTTCATTCTTCTATTGCCCAATCTATTTTAATTGTCTAATATTGAGGACCATCTGTATGTGCAAGTACATTTTAAACTCATAGGCTGTTCCTTAAAGTATCTCAGTCTAATGACAACAGAAGTAAGTGATAAACACAGTTATGAAGAATAGAGTCTGCAGATAGACCATCCTGGATGCAAATCTAGCTCCAACATTTACCTGCCATAGAACCGTAGTCAACTCATGAAGCTCTTATATGCTGGTTTTCTTCTCTCTAAATATGCATAAAGTGCCTGTCAAATAGGCACTTTAATCTAATTGCTTAAATTAAACTAGGTAAAATATATAGAACACAGTATGTGCATAATTAATGTCATCTCTGAGACTGTTCTTTTTCTTCCCTTCCCCTCCTTCTACTTCTTGTTCTTCTTCTGATTATCATTATTATTATTATTATGAATTTTGGATAAGAACCATGGGTAGTGAAGAGAAGAGGTAAGTTGTAGAAACTTGATCAGGTCTACAATTTGAATGATGGAAAAATCATGAAATTATGAAGGAAAATGAAGGAAAATGAACCTAGAATAGTTTGGTTCTTAGATGTAGATATCAAAGAGGTTTTGGATGTCTAACCTGATCATGTGTAAGGTGCTGCACAAAGCTTTTAAAATATATACATTATAGCATGGAATCCTCACTGCAAGTCTATGAGATAGAGCTTCATACCCTCATTTTATACATAAGAGACTGAGGTTTAGAAAAACTCAATATGGCACAATGGAAAGCATGAAGGCTATGGATCTAGAAAGACACAACTTTTAATCCCAACTCTGCTAATCACCAGTCATGTAACATTGTGGAAGTCACATTACCTTTCAGAACCACACATTTTTCATCTGTAAGATGGTGATAATACCACTTATACTTCACAGTTTTATGAGGATTCAAGATTCTTGTATAAGCTCTTGAATAGTGGTTTATGTATTATAGCCTTTCCATAAATGGTAGTTATTTTTATTGTTGTATTTGTAAAACTATTAGTGCATAATACATGAGCTAGTTTATGTGGTATCTTAGCTAAGGGAAGATCACCTAATCACATGCTACACAGAATTCTGAACTTTTCCTTCTTTAGAATCATACTTAAAATCTCATATCCTCCTTGCCAGAAAAAAAAGCTCAGTGAAGGCAAGAACCATGTTTACCTTGCTCACCATGTCTCCAATGCCCACCTTGCACATTCAGGTGCTAACAAATTATTGCATATATGATTGGCTAACTTTCAGAGCAGTGTTCTGGGCAGAAAAGATCAGCTGCAGTATGACCTGGAGAAGTGCTCACAGTAGGCATCAGTGGCAGTGGGAATAGCTGTACATCTTCCACTGTGAGCAAAATGCAGAGATTTCAGAGGAAGGAAGTGTGCATATAAATGTTAAATATATTGGAGCTAAGAGATCATCTTGAAGTGTCAATCTATATTCTAAGACAATTTTTGGAATTATTTACAGTCTTTGATTTCTTCCATTTTTCTTCTCTATGAGTAGGTCTAGCTCAATAGTTTATCATTCTCACCACATCGTTTCTATTCTGAGGGAGGTCTTCTGCTCCCTTAGGTATAATTAGCAATCCAACACAGGAAATATCTGCAACAAAACAAATACCATGTCATATGTTTATGTCTATAGGGAGCTGACTGAGAGAGAACTAAAATTTAGAGTAGACGATATTCAAGCAGGCTCCACCTTCGCTACCTAAACAAAAGCTTTGTGCTTTCAACCTATGATTTATTAGTTTCCACATTTATAAGAAAAAAATTTTCTTATAAATCCCAATTTTCAGCACAATCCTTATTAGCAGTGAACATATGCCCCGTTTTCCTGAGATAGTACCACTTACACTTATGTTCTAGAGTAATTATTAAAGATGCTTTTCTTTATTCTTATGAATATCCCAGCTGGGATGATAAAACGTATAGTTCCGCTATTTATGAGAAAATTTATAATCGAGTTCTTCCAAATTCATTCTAATTTATCTCCTTTGCACCCCAGTATAAGACCTTATGATTGTCCCTTTTCTGACTTCCGCCCCAGCTCGTGCTCTTAGGTCTGCACCTAATGTGACCACAGTGGAACACCCATTTGCTTCCTCTGTGGCGGCACACCTTCTGTCCATGCTTCATTGTCCATCTTTTTTCTCTATCCTTCCCCACATCATCTCTATTTCTACTATGTTGACTCTCTTTGACAATGTGCTATTATAGTAGTTTTTGTTGGTCTCATACTATTTGCTTTAATTACACATGGTTTTTCATTGTTCTCTCATTGTCTCCCCAGTTTGCAAATTTCTTAGAAACATAGCATGACTTATACATTTTGATCTCATTTCTTTTTTCTTTTTTCTTTTGTTTTTAACAGAGTATTGGTTTCTAAACTAGTATAAGTAAGGAATCAGGAAAATTAGAAGGGCATTTGAGATTATTACTCTTTCTCCTACAACTGAAGAATGAGAAAGGCAAAGATGCTGAACGATTAGCTCAAAGTCTTAAAGTTTACTATTAGAAGATTTAGACTTAAAACACTGTTTTCCCAATTTTCAGTCCAATACTTTTTCCATTTTACAATTTTGTCCTACTTTAGTATTGTTAACTGACTTAATTAGCTCACAGTGTTTTTAAAGATGAAAGTATATTAGTCTTTTAGTTTCTCAGAAAGAGACTCAATGAATCAATCCTAAAGCAAATGGCACAATCAAACTGGCCTCACAAGTAAAGAAAAAAATCCATGGTGTGAGGTCAACCCTTTTAGCTCCTCCAGCTCGTATAAGCACATTTTCCATGGCTTCCTGACATTTGCAGTTCTACAGTTTAGAGAAGTGTTCTTTTGATGTAAGACTTACTGTTCAACTAAAATGCCCATGGGAAAGATACCTAATTAAACTTTACATTTATATGTAGCAATTTTGATTTATTAAATTTTTACTAAAATTTTGAAAGTTTGGAGAAAGAAGAAATCAAAATAAATTAAGAGTAGAAAAAGGAGGCTTCCTTAAGGAACAAAAGAGCACAAAATGGGGGAATCTGGTCACATGAATAACAACTCAAGAAATTTATAATGGGGCCCAACTCTGAAAATAATGATTCATGTCATTTTAAGAGAAACTTTATCCTTTTCTGCATTGGTTTGTAGGTTGAGCATGTTTCTCTCTTGTTAAAATAAGTTTCCTTATATTTATAATTCTCTTTCTAAATAGGAGGCATGCATTAAATTTGAAGCATTTTTTAGACCAACTTAGAATTAGCAGAGGGATGACCCAATAACAATATGCCTAAAGTTAAGTAAATAAACAAACATTTTACATTTCCATATTTAGAAAGCTTTGCAAATAAAATGACTTGGGAAAGACTAACAACTTTGGGAACAGCAGATTTCTGAGATGCTTAATAACCATGAAAAACTATACAAAGCCACAGAATCAGGATGTGGGAAAAATGAAGAGAGAAAGAGTTTAAGTAATAGTTAACATTTGTTTGCAGCCTTCTCCTTTTATGGAATGTATTGGAGTTCTACATAAGTCTTCTCTCTTCTTCATCTCTTCAGAAGATACTGATCTCTCTTTAGATATGTGACAGACACTGCTGGTTGCTTACTCAAAACCTTTTCCTTATGAATAGAATTCAAATTTTGTTCAAGTATTGGAGTCCGGGGAAGCATTGTCCCTTTTCTGACTTCAAGAAATGAGCACATTTAATCTCAGTCAGTCATGTGGATCCTGTTCCCTTTTTTGTCATTTATGGGTATGAAGTGACATATGGCTGGGTTTTTACCAATATGACCTGAGGGGATATGTATGAAGATGCTTTTGGAAAGATTTTCTTCCCTAATCAAAAGAAGAAAAATACTGTAAAAAAATCCCCTTTCTTTCCTGCCTTTGGATCTTTGTTGTGATGATGCGATGCTTGGTGCTATGGTAACCATCTTGTAATTGTAAGGAGAAAGCCAAGAGAATGACAATCAGAATTCTTCCTCAATAATTTGAACTTTTGATAAAGTAATTCTAGCTCAACCTGGCTAGTTTGGTTAAAAAAAAAAAAAATTGTGAATCCTGGAACTGCTAGCAACACTAGGCAAATGTTATTCTTCTGCATAAAATCTTCAGTGGCTTCTTATCTCATTTGGAGTAGAAACCAAAGTTTTACCATGGCCTGAAAGACCCTACATAATCTGGTCTTAATTATAAATTTAATCTCACCTTTCATTTGCTTTTTCCTTGCTCATATTGGTTCAACCACGCAGAATTCCTTGCAGTCCCAGAGAACAAGACTTAATGCTCTTATATTTGCTGCTACAGATACCTTACTGTATCTGGATGGCTTACTTTCTTACTTACTACAATAGAGATCTTTTCTTTAATTATAACAAATGGATGATGATGACAGATAGATAATAGATATAGATAGATGATAGATAGATAGATGATAGATAGATAATGACTTTGTTTTCTATTCTCATCCTGATATATATTTCCTTTTCAAAACCTGTCATCAATTGACATCTTATAAATGTATATATTTAACTCGTTATTGTTTGTTTCCTCACAGTATTACATAAAATTCATAATTAAGGCCTTTGTACACTGTTACATTTTCTCCAGAGCTTAGAAGAATGTTACCAATATATTTTTTTGATGAATGAATACATGAATGAATCAATCAGAATTCCTCTGCCACTCACTTATTGACTTGAACTCTCTATCCACTGAAGACTTCTCTAGTCAGTTGTATGTAGATCAATAAAAACTCTCCCCACTCATCACCTTCCTCTGTTTTGTTCTTCAGATATAAGGAGTAGGAGGAAGGAAAAAGAACAATAAAGTCACTTAGAATAATAAGCTTCAAGTCTCTGTATACTTTTGATTCTATTTGTGACTAGCTTCTGGTTCAAAGAATCAACTACAAAGAAAATATAAGAAAATATAATTAGTGTTTTGAAATTTTATCCTGAAGCCATACACTTACTACTTTTCCAGCGCACGTGTAAGTCCTCTGAATCAACATTTTGATAGTTGTGTCTCTTCATGGTTCATTATGTGAACCCCAAATCTCGAGTGAAGACAATGCCCATCAATCATTCTTGTTATAAGGCCACAAATTTAAGTCTTTAGTGTTATAGAAAACATTTAATGAAACAGGTACTTTGGATTTTACTCATATCATAGTGGTTTAGCATTTGCTGTGGTCCGAATGTTCATTTCCCCTTGAAATTCATATGTTGAAAACCTAATGCCCAAGGCGATGCTATTAGGAGGTGAGAACTTTGAAAAGTGAATTAGGTCAAGTGAGGAGCCCTCATGAATGAGATTAGCATCTTGTAAAAGGTTCCAGAGAGATTCCTAGTCCCTTCTACCATGTGAGGATACAACAAAAAGTCTTTCACCAGAAGAGGGCCCTCATTCAACTATGCTGGCACCCTGATCTTGGACTTTCCAGAACTGTGAGAAATAGATTTCTGTTGTTTATAAGCCACCTAGTCTGTTGCATTCATTATAGCAGCCCAAACAGACTAAGGCAGCAGTCCTTAAAACTCAAGCGAGAGTTCTTGTGGGCTGGGTTGGAAGAAATGAGTGAAAAGTTCTGGACTCTATCACCTCAAATTACCACTACCCTCTGATTCTAGCCCTCTTATAAGTATACTAAGTCGGATTAGCTTGAATATATCTTCTCTAAGGTTTCTTAGTCCCACATGTAAGATCTCTTGTGTCTAGCTGGTCAATCTTATTTCCAAGACATATCCACACAATTCTGAAAGTTAGAGTTAAGAACAACAGTGTCTCCCACGCAAAGAGTCTTTCTGTAAAAATGTCAGTCTTTGGTATTCCCAACCATGATAAGAAAATATTAGAAACAATAACAAGTCGCTTTGGCTATTTAGAGTCAACAAGTTTCCACTAAAAGTGAAATCTACCTCAGAAAACTGAATCAGCATATTTGAGAAATGTGTGGTTTCGGTTAAAAGAAGTCTCTGATTAACCAAGGAATTTAAGCTATGAAAATTTCTAAAGATAAAATAATGTCTATCTTGTTTTAACCCATGTGTCCCAAACATACTTGACCACAAAACACTTTTTTCCTGTTACACATGGGAACTACTGAGTTAGTTCACTTTCTTGCTTCTGTAAGGACACTAAAATTAATTTAATCTTTTTTTGACAACTAAGGAAAATATGACTAAAGAGTCACCATGGGCTGATGTTGATAATTATAATATTAAAAAGCTATACATTTTAAAGTTTAGCAAAATGAACAGAACTTAAACTCATCTTAGGGCATGTCATAAAAGTTACTTTTAAAAATAAACACCCCGAATTGCTTTGTATTTTGAGATTTTGCTCATTTTATTAAAATTGAATTATTATAATAATAATTAGGGTAAGCTAGAGTTCAATTAACCAAGATTGTGCTTTAAATATCTTAGTATCTTGCTATACCATATGTAAAATAAAGAGGCATGCTAATACATGTACAAAATAACACTTTTAAGATGAAAAAATGCATAAGGAAAATAAAGTAAATTATAGATCTCCAGAGAAAGATTTCTATAATAGAGAAAAATGTCTAAGACAAGTATTCATAGAGGAAATGATGTATTTTATAGACATTATATCAGTACTTATTTCAAAAAATAGCCAATGAGACCAGTTAAGATTGGACATTGCTGATTTTTCTCTACTATATTCTGGCAGAAAGTTAAGTTGACTCTAAAACTGCCTATCTTCACACAAGTTTAGCCCCTTGATTCTTTTCTATAAGCATTCAGAAACGCTATTTCAAAAAACAATGTAAATCCCTAGAGCCACTTTCATTGAAACTTTGCACACTTGAATGCTGCTGACTGATCTAATCTTGTATAGTAGAGCAGATAACTAAACTCCAGAGGGACGTGATAGATGTTCATTACACATAGGTAGGTCTGGCCAAAAATCATTGATTTTGAAATGTCAAGATGTTTTTTTCCTGGTACCCCAAAGAAGTCTCTCAGAACCAATAGGAAACTTGTAGGCAGAAACGTAAGTAAAGGAGTCTACCTATTGCTTTGAGCAGGCTTGGAGTCAAATTTTCAATTCACCTTTAATAATTATAATGGATTTCTTGGTATTAATTTTGATTATTATATTTTTTTCTTATTATTATCTTTTTTGCCTTTATAAAATCTCTTATGTAGTTCTATCGTATTATATAAGCACTGTTATCAAGGTTCTCACATCCTTTTAAACATGATTAGGGAAATAAGTACATTTATTCACACAGGTTTTGCTCTATTTTGTTTTTTTCTATATTCAAACAACAGACTTTGTCTAACTGACCAGTATTTCAATACAACTATTTACTTAATTCGTATGATGTATTCAAAAGTTATTTAATTAGTAATAAAAAAATAAAAAGAATCATTCCTGTTTTAATTGACTTATATTCTCTTTTTTGAGAGATAAGATATTTCTATATATTCAGCTCAACAAACATATCTTATAGATTACTGAAGTAGGCAATAAAGTGAAATAAACTTTTACTAAGCTTGCAATGTATATCAGGTATCTGACATGTTTATTTCATTTAGTATTCAGAAAACTCCTTGAAAGTATATAGTATGGTTTCCATTTAAAAAATTAGGAAATACAATCAGAGAAGTTAAAGAACTTTCCAAAATCACTTAGATCATTTCCTAATTATAAAAAACTTGGATAGGAACTATGTGTGTGAACTCCACAGCTCAAGTTCTTTCCCTTACATTCACTGATAACAACACAAGATGTCTTTCATTAGATATAACATTGTTTTGTATAGCAAGTCACAGAAACAAACCAATGTGGGCTGACAGTATGGACAGACTTCATGGGAAGAGGTGGGATTTTAGATGAGTTTTAAAGAATGAGTGGCACTTGCGTCAGCAGAAAAAAGTCAAGAGGACTCAAGGTGAGTGGCGCTTCACAGGCAGAGACAGAGACATGGGAGTGAGCACAGCATGTTCAGAGGTTGGCGAGAGACCCATCTTTGTGGAAGGAAAGATTTCATTTCGGAGTCAATATATATAACGGAGACCAATGATCCAGGATTATCTTCATGCTATGTTAATATACCATCAATTGTAGATGACAGAGATGAATGAAAACAAAAATGATGATAAGAGTAATAGTTACAACATGCTCTTTGTCAATTAGTACACTGAGCACATGTACCAT
Organism: Pteropus alecto; assembly: GCF_000325575.1. Classification (NCBI taxonomy): domain Eukaryota; kingdom Metazoa; phylum Chordata; class Mammalia; order Chiroptera; family Pteropodidae; genus Pteropus; species Pteropus alecto. The sequence goes on from NW_006434369.1 coordinate 806,296, forward strand.
TTTACGTAATTTTCACAACAATGGCAAAAGAGTACTGTTACATATATTTTGCAGTTGAGGAAACTAAGGTTCACAAATTAACACCTTAATCGGGATAACGTGGAGAGTAAGTCTCATGCTTCCCCCAGATACTACTGCCTTGAAATGTGAATTGACTTTTGAGAGCTACATCAAAAAGATGAAGCCAGACACAAGTGAAATTCTAGTTGTCAAAATACAATGGAGTTTATAGACTTATTAAATTATACTAATAAAGAGAATTTGAGAGAACTTTGGCAATGACAAAGTAAAATGTAACTTATTTTATAAATGAGAAAATTGAAGTCTGAGGTTTAATTGTCCTTATTGAAGGTTAATTGTCCTTATCATAGGTCAGCCAAGAACCTAATACTTACATCTAGGATTCCAATCTGATATTATTTCCACTGTTTTTATGCTGAGTCAAAACACCATTTTAGAAATATTTCTTCTCCCCTCTCTTTTTATTTTCCATTTTTCCAGTCTGAAATTGCAGAGTACAACAGTTTTATGGGGATCCCTTTGTTAAAATCACCTTTACATTTCAACCAAGAGATGTTGCCTTTCCCCACACAATTAATAACACTTTTTATGATTATCCTGTATTTATTAAATAAATTACACAAAATCTGGACACTTTTGTCCAAAAGAGATACATTATACAGATTATAAAATTAGGATATATTTTGCAGGTTGATGTTCAATGTTTTTAATTAAAAATACTGAGAACTGCCTAGTGAATTTGCTTCAAGCAAGAACACTAAATTATGATTGGATGATGTGATTAATAATACTCTCCAGACTAGGGGAAGAAATTATAACACCTCTTCCCTTTGAAACAGAATCCCAGTTGCAAAAAATCTTAGTCAATTTGGGAGAAAATAAAATGTAAACTAATTTTATAAAAAAGATATTCCGCACGCAGAGATGTAAACCTGGTATGAGTTAATATCTGAATTTTTAAATATAGTTTAAGGAGAAGAAGGAGAATGGGTGAGGAGAAAGGATAAAAGAAAAAAATTTTGATTTGTCTAAATGTCATTTTACACCCTGAACTCTTGACAGATTATTTATATTTAGGTAATATATATATATTAAGAAAGTATCTTTTACATACATTATCTTGGAGTAGTTACTAATAACATCCCACTTAACTCTCATAGTTTATTAGTTTGGTAGATGAATGATGTGATCATTCTTCTTATTTTGAGAAAACTCCTGTTAAGCATGTGTTAGATAAAGCAGGCACCTGGGATTTCGAAAAGGTTCCGTCATCATCCCTGGGATACGGGAGGCAAGATGTAATTAGAAAGGATGAAGAAGATGGTAAATCTCTCATCTCCAGCTCACATCAGATAATATTGACATTGAGGAAGAGCACACCTATATCTCTGTTACTTGGCCTACATGCTTCTGTTATCATCATAATTTGAGGGGAAGAATTTCATTTTGCGTCCATAAGGTTGGCAATAAGTAGTTCTTACACCTCTAAGAAAAAGAAAAATTTCACCAAACTTGGGTCATTGTAATCATTTAGGAAAAAGTTTTTGTTAAAAACATAACAATTGGGTAAAGGTGTCACTATATTATGGTAACAGAGGGAAACTAGACTTTTGGTGGTGAGCACACTATAGTATATACAGATATCAAATTATAATGTTGTACACCTTAAACTGTTATTAAGCAATGTAACCTCAATAAAAAATAGTGATTGGGCCCTCTTTGCACTTTCTATGCAAAAGGAGAGTAAAGTCAATTTAAGAAGGTAGACATGGATTTAGAAGAGAATGAGATCAGGGCAAGAGAAAAAGCTTAAGTAAAAAGGTAGAAGAAAAAGAAGCAGATTAAAGTTTAGGTTAAAGAATTCTGTAAATGAAAGGAGGCTCAAGCCAAAGGGGTCAATATTTTAAACATTTACTAAATCAGCATAATTTGAGTTCATTTAATATATTGTGATTGAATTATCCAGAACAAGATCTCTGACATATAAAAATAGTTGTGCCCTCAGACATACTAATATTGGATAATATGAAAGAAAGTTGTTGATAAAGAAGAAAAAAGTCATGAGGAGCAGCTTTAAGGTTAGCATTACTTACTACTGTTAAATTTTAAATCTGGGGAAGACAGATTAGATGGTGGCTATGAAAAATGGCCCAAAATAAGTCAACAATTTGAAAAACAGCTGGGGAAATCCCATTTCAGGGTAGCCCTTGAGATGCCATTTAATTACAGATCATTACACAAATAAATGCTAACTGGAGGGAGATTAACATTTCATTTTTTCTCATGATAACTAAACCAATGGTGGGCACAGCTGGAAGGTGACTCATCCAGGAGGGATCCTGTCACTTAGTCTTTAAATACAACCAAAGAAGATTGCTCAAGTAACAATTACTAGCCACTGCTCTAGAAAATTCCTAGACAGAAGTAGATAATGTCTGATTTCTTCCACCTCCTGAGATATATCCTAGTGGCCTAATTAAGTACATTAGAAAGTCAATTAATGGAATGCTTAAGAGCATGAGCTTCAGAGATAGAAACCTAAGTTCTAATTTCAGCTCTGCCCAATTTCTGGCAACCTGATTTTAGCTGAAATAGCATAACTTCTCAGATTCACTTTCCCCATTGAGGATATGATTTCTGGGTTGCTGTGAATGTGAACTAAGTATAGATAAGACTCTTAGCCCAAAGCCTAATATATAATAAGCACTCAAGAAATGATAGCTAATCATATAAAAATTAACTTTAATTTTGATTCTTCATTACTTGAAACATTACCATAATTTCATATTATGCTTGGGAAATATCCAAAACCCTTAATAAATCTCAGCAAGCCTTGCACCCCACATACCTACCACTTCAGCCTCATATCTTGCCACTCTTCTTCTCAATGAGCCACATTAATTTTCATTTTGTTTCTTTGTCATAACAATTTCTTTCCCCATTTCAGAGCTTTGCAAAGTTCTGTTCTTCCAAGATAAGTTCCTTGCTCTTTTTTTTTTTTATTGGAGAACCAGTTCTCAACCTTCAATTCTCCTCTAAATGTCATTTTTCCATAGAGATCTTCATTCCCCTGCCACAGTCTCTCATAATACCTCATAGTTTGCTTTCATAGTATTTATCAGTATGCAAAAATACACATAACATTTATAGTAGGATTTTTAAAAATATGTACCTATTATACCAACCTTTAAGTTCCAATAAATCCAGGACTTTGCTTTTCTATAGACCACTGCATCCCCAGGGCAAACCACAACACCTAATGCAGAGGAGATCCTGCACAAATATTCGCTGAATCAACAAGCTTACTGACCCAGGTCTCTGACCCGGGAGTACACTGAGCTCTAATCTAAGGTCTGAGGGAGTTACTATAGCTTTTGAGTACCTGAGTCTAGTATGCAGGCTCCCCAAAAAACATTTATTGTGTTTTGGACAAAGCACATTCTAAGTACCCAACTATTAAAAATTTGGCCACTGTTGCTTTTGTGTGTTTAATAAATATGCCAATTTTATTATCTTAACATTCAAATGTGTATATGTATTTGTGTGTGTTTGTGTGTGTGTGTGTGTGTGTGAGGGGAGAGGAGAGAGAGAGAGAGAGAGAGAGAGAGAGAAAGAGAGAGAGAAAGAGAGAGAGAGAGAATGAATGTGTATGTATATATAAAACTCTCAAAAGCCACAAAAATAGACAAGAAAGTTGGCAATTCCTATCACATTTATTTTTATTCTAAAGGGTATAGAATATCTCCTTTCTCTCCAGTTCTGCTCAAAGCACCCTGTATATCTCTGTAAACACTTTTTATTTAATCAGCATTAGAATCATATGACACATACCAAGCTATATTGCACTTTCACATAGCTTCATTTTCTTTGCTTTATATAAATGGCTCATGTGGGAGGGGGGTGTTCTTATTTTCCATTACTAAATGTCACATACATTGTAATAAAGAACACAATATTGAACACATTTCGAAAGAGAACCTCTCATTTCATATATCTTTTCTTGCTTAGTCAAACTAAATTGCAGACCCAGTTGAAAAATGTCAGTGATTCTCAGCCTAATTCATTAACAGTGGTAAATCAAAGAGGGAGCCAGAGATTTTTTTCTTTAAAATTCCTAAGGGTAGAACACCAGGGTAGAGAAGAGGTTCCAATAATGCCAACCAAAAAATATATTTGCTATGGAACAGAAATCGTACGTGCAGAGATGGAGAATCAAAATAAGGATAAGTCAGTGGTTAGTTCAGAGAAGGAAATTAAAGGGATTACACCATTTCAAAATATTGTCATAGAATTAATCACTATGAAAATTGTCAAAGATGTCAGATGACTTAGCAGCTAAACTGTTCTTAAATGTTACTATTTCTATTACTATTTCTATTACTACTATATTACTAGATTCCTACCATCATTATTACAACTATTTCTACTACTACTACTATAGCCACCATGTAGTGCAATATACACTAAGGGAGATAGCTATCTGTGTGTATATAACTAAGAGTATTTTTCACTTCCACTTTCTAAAAAGGCATTTATAAGATAATCATAATAACTAGTACCAGCATAATGCTTTACAAATTATAAGTATTACCTCATTTTAGGTAATATTCCATAATGTAGATAGTACCTTTTACAACAAAAGAAATGGAAAGATATGTCCAAACACAGGACCAAAATATTCTGACTCCAAGCCCACTTCTCTTTTTCTATTCTGTCCGATTCCCTCTCTGAAGAGAAGAAAAGAATTGAGGATACAACAAAATACTTTCTTCCTACCAAATATGTATGAGAGTGTAAACTCAAATACTTTCGAATTTGCCCTTTATCCCCTACTCTAAAATGGCAAAAATAAATTCAGCCCGAGAATTATGTTTCCTAACATTTTTGGCCTGAATCAGATAACAAGATGAGTAGATTTAATAAATAACAAATCATACTTTCTTATTATTCAGTGCAGGGAGAAAAAAAACAGCAAGTGAAACAAAATATGAAGCAAGAAAACATACCCACACATGTGAAAACTTGATAGATAATTGAGGTAAAATTAGAAAGCAGTTGGAAAAGGATGTATGTTGCTAGGACAATTGGTCATATAGGTGGAACAAATAAAATTTGATCCCCACTGCACAACACACAAAAAGTGGAATATAAATGAAGCTAAAGCTTAAGTGTGAAAAACAAGTCATTCAGTTTTTATCAGAAAATAGAAAAAAAATAAATCGTATGGCTGTAGCCAGGAAATAATGTTCTGTTAAACAAGACATAAATATTTAAAACTAAGAGAAAAAAAGATACAGTTGACTGTATTAAAAGTGAAAACATTATTGCATTTTAAAAAGTAAAAAAACCAAGCTATCATTTAAAAGAATATATCTGCAACTATCTAATCTACAGAAGATTAGCCTTCAGATTATACTATTATCTTTTCAAAATGTATAATAGTCATTCCAATAGGAAATGAGAAATCATTAAGAATAAAGACTACCCAAATGAAGAAATTAAATGGCCAAAAGAAACCTAAACAAATTAAAATCCATTAGTAATCAAAGAAATGCTAATTAAAATATTGAAGCATAATTTAACATTTATCAGAATGGCAAAAATTAAATGTTTTAAGATATAAAGAAAAGGAAGTCTCATACTTTCTTGTGAGAGTATATATTAGTTTAACTTCCTTGGAATATTTAGTAAAGTTAGGGATGTGAATAAGCTTTGATCCTATAAGTCTATATTTTCACATATATCTGAGAGAAACATATATATATATATATATATAAACATATATATTTATAGGGAGACATGTATAAAAAATACATACAGTAGAATTTCTTATGATAGGATAAGTAACAAATTGACCACTCTAATTTGAAATAATTTAAAGTATTCAATGATAATTTTTAAATCTCTGATATATATACACAATGGAATGCTAAGTAAAGTAAAATGATAGAAACAGAACTACATGTATGAATACAAATAATGCAAAAATATAATGTTGAGTAAAGAAAGCAAACTGTGCAAGAATATATACAGTTTATATGCATTTTTATACTTTGTTAAATTTGCCAGCTAATACTGTATATTGTAAGTAGATACCTATTTATGTAATAGTAGTTTGGAGAAATGTATGACAAGAATGAGACTGAATTCAAGATGGTCATTATCTCTAATTAAGGAAGAATCAGATATTTACTGGGTATATAGAGATCTTTAAATGCTTCTGAAATATTTTGCTTCTTAAAAATATCTGTGGCAAAATACTAGGATTTGATAGATCTGGGTATTAGGTATGTAGATGTCATTTTGTTGCTCTCTAGCCTTTTCATAAATACAAAATATCTTGAATATAAAATGGAACAAAGGTTAAAAATAAAGTATATTGAATTAATATTATAAGAAAATAAAATCCTTTTTTATATTATTAAATAGTAAAGTAGCTAAATTGCACCATGGCTGTCTAATCTCTAAATATTCCATAAGAAAATGCTTTATGTTAGTTTGAATTACATTAATATCAAGTTATTTTGTTTCTAAGGGGATAAATTCAGTTAACTTGATGTAGGATCATCAATATGCCAATGAATGACATACCCTTGGCTTATATAACTCCAGATAAAATTTAACTGCCACAACCAACATACCAAGTACACCCAAAAACCTGAGTTGATAAATTAAAAACAGATAACTATAAAAATAATCTTAATATGCCTTACTGAACTAAAAGACAAACAAAAGAATCATATTGTGCTGCTCAACCCTGAATTTGGATTTCACCAGGTAGCTCCAAATTCTTCTTCCTCTTCTGCCATGTCGATCTCATTGTTCTCAGGCCTTGGAGTTCGTGGTCAACCTGGCTGGTGGTATCCCAATAGTATATCTCATGGTATCTATGTATTTCTAATTTTTGAAAAAATTTTAAAGAGGTATGGTCACAGCTCTTCAGAAATTTTATATATCTCATTAACGATATACCAGTTTTTAATTTTTAATTTAATCTGTAAATCATCTTAACCTAATCCTCTGGGTAGCATTCTATGTGTTTGTATTACTCTCATTTTATAAGTGAGAAAACTGTGGCTCAACTATATTACATGGCTTGCTGAAGAAATATATTTTTGATTCAAATTCAGATCTACCATTCAATTATCTAGAAATTCTCTTATGACAGAAAGTACTTCCTAAGGGTCAGGGATATCAAACCATTATATCAATCTTCTTGAGCCTTTGGCAGACTTGTAGGCCAAACTCATATAACATTATATATGAAGTGAATCTTAGAAATAATCTATTTTAATCATCTAGTATTTTTGTTACCTTATTTTTATATCTTTATCTTTCAAACTGTAATTATATGAAGTTTAATTAAATACAGATGTTACATAAAATAACTGGAAAACAAATTGACCAGTCTAATTTGATGCATAAACTACAGTGCTTTTCCTGAGTATTAATATATTTATCATTAATATTACTATCATCTTTATGGTATGAATCAAAAATGTCTTCATTATTTTTCAACTTGATTTTTTTCACTTAATACTTAGAACATATATCACTTGTTCATACATTACCTTCTTCATTATTTTCAAGGGTTATGTAGTTTTTCATTATTTAACCAGTTTCACATGATGTGTATTTAGAGTATTCTCATTGGTCACTTTACAAAGGAAACTACAACAAACTTTCTTACAGATATCTCCTTTCTTACAGATGTGGGAATGTTTATGTAAAATAAAATCCAGCAAGTAGAAATGCTAAATATTAGGGCATAAACATTTTTAATTTTAATAAATATTGCTAAATTACCCTAAGAAAAGACTATCTGGTCTCATTAATGTTAAACTGTTAAATAAATTTTGGCATGCTTCAAGTCTTGTGAATTTGAATACCAATTAATTTTGCAGCTCATGATCCTCGATCAAAAAGTGGGAATAACGATATTTGCCAAATCTATTTCATGACATTATTATAGAGACCAAACACAGCACCCTGCATGAAAACACAAAGTTTTTATTTCAAAACCCAATCTTTTAATTAAAATAGAATACCTGCATATGGTAAAAAGTACCCATATATATAAACAATACAAATGAATTTTGTATTAAAAAGTAAATATTCCTTTCATAACAGATACCCGGTCTGTTGCTATAAAGGCGCAGAAATGTTCTGTTTAAACACAGCCTAAGCATGCATATGTATATACATATATATGTGTGTGTATGTATTTCTCTGTGTCTGTATGTATACATATACATATATAGAGAACAAAGTAGATGATGTTTTTGATGAGAGTAACAGATTGTGCTCAACATCCATTTTCAAAATTTGATGTGCAGATACAGAAAGCTAGAAAGCTAAAGCATATAATCTGCAGAACTCCTTAAAACTAGCATGCTAGATATATTTTATGCTGGTGTAGAATGATGCGATGGGGTGTGATTTTCAAGGAGTAAATGGGGCAGAAGTGAGGCTTTTGTGCTTTTATGTTTGTTGCTGAGGAACAGAGGCAAAGAGGCCTTTGGTTTTCTTGGGAAGCCTTAGCAGATATCCTGATACTAAGGAACTACTTTATAATTGTCGAGAATCAGAGTGTGAGCCATCGTCTTATTGATGTGGCCTGGTTTTGGAACTGGTAATAAAAACGGAATGCTGTTCTGTTAGCCTTATCCTGATCATGGTGAGGATAGAGAAGTATGAGTGCACCACTCAGTTCCAGGTTAGCAGCCAATGAAACTTTTCAAGTCCCTATCTTTTCCTTACACCATGGATATCACACATAACTTCACTTGGTGTTTAACATTACTCACTGTTCTATGTGACATTTAAATTTCTTTCACAGTTTTAATAGCTTAATCTGACTTAATTTAATCTGCACTAATATAACCTTTTCCTTCCTTTCTTTTTATAGTTACTGAGTCATTTAGTTGTCAAGAATACATTTGTATAAATACGGTATAGCTCCCAATGACTTATTATTTGAATTATACTTGACATTACTTTTCTTTTACCTCTATCATTTCCTATTCAGTTTGTATACTGATTTTTTTTATTCTAAGATCTCTGAGAACTGCTGGTCTTTTTTATAGTCATACTTTTTACTAATTTGTATTTATTTATTTATATGCTTGATATATAATTTGTAATTTCCTTTAGTATCTCCCTAAAGTTTGTGTTTATTTATTTATTTTTGTTTCTATTAAAATATAATTTACATACAGCAAAATTGGCCCTTTTTAGTGTGAAGTTCTACAAGTTTGACAAACACACAGTTGTTTAAAATACTCATTACCTCAATGAAGATACTCATTACTTCAAAAAACTTCTCCGGTTCTCTTTAAAACTAACTCCTATCTTCACTCCTGTCACCTGGTAACCACTGATAGTTTTGCCTTTGTGAGAAAGTTCTATGAATGAAATCATAAACTGTGTAGCCCCTGGAGCCTGGCTTCTTTCTCTTAGCATAATGCACTTGACATCTGTCCATTGGATCAGAAACCTTAGCTTGTCATTGCTAAGTAGCAGTTCATGGTCTGGATGTACCCCAGTGTGTTTATTCAGTTCCCAGTTGAGGGACATTGGGATTGTTTCTAGTTTGGCTGGTTTGAATAAAGCTGCTATTAATATTTGGGTGCAGGTGTGAACATAAATCTTAATTTCTCTTGGGTAAATATATAGGATTGAGATCATTGAGTCATATGGTAAGTGTGTGTTTAACTTTATAAGAAATATTGAATGTTTTCCAAAGTGTTCGTACCATTTTATATTCCCATCAGCAATATATGAGAGTTCTAGTTGCTCTCCACCTTTGTTAGCTCTTTGCAATGTCAGTTTTGTTTTGTTTCGTTTTGTTTGCTATTCTAATAGGTATATACTGATGTCTCACCGTGATTTTAGTTTGTATTTTCCTAATGACTGATGATATTGAGCATCTTTTATAAGCTTATTTAGCATCCATGGATCTTTCTTAGTAAGTGACTGCTCAAATCTTTTGTTCATTATATAACTGGGTTGTTTTTCTTATCAAGTTGTGAGCATTCTGTACATATTCTAAATACCAGGTCTTTAATCAATGTGTGATTTGTAGATCTGTGATTCATCTTTTCTATGACTATTAATTATCTTTTTAAAGAGCAGACATTCACATATTTGACAAAGTCAAAATAAACAATTTATTTCCTTTGGTTTCTTCCTAAGAAATCTTTGCACAGCCCAAAATAACATGATTTTCTCCTTTGTGTCTTTCTAGAAGTCTTATGGCTTTGGATTTTATGATCCACTTTGAGTTAATTATTATTCTGTGATGTTAGGTATGAATTGAGAATTGTTTTTAATATGGGTATCCAATTTGTCTAATGCTACTTGTTATCCGTTCTTCATTGATGTCTATTTGTTGAAAATTAGACATTTTCCTAATGTTTTAAAATCTTGTTCTTATTTTCCTAATCACTGTTTCTTCAGGTGTAAGTCATTGTTTTTATTGAGTTTGGTATTCTCTTTCTTTGTTTTACCTTTTTATTTATATTTGGTGAATTTTATTTGCATTTTCTCCTTTGCAGTTGAAACTATTCACTAGATTATCTGCTGCTGATTTGCGTAGCCTAATTAGGTGAAGTGAGGCCTTCAGCATTAGGTCTCTTGGCTATAAAAGATTCACCTCAAACATGGTCCAGCTCCGTGGGCATAATTTGTTTCTTTTATTTATCACAAACTTCCTTGTTAGGCTATCTTCCTCATGAGAAGATAGACTTTCTTATCATTGCTGATTAGTCTGCTCCATGCTCCTACGGCCGCTGGTTTCCCTGAGCCTCCAGCTAGTGCCAGCTTTCAACACCTGTAGGCACAGGCAACCCTGATGCTCCTCTCACTTCTGTGACCATGTCCTTCTGAGTCTTCGTCTTCATATTTTATCTGTGAGAAGAAAGGTTACTTTGGATTTATATTCTTAAAACAAACTCATACAAATAAATTAATTTTGGAGAATTTCATAATATCCAGAGGGTGGTACAACTCAATGTGTCTTTAAAAGAGGCTGAGGAGGAACTAACTACGTAGGGAACTAGAAGAAAATCTAACACTAGACACTCATTCTTGCATAGCATTAATGGATAATCTAGAAGCCACAAAATATCTTTTCCTTCAAAATTCTCTTCTGGTTCTTCTGCTTACCTAAAAAGTATCAATTTACCCTGAGTTATGTTAAATGACTATATAGATGACATACTTTATAAACTTAATCTCTAGTAATAAGATTATAATTAGATGCTTATTGATTATATGATTTTAAGCTCATTGTTAAGAAACATTATTGTACATACTTATTGTTTCCAATTCCTCATTGTTTTTATAACTTAATCAAATACTTAATTAGTCAGAAAGCAACTCCTTTAAGAGTGTTTGTTTGAAAGAGAATCAATATATTAAGAAATAAAATTAAATGAAACTGAGTATTTCTTGTCATTATAATGTAACCAAAGTAAAATGCTTATATTCTGAGAAATATAAACATACCCTAAGAAAATGTTTGAGAAGAAACTCACTTCCTCATTGTTTATATGAAAATCCACAGATTTTCTGCAGTGATATGCTATTTAAGAGTTATTGAAGCAATGTTAAACTCATGAGTAAGGTTAATCATGCAAGAAAATGTGATCACTTTCTCTACCATTGTGATGTCTGTACATATTAAAATAATCAAAGGCTAAAGAATTTTAAATTGTAGAGATTTTTATTTTGTCACAGAACTAAACATTTAACTAAAAAAAAAAATTTGGTTACCTGGTTTTTGTATCTACCATTTAAATAAATGGAGAAAAAAAAATTGTTTGAGTTATCATTTAATAGTTCTGTGGAGAAAGTGAATTTTCTCTACATTAGGGCACCCAAAGGAAGAAAGTTTTGAAATCTCAGTACAGGCCTAACTGGATCTGCCAACATTGCTAAACCCATGTATTTTATCCTGAGGAGAGATACACATGAAACACTTCACATTTGCTGAGAGGGTTAAGAACGCTTGCAGAACATATTTCACTGAGTTTCTGACCTTGTTTTCAGAATGTTACTTTTTCAGGCAAATTCCAATCACTTGAATCAAAAAACCAAAATGGAGATCAATTAAGAGCTCTTCTGAAAGAGTTGAAATGTCATCAAGCATGAATAAAGAAGGAGTCAGAGAGACTATGACAGCAAGGCATTGAGATAATAATCTGTCTCTTCTAGTCTGAGGGCCTGTCTCAAAAAGCCATGTGTCAAGGACCTCATCTTCTAAACGAGAGTAGAGAGAGTTCCTCCAACGTGACAAAGAATAGATCTGAATTAGCTACCCCTGGGCAAAGAGTGTAAATGAGGGACCTGAAAAAATATACTCCTACTCCTGAACTGGAGGAAGAAATTACAGATGCTTTTGTTGGTGATGGAAAGATCCCAGACTTCCCAGCTTGATTAATTCCATGTAAGCTATATGCATAAGTGTTTTTATACCTACTTAAAAAAACATCTGCTCTTTGATGTCAAAGAAATTTCAGTTCAGCAAAATGCTGAAGGGACTAGTTCTGATGTTTGCCAATTATATGAGATAGCTCCATTTTTAATAGAAATGGTATTTAAAATATCTGAATTAAACACTTCAATCAAAAATGTGTCACTCTGATTCTCAAACCCTCCCTTTTGATTTATTTTTTCCATGCTTCCTAGGTCATACAAGCAACAGTAGCTATTAATGATTTTTGTAGTTAGTTTCAAATGATAACTATATTGGATAATACCAATTGCTAGTCTCTCTGCAACTACCTCATCCTTAAACAAAATTGTCTTCCTGAAACCCACATTGAGGATTACATTTCACAAATGAATAATTGCCATGAAAGTCTAAAAAAAATCCTTAATTATTATTAAAATATTTAAAAATAAAAATACTAGAAAAAATAAAAATGTTAGAGGGTTTATATTTGACTTCAAGTATATCTTCAGTGGATTTGAATTTGCTCATAATTATGCAGAACTTTTCTTAGATAAAGAGCCTTTACCAGGCTGACCTAAACAGGAAATGTTATCAGATTCACTGGATTTTAAGAATTGAAGAGACTATGCAAATAAATTAGTCTAAATTCCTCATTTGACTGATGAGGAAATGGAAATCAAGAAGTTATTGAATCATTGCATAACTAAGATTACACACATAGCAAATGACAATGCCGGAATTGAATACAAGTTTCACGTAGCTCAATATGGGGCTCTTTTCATTATTATTTCTTTAAAGACGTTTTTAATCTCCTGAAAACTTACTAAATAGCTTTCAATTTCCTGATCCTGTGTGTATGTATATATGTGTATGCAACTGTGTGTGTATACAATGTGTTTCAAATGGCATGGAATCCTGGACTTACCTCTTCTCTCTGATGCTAGCACAAGAGGTATTTCCCTAGTCTTTGTGACTAAGCAAAGGAAAGGACAGGTCCTGGGGAAATGTTGCCTGATAATTCACCCTCATTAGTCAAATCTCTTATCCTAAATCATTTCCTTTACTCATTTTCAAGCATCCCTTTGTTACAGCAACTGATGTTAAATGATTTTTAAGAAAAATGACGATTCATTGAGACTCTAGTTTTAATATTTCATGTTAATTCTACTTGGATTATCACAACCTATCAGCATTTTCAAAAGGACTACTACAGACTCGCTAAACCTCAATCTGGAAAATGGCAAGAAGAAATTGGGGTATTTTGAAAGGCATGCGATTAAACTAGGTACACAGGGGCACCAACAATATTATATTTCCAGGTATAAATTGCAAGTTCTTCTAGCAAGATGGAGGATGGACAGATTTGCTTGGAATTGTGCTGAGCGCACAGTCCTTACCTGGCCTCTTCCTGGAGAGCTAGTCCACTGGATATTCCCATTTAATGCTATATTAATGTAAGATAATTCTTGCCCTCTGACATTTTTCATGGACTACGTAAAAGGATACATACTTCAAAAAGGAATTAATCAAATATAGTAAAAATACATAAACATTGTGAAAATATTTATTGATTATATGAAAAGAAATATTGTTCCTAAGTAATTTTTAAACACAAAATATCTTTCTCTTGCATCACAATTTTAAAATTAAAAGCCCAGAAGGATGATTATTATTTGGGATTATTTAATTTCAGTGTCTTGCAAGGCATTTGTTCTATAAAAGTTACTATCATTAAAAATAATCTTGGTCATAAGAATTAAGTTGAACCGCTTCAAGTTATCTCTCAGTATTTTTTACATAGTGACTACTCTTTTCTAGATTGAGACCCAGAAATCCCCAATTATATGACTATTTTTTCATTTGTTTATATCCCATTGTTAATTGAAGATAGTCATTACTGGGGGAAAATCTAGAAACAAAAGTTTACAGGAGAACTTAAATATTGCCTCATTAAATGGAAATATCGGAAAGAATTTGTTAGCCTGTTTTGTGTGTGTGTGTGTGTGTGTGTGTGTGTGTGCATTTTCTTTTCCTATTTGGTTTCTTAACCAGATCTTCGAGATAGAACAACTGGCATAAATTTCTTATAAGACTTTATTTGAAACAAAACTATTTTATTTAAAATTATATTTTAATTACATTCTCAAAAAATTCATGTAAAGGTGAAAGAAATAAGGATTTTTACAAAATGAAAATTATTATTATGAATGACCCATAGATACCATTTTTAAAAAAATAAACAGGAGTTTTTGAATCCTATTCTGCAGGTAAACAATCCAAAATCTAGACAAATATAGCTAACCTTTAGAAAACAATTAATTTATTAGGATTTATTAATAGTTAAAAATTAAATCAGAACTATTTTAGAAACTCTTGGAAGTGACGCTTAAATTAAACGTTATGGGGGAAAACAAAACAAAAAACTCAGTGTCGTCATAGAATAATCAGTTATTCAGAGGACATTTTAAAAATCAAGACTCAGATAAACACAGATTCGAACAACACATGGAGTCTGCTGGGAAATACAAACAGCAGTTGTTCCTAAAGGGCAACCTGGTTGTTGCAGATGGTCGGTGTGCCACTCGCAGGAAGGGGAGGAAATATGTTACCCATGTTGACAATGGGTAATTGTTGTTCTCGGTTTGTGAGGACTGAGTCTCTCACAGGAGCCCGTCCCCCAACATCCCTATCCATCCTCCTTCCTTACCGTGAGAAACGACAGTCAGGTAAAATTGCAACAGAGAGAGGCCACTTGTGGGGGATGGATCTGCAGCATTTTTGGGCTCAGAGAAAAGGGACAGCCCCTGCGCTGCTTTGCTGAGGAGGAATCCTGCTCCTTCCTGGGATCCCAGCTGAGAATCCACCAGTCTGCACAAAGCGGATGGGTTTGGCAAGACGTCGCTGCAGAGGCTGCAGTGCAAAGGTCGGTGGTGCTCTGGTGTAATCAGTGCTGTTAGGCAAGAACATTAATTGCGTGACCCTGGCAGCCACCTGGAGATGAGAAGAAGGCAACTGTGACCTGCTCCAGGGTTCTGCCCTCCTGTTAAGCCAGAAAGAAAAATTAATAGAAACTGCCGTCCCAGCAATTCCACTTATTGGCTCAACAGGGAATTACGATTTTGTTACTCTTATTCTTCAAAATTAACCCTAGTCGAAAGACATAGTTGCTAAAAATTGACATTTTTTTCTACTTTTTCAATGTTTTTTTTTTTTTTCCTTCGAATCTCCATTATTTTATGTCAAGCACAAGTTGAACCTCTATTATTATTACTCTTTTGAAAAAACAGCCTGGTTCTTTATTCAAGTTCATCTGAAAATAGATCCTAAAGATATATTAGTTTCATAGAAACATGTTTTCTCTGAAATGAAAATAAACACATTAAAATGAACAAATGAACAAATAAAAGCAGAAAAAATGACTTTGAATTAACAGAAAGATGGATATTTTGTAAGATTTAACTTCCAATTACTATTGTGCATATGCACTGGTAAATAGGCAAGCAGATAAGATTCAGAGTGGCAGACTGGGGAAAGAGGAGTAATCCTACTAATTTAGAAGACATCTAGGTTAGTCAGACAATCACAGTCAACATTTAGAAAATGCATATTAAATTCTTATATATTTTTCCAGCTCTATCAGAGTGTTCATTTTATTGAAGACATTTTGGACTTTAATTTTAAATTGTAGAATAAGCTTCTCAAGAGTCAAATTCTCTCTGTAATTGACACAATGTATTCATTTAGATTGCATTTGTAATTAAATAAACATTAATAGAATAGAAATCAATTGGTATTTGGAAAACAAGCAAGTTCCTTAAAATATTTAAAGTTACTTTTTTTTTCCTCAGCAATAAACTTGGATGTTTTGCTGTTTCAAATTTCCAAACACTTGAAAATTAATGTATGCCATAGATCAAATGACTTAATATTTTGGTCAATTCTAGAACATTTACTCTTATGTTTCATGCTATATTCATTGAAAAACTGTTCCCTGGCCATGCACTGCCTTAACCATACGCTAAGCCAGTGTTGAGGTAGAAAGGGCTCTGAGAGAAAAGAGGCCTTTCTAACATTCTATTTAAGGACTACTTTTGATTAGAGTATTTCATCCAATGCCAGGAAGTCACATAGCTTTCCAGTTTTTTTCCTGTCTTTTTCTTTTTCTCTTCCTTTTTTTTTTTTTAAGGTCCAGTTTATTCTTAACATCCCCTAGCTAGGCTAATTTGGCTGTCCTGAGTGATTAATTGCTATGCTAAGAAGTAAATATCCTGTGCCACATCAAATTTCTTTATATGTCCTGTGTGTGGTCCCCCTGCATTCATCTACGGATATGTGTACATGATGACTGAGTAAAAGCATATTCTCTCCCACCCTCACTTCTCTTTATCACACAAAACAATTCCAAGTGAGGACATATTCCTGGGCCAATATAGCTGCAAAGAAGAGAGACTCATGTTACAATGCATCATAATTAATGACATTTTATATTCCCCCAAAACTGTTTTTTATTTGAAAACTTTCCTTTTGTGTGTTGTCAAAAAACCTTAATTAGAAGCTGGATATCAATAGGACGTTGGCTGTCTCCCTTGGGAAAGGGTGCATATATGTTTTATGTGTGGGAAGAGAGTGACTGAATATTGAGTGACCAAAGAACAGATTGGCAGCAGCTTTTGAGGCTTACAAATATCTCTTTGCTTCTCCATATTCCTAAACCTTTTTGGAATTTCAGTTGGAAATAAGAAAACAAACTTGACCAAAATAGTAGAAAGGAAGTCACTTCTGATCTCACTGATCTCAGGCAGTTAAGAGATATTCTGCCCCTTTCTCCTTATCTTTCTCTGCCATACTGAGTGGCTTTGCAGGCCACACATTCTGTATGAGGTGGCCTGTGTCCCCTCTGAAGTGAGAACTACCCTAGGGAGTGGCCCTATCAGAATTTGACTCTGAAGTGATTGAAAATTAAACTGTTATTATATTAAACCACTGGGATTTGAGGACCCGTCTATTGCATTAATTACCCTAATAAGGAGAAACCAACCCCCAATTTTTAAATTTTAAATCCCTGAATTATTCAAAGCATTACCCTTCATAATTGAAATTAGATATTTGACATTGATCTATCAATTCTTCCATGTATCTATGTTTTAAGCAGACCTTATTCAAAAATCAAATTTGTACTATGTCCATGCAATCCTGGTTAAAGTAGGAGGGGTGGAAAGCCTGCTCATCTTTTGAGTCTCAGCTCAAGGAAGGCTTCGTATATAATTCCATTAATGACACCTTTCTTCCCTCAGTAGAACTGACCACTCTGTTTTGGGTTCCCCATTAAATCACTTAATCTTAAATAAGAGAATCCAATTCTAGATGGTTTATTCAGAAAAAAAAATATGTTTTTTAAAGTATATTGTGTAGCTTATGGATCCTTTGGGTTACAGAGAAAATTTATAGAGGCCACACAGCTGAAACCAATGCCCTAAATCACATGGTAGAACTAGTTCAATAGAAATTTCACTGCTGCTTCTCTATACACAGACCTTTAGGCTTCTGCCAAGTGTCAGGTTTGGCCACTTACAGGTACTTCTTGACCCTTTCTTGCTCTGGAACTTAGAGGTGCCACCACCAACACAATGCTTGATTCTTCTCCTCTCACTAGCTTCTTCTTCCAAATCTTTCCTGTATCATAACTGAAAAGTGAGGCCAGAAAAGTGAGTTAATGGATTCTCCAGAGAGGAACAGGGAGCAAACAATTTGGGGAATTTCCCAGACACATAAAAAATGTTCAGGGCCTAGGTGGCCAAAATAAATGACTGATTTCCACTACAGCCATGAACATACTGCTAGAGCAGACTGTATCGGATGTAATAAACACTTAATAATTATCCGTAGAATGGATGAGATAACAAAGAATGACCAGAATTGAAGTGTTCAGTTATTGCATTCACACAGCATCATTTCAAGTGACACAGGAGTGATTGGACTATATAGCATGGCCGTATGGCTCCCATGAGTTCAGCAGAATTATTATTTCAGTCCCATCCAGTTCAATAGCAATCAAAGCCAGAGCTACAGAGCACGAGCGCCAACTGACACACTCAGCTCCATCCTACGGACTAAGAGCAGCTCGGAGCTTAATAGGACACTGAAAAAAACTGACTAGGCCTCCACTATCAAAGTGAAGTGGAGAATTAGAGCAATTTTCCTGACACTCCAGGCAAAAATGGGCGGTTTGCCTGGATTATTTAGGTCACTACTTCAAACTCTCAGATTCATTTTGCCCGTGGAGAACTATCCTATTAGCTCCAGTTACCACAGAGTAACTAACTCAGAAATATGCTCAGGGTAAAAACAGCGTTATTCCTAACAATACCTTTTTAACTGTATTTCAATGTCCATGATTTTTGGTCACATTGATCCAGACTGGATTTCAAAGTGCAAGCCTTTGGAGATGGATTACAAATGCCACACATTTTTAGCTTGCTATTATGTTTAAAGCAGAATGTGTCAAATGAAATGATAAAAAATGAAGAGCCAGTTCTTTCAGGCTGACTCGTAGGATTCCCCCATGATTGTGATAGGAATGAATCAGACACAATGATATTTAGGTTAGTAATGTCATTATAATAAAGTGTGTAATTTAGGTTAGTCTCTATTATGTCAAGAGAATTGCCACGTACTCGCCTCCTTCTCTGACGTCTCAGCTTTGCCCCTGTGGCTTACTCAGGGCACTGTTAATTGACACAATTAAGAGTGAAGTGTGATTTGTAAGGCCCAGAGGAGCCTCTAGATGAGTGAGGTTTACATACTGGGGAAAAGATTTTATATACTCTGTGGTGACTTCTTTCCTGATACCCCAATACTCCTATCAGTAAAAAAGCAAGGGCAGGATGGTAACCGACAATATCAGTGACAGTGCAATCAGTGTTGTCCATTTTATTTTTATTTGTTTAAATCAAGCACCTTTTTAGGTTTTTTTTTTTTTT